>NW_003315854.1:20386-522255 GCF_000151355.1 Fusarium vanettenii 77-13-4
TAGTATGGGGTATCAGTTGTTTTAGAAAGCTCTTCATTGGACCATGATCCTTTTGCCGATAAGAACAACACGGCATCAACATCCCTGTCATCGTTGTCTAATGACGAGTCCACAGTAGACCGCCAGCCGCTACAGCAAAGGATACAGTTATCAATACATGACGGCATTAAACCCCAATACGGTAAAATAAGGGAGTAGTTACTCATGACGCCGACTAAAACACGCATCGAAGAATATAGTTATCAGCATGCCATGGCGAAGTTGCAAAACACCGTGACCTAGCTGTTAATCAAGTACCTAGCGTGTTAGAATGAGCTCGCGATAGCTTCAACAACACATCTATTTTCTCGACTGACTACCTCTCCTATCACAAGGGATAAAAGTCATCACCTTCTCCTTGTCACGAGCGATGTAAGAGTGCAGCGAGGCTGCAGACCCAATCGGGCCACCAGCTATCTGCTTGTCATAGGAAGGACGATGACGAGCACACGCGGCGAGATGGCTACGGAGGAGCGGAAGGAGACAGGGACTTTTGGCCGGTGCTGAGCGGAAACGAGGCCGGGAGACCAGTATAAGAAGCATTGGAATATTCAGAGAATGGAAGAGCAAGACTCAACAGACTCATCATCACACTATCAGCAAACTATCTGCTAGGCCAGCCTCTTCCCATTTTGTCTCTGACGCCCTCATGCTGGCTCAATTGACACCAACCTTGGACCAGGTACAGCCCAGCAACACGCTCTTCATCTCGATGCTTGCTTGTCACCATGGCACGAAATAGACGAACCAGAAGGCAGACCACGTCTGCTACGCGACTCACATATCCTTTGCCGAACCGAGAGTCCATGGTAGAAATGCCTCCATTGCAACCTGTACTGTGTGCTAACCTTGCTCTACCTTGCAGTCATTCCCATGCACCTACGCCAAGAAACATGACTGCAGTGAGACTTTCAGCAGTCAGTCGGAGGCATCCTGCCATGCCCTCCTCAGCCACAATGTAGCACCGGTTCACAAGACTGAAGATGGTAGGTTCAAATGCCTCTTCGCCGAAGAGCTCGGCTGTACGGTGACAGCCTCGTCAATTCTACGTCTGGGGGAGCATCTTCGCTCTGAACATGCAGGAAAGACATTTCTTTGTCCGCTTGCAGAAGCAAGCTCCTGTACATCGAGGTTCTCTTCTTTTGGAGGGGCACGGCCGCATGTTGAGACCAAGCACAGAAACAGCCAGTTCCCATGTCCTTTTGCAAAGGAGGAAAGCTGCACAATGACCTTCACCACTCGCAACGGTGCACGACAGCATGCCCAACGGAAGCACGAGACAGTCATATATCCATGCCCTTATGCGGAGAGAGAGAGCTGCACTTCTGTCTTCAAGTGTCAAGATTCCGCAAACCAACATGGCCGAACTCACGAAACACGAGAGTACTTCTGTCCCTTGGCGAAAGAATACGGTTGCAATAAAGTTTTCAGTAATCTCTCCACTGCTCGCAGGCACTCCCAGGTAGCGCACGAGGGGATGCGGCACCCTTGTCCGCTCGCCGATGAGTACAGTTGCGCAAAGATGTTTACTGAAACCACTTCGGCAGACCGACATGCCAGATCACAGCATGAAAAAAAAACGGTTCCCGTGCCCTCTCGCAGAGCAAGAAAACTGTAGTGCTACTTTCGCTGGCACAGACGGCGCTCGCATACACGCAAATACTGCACATATCGGAGTATTATATTCTTGCCCTGTCGCCAAACAGTTCGACTGTCATGCAGTATTCACAAACAAACCGAATGCTCGAGCTCATGCGGAGCTCCATCTTGGAATCCAGTTCCCATGCCCTGTTGCAGAAGAGTACACATGCGGATCGGCTTTCACGACCGCAGCGCAAGCTACTACCCACGCGAAACTGCATACCCATCCTTTTTTCTGCCCGCACCCAAATTGCTATAAGCGATTCGAAACTAGCACAGATGCTTCGCAGCATGCAGCTGATGTCAATCACTCGACTCAGGGGCTGTTCTTGTGTCCTATCTCCATATGCCGGAGCTCTGTAGCTCGCAAGCCGTTCAATGCCCGCACAATAACGACACACTTTGATATGCATATCAGGCGTGACCACATTGGCGTCGCTGACGAGCTTGTTCCTCAGCAATTGGAATCATTGACATTCCGCAGTAGCTTGCTCTTGTTCTTGGAAATTATCCAGTGCATGCGGGTCGACCTAGTGGATGAAGACGAATGCAACGACTCTTCGGAGATGTTGGTGAAAAATACCAGGCTACTGGACGCAGAGCTATATGATGATGACGAACCCACTGCAAGCGGGAGCGATGACAAGCAGCGAGACGAAGGCGTGCTGCAGTTTCTGGAACAAGCAGCTTCATACGATTTTGATTGTGGTGTACTCTCAAAGGAGCATCGACTCCATATTCTTCAACAGAACACGATTCGGTGGGAGGGTACGTTTTACTCCTCTAGTCTCCTTTACCTGACTTGCTGACCGTGGTATCGAACAGATTGCAGAAAGTATTGCAAGGTGTCACTCAGAAACCTAGGCCTTACATGTGTCGGCCCAAGCTCTTGTCCGGACCACCTTTGCGTTAATCGATGCCCAGAGAGTATCGTTGTGGATTTGGATACGGCGCGTCTCTGGCTAGAGGAGAAGTCTCGTCCTACTTCTAGACTCAAACTGGACTGCCGATGCGTTCCATGTCATTACTATAATGCCATGTCTAAACTCCTTGGCAGCTATGGTCTAATGTCCGACAGTGTAAGCGAGGAATGCACGGAGCGAGACTGCAAGGAGCCGTCATTTTATGGCGTGGGGAAATGTCCTCAGCACATAAGCCACTTCATGGCAAGGACGTACCAAGCGAAGAGGGTCGCTGATCCGAGACGGGCCATGGAGATATTCAATTCTGCGACTCGGAAAACGTGGACCTTTCCGTCGAATTACAGAAAAGTGCTTCGTCGGATAGACGAAATTCAGCAGGGACATCGCCATGGTTCAGAACTCGTTATTCTCGATGATGAATACTCGCCTTCCTCGCAACAGTTATGGGAATTTGCCGTCATTGAACGAGTTTCTGGGCGTACTCTCATCAACACCACCATCGAGCATCAGACTGGAATCGATCATAATGAGCTAAAACCGTATCCTTTCATGAAATGGTTAAGTCGGTCAAAAGCTTCGGCCGTTTTTTCACCATCTCGCCTACCAAGCATTGACCGCATGACTGTGCACCAGGTTGCATCCAAGCTCAAGCAAGTCGGGATCACACAGGACACGATAGTCCTAGTTTACCAGGCAGCGACAACAGATCTAAGACTGCTCAGGGAGCTCTTAGAGTCCTCGGGTTATTTTGGCATCCTACCACCAGATGAGAACTGCGTACCTATGCTCCAACCTCTTCGCCAGAACCTTTCCAAAGGGAAGCCTGCAGATCAGAGGATCTGTTTGAGCCTCGAAAATCTATTCCCCATCATGTTTCCTCGGCATTCATTGATTGGTCTCAACCACCAAGCGCTCGTGGACTGTCAGCAGACGCGGCTTGTCTGCATGGCATTTGATGAGCTGTGCAAAAGTGTTGAGGAACGAGGAGAGCAGTGGCGTCCAGATACCGTCCAAAAAGTACCACAGAGATCTATTCTTGATTGGCTTCAAAAGTAAGACCAAGGTGAGAGAGCTGTAACAAAGGGGCGCAGCCATCTAACATGAGATACAGTAACAAGAGGCGAGACTAGACTCTTGTCATTGACGTGAGCACCACCAAAGGTAGTGCCAATGGGGTCGCTGCCGAACGAGGGGGTATCTCAAATAGTGGAGGGAGAGGCCAATCAGCGTTTACGAATGTAAGAGACTGTAAGAGACTGAGAAGGACGGCGGATGAGGCAGGTTGGATATTAGCTGGGTTCTTCTGGTGTTGTGGTCACCTCTCAGAAGAGGCTGTGTCCAGAACATTGGGATTAAATTTGTTTAGAATATTAAATACAGAATGGAAGAAAACCATGCACTCTATCTTCAGGGCAAAGATAGATATGCTGGCTTTTACAGGCACTGGGAGTACCAGTCGTTGGACTTGACACACTTGCCCTGGGCGCAAGTAGTAGCGCCAGTGTATCCCTGTCCGCCACACTGACCATAAAGAGCAACAGTACCAGAGGTCTTGGGCTGCTCCGTAGCGGGCTTGGAAGCCTGAGTCGCGGCCGGCTTGGCCTCTTGGGCCTTGGTGGTTGAAGCGGTGGCCTTGCTATCGACGGCAGCGGCGGAGCTTCCGGCGGTATCGACCTTGCCGGCACCGGCGTTCTGAGGCACAGAGGTCTTGGCCTTGTTAGCGGAAACAGCGGGTGCAATGTTCAAGCTGGAGTACTCGGAGAAGAAGGAAGTGTCCTTGTAGTCAAAGCCACCCTGTGAGTTCTGGAGGAGGTTGGTCTGGCAGGCTCGGCCGAGGGCAAGCTGGCAGTCCGTGTTGGAGCTGGGGGCAGTGAAGAGACGACCCTTGTAGTCGGAAACCATCGTCTTTACGTTGATAAAGACATTACCCTCAAAGATGCCGCGGGCGGTAGCTTCGCCTCCCTCGATGGCGTGGCCGTTGTTGTCCTCCCAGACGTTGTTGACGGCGTGAAGAAGAGTCTTGCCGCTGAGGGCAGGGCTGCGGCCAGCGGTACGCTTGATGTAGTTGTTTTGCATGGTGATCTGGTCGTCCTTGCCAACCATCTCAAAAGTCCAGTAGTGGTAGCCGTCACCTCCAGTAGAGTAGGGAGACTGGCCGTCAATGAAGTTGTTGGATAGCGTGATGCGCTTGCTGGGGTTGAAGCCGAAGACGTAGTGCTGGCGGCCGGGGCGCGCAGTCTATCACTGTTAGAAAGGTATTTGAAGTGAGGAAAGCGGATGGGTTACCGTGACGTGATCAACCCAGACTTGGTCGGCGCCATCGAAAGAGATGGCATCACCACCCCAGACGTACTTGGGGTTGAGATCGGTAACGTGGATGTTCTGGATGATGATGTTCTTGACACCACCACGCATTCTCAAACCCTTGCCCTTGATACCAGCCTTGTCACCCACACCCAGAATGGTCTTGTCAGAGGCAACGTCAATAGGAGTCCTAGCAGCCTTGTTCCACGTCTCCCGCGAAGCAGGCTTGCCACCACAATCATCCTGAATAATCTTCTGGAACTTGTCACCTGTGCCCCAGCTGGCGCAGACATTTCCAGACTCGGTACCCTCAGAGGTGGTGTAGTCAAACTCCTTGGAAAGCACAATGACGCGAGGCTGCTTGTCGGTGAGCAGCTTGGTCAACTCCTGGATGGTCTGCGGGTGATCGGGAGTCGCCTTGCCACCGCCCGTGACGCCCTTGGCGAAGCCTTCAGCCTTTCCGACGACGCTCTGAGAGGCGCCTAGCTGCGCCAGACCAGCTAGAGCAACTAGGAGAGTTGAGACAGACTTCATGTTGGTTGAAACGAAGGTAGGTTTTGTTGATAAGAAAAAACGAATGAATGATGGATAAGAAACGATTGTAGAATAACAAGATGAAACTCAAAAGAAAGGATAATAAGCAGGAAAATATTAAAAATCTTGGCGAGAGAGTTGAAAGGGTTTTAAATTATTCTTCAAGACGTGTGACGTGATTGGTGGAATTGAGTTGGAGCCAGTGGTTGCTTCACCTGAAGGTCCTAGCCAATTCTACTCGCCGTGTTTCAGGGGTCTTGGTTCGGAAGGCTCGCAGCCCGCAAGGCGTGTTTCAACCTTGGGATTTGGGAAATTCTACGCGTTGTAGGGGGTTAGTCAAGTGAGAAATGAGGAGCGAAATACGAGCTGTTGAAACGGTGTGTGCTATACGCGTTTAGTAGGGGTTCGTCCAATGTTTAAGCTTCAAAATAAGGCTAATTTTTTAGTTCGCTTGACCGCATAGTTCATCAGATGTAGTACATTACTTTGTTTGACTACTCAAATCTGTGCAGCGTCGTCCCTTTGCTGCTCATTTGGACTCATACCGAGGCATGGAGAATATCCACACTCGCTTCAGGGTGGCACCCGTCCCTCGGTAGCGTTCACAAGTCCTCGGACCGATATCCTTATCGGATGGCTAAGCGGGTTTATCGTTATCGAATCGTTATCGACATCCTGGTAACCACGCCTTGCGAGAATCGAGGACTGATATCCCAGTCACCACGCCCTACCTGACCCGGAGAATTCATGTCCGCGATGGAATATTTGTAGAGAATCATACGTATGGAGAGTCTTGGCTGTATGAGAAGTGAAGATGTTTGGCTATAAAACCGAAGGCAAGTAGCCGTCTTGCTTCGGCTTCTAATCAAGTCCGTAGTCAATTCCAGCTTGGTATCAAAGCGGCATCAAGTTTATCATGCATTTCGCTCCCTTTCTCGTTCTCCTTGGAGGCGTCTCATCCTCTCTATGCCAGGTCGTTGGAAGTTCTTATGGTTTTGCCAAGGGCGTCACCGGTGGTGGCAATGCTACTCCTCAGAAGCCCAAGGACATTGCCCAGTATATTCTCCAGGTTGCGAATAACATTACCTACTAACTATGGTAGACTCAAATAGTGGCTGTCCGACAACACCCCGCGCGTCATCATGATTGACAAGACCTTCAACTTCCTTGGTTCTGAAGGGAACGTCACCGAGACGGGCTGTCGTCTGACGAGTGGATGTACCGCTGCCAACGGAGGCCAAAGCACCGTCAAGATGAGCGGCTACGGCAGCAACGAGAAGCCTGTTCAGGTCAAGTACGGCAAGGCTAGCTACATCGGTATGCCGGTTGGTAGCAACAAGAGTCTTGTTGGTGTTGGAAACAAGGGTGTCTTGCTTGGCAAGGGTCTTCGCTTCAACACTGGCGCCAAGAACATTATTATTCAGAACATTCACATTGATGTAGGTTATCCCGGAGCATTACGGAGCTATTACTGACTTTTGCAGAACCTCAACCCTCAGTATGTCTGGGTGGTGATGCTATCAGCCTATCTAGCAACGACGGTGTCTGGATTGGCCACTGCAAGGTATGGCCCCACGATGGTCAGGGACTGAACAACACTCACCCTCTGTAGATCAGCCGCACCGGCCGACACATGTTTGTCTCTCAGTACGTATCCCTTTTCACCAATGTCGATTCACACTAACACACGCAGCTACGAGGCTTCCCACGTCACCATCTCCAACACCGAATTTGACGGCCGCACCGACTTCTCCAACTCCTGCAACAACGATCACTACTGGACCATCATCATCGGTGGCAAGGGCGACAAGATCACTCTCGACAAGAACTACCTCCACGACCGCTCCGGCCGCGCCCCTAAGATCGGCTCCTCTGAGGGCACCCAGACCGTGCAAGCCGTCAACAACTACTTCAACTACAACACCGGCCACAACTTTGACATTTCCTCCAGTGGGCGCGTGCTCGTGGAAGATAATCGCTTCGAGAACTCCAAGACCCCCATCACCGATGCGAGCAAGGTGGGCAAGATCTTCAACGTTCCTGATAGCGGATCACGCACTAGTTGTGCTTCGTTGCTTGGACGTAACTGTGAGATGAATGCCTACACTTCTTCGGGTGCTGTGCCTAGCCGCAAGGATACTGTTGTTCTGTCTGAGCTGGGCAAGTACAAGTCTAACCTGGTCACCCCTATTCGGTACGGAGAGGTTAAGGGTTATGTGAATGATAACTATGGTATGGGAAGGATTTAAGGAGGCATTTTGTGGGTCAAGGAACGCTGCCAACTGGGTGTTTCGATTCTGGAAATATTATTTAACTGTACATAACCCAGATACGTGTGTGGGCTGGCTTGGACCACCGCGTTAAAAACCAATCATGGTCAAAAGGAACTGTCTTGTATTGATGAATGTGCTTGGCCTGCATTACATGAAAATAAGTGAGCCTTGTTGGGGCTATCATGAGTGATCTGACAACGTGATCATGACAGGCGCGAAGCCCCCACCGGAGTTGATGACCAAATAAGTAACTTGTGGTAGGAAGCGCAATGGGAGGTGGCCAGGGGCGATTGTCTTCAGCGGCACCATTCAGCTTCGAGGATCAAGTTAACACACGTGGCCTTTTGCAGATTGTTTGTAAGCTGAGGTCTGGTACTGTGTTGGGGGGAAACGCGGGTTGAGTCATCCCGAGCTACAGGGTAGCTTCACCCTCATGCGCTTCGTTGACAATCCTAAGAGGAAGTAAAAGTTTTCAGAGCTCTTTTCTTAGGATAATTGCTATTATTATTAATTAATCCTTTAATTTTATTTTATTTGCCTCATAATTACGAGAGAGTGTTGAAAATTGGCTGCATAAGCTGTATAGGAAGAAAATGTGTTAATGCATCTGTCCTTGTGATTACCCATGACAACACCGTCGGTATCCGGAAAATCTGTACCATGCGCTTCTCTAGATGTCGATACGCTCAGCTCCTCATTTTCGCGCTTAGAGACCGAATTCTCGGCTGTTTCAGGCTTTTCATTTTCGGCCTTGGCAGGTTTGGTCTCGACCGCCCTCCCTCCCATCGGGAGTGGCAGAAGTCTTAGAAGTCATAATGCCCCTGCCGCCATCATGACTTCGTCTGCCGAGACACTACGGATAAATGCATAACTGGGACCACGCTAATCCTTAGTAATAGCTTACTTTCTTTTAACGAGACCCATACGCGAAATTGACCAAAAAATATGATTCGATGGATATTCAATACCCTGCCCGCGTCCTCGGGCCGCACCCCTGTTCAGCTGGCGATCACACACAATAACCAATAGCGGAACTGCCAATGTCTAACAAAAATGCTTAAAAAGTGGACGGTGCTTAAGCGAGAGCAGCCGTTGTTGATACATCATCTAACGGCGCGTCATCTGAGTCAATGCAGTACGTTTTCAGCTATAAAGAGTCTATTACCATGCTACAGCTACTTGAACTAACAGAGCATGGGCCAATAATGACTCGCATTGTATTGAGTTTATGCTCCTAGAGGCTACACCAAGAAAGATATATTGGGGCACATATTGGGGCTCCGGTGACTAACCGCCGAGATGCTATTCTGCTCGGCAAACATCGCCGAGACCTCTCCATACCCACTTAGTGGGCATAAAGAGGGAGCCAGAAAAGAAAAGCAACCACGACGGTCCCGAGGGTAGTAGTCTTGGCCACCCTGCTTCCAGGGGCAGACCCTGTAATAACAACAGCTGTCGGGGCGCCTGGTGTGGCTTCAGGAGACGAGACAACTTCTGGTGCCGCTCCTCCTCCAACAGTACCACCCTGGGAGTTCGTCGCCGGTAGCTGGGCGTTGGGCACGGTAGGAGAAACAGGCGCCTCGGGGGACTCTGGCAGCTTAGGGTTTTCGGGATGTTGACTAGTGGAGGACTCAGGGAGCGTTGAGGGTGATGAAGACGAGGCCGAAGACTCAGAGTCTGACGATTCTGGGACATTGGGAGTATGAGCCTCTGGTTTCTTAGAACTGTCTGAGGATCCAGTACCCGGGTTTCCAACTGTGGCTGGCTTTTCGACAGTTTCAGAGGATCCCGGGGACGATCCTGAGCCCGCTGGTGGTGGCGCACTAAGAGGCTTGGGAGATCCAGGGATTGGCTGGTGTTCAGGGATGTCTGCGGCTCCGGGAGCACCCTGGCGATCACCCTGAGGCTGATCCTGGGGATGGAGAGCACTAGGCGAAGAGGGGCTCTGCGGCAACGGGACAGAAGCTCCGGCGTTGTTGGCAGCCGGAATCTCGGGCAAAGACAAGGGTCCGGTTGGTCTGGCATGATCCAACGATGTTGGGCGAGTAGTCTTGACAAACCCAGACACGGTAGGAGCTGAGCCAAGGACGCAAGAGCCGCCTTTGCATGCCGGGTAACCGTTTACCCCACTGTCGGAGCCATGCCCGGGAACATCCGCGGAGCCATTCGTAGAGCCATCCGTGTTGGGCGATGCCGTGGCTTTCCCAGGGAGAGTCAAAACTGTAGTTACCGGGCTCTCTCCACAAACATGGCAGACCACGACAGCTGTAGTGAACCCGGGAGGGCATGCAGTAGCGGCGGGTGGCTGGCACTCTGCCGAGGGGCAGGGCGCAGTGATGGTGTAGGTGTGCAGGCCGGGGCCACTCGGACCGAGTGTTGGCAAGGCAGTGGTGTAAATAAGGGACCCTCCCCCAGTGGCTTGACCCTGTCCCGAGTCGGCAATAGTCGACACGGGGTAGACGCTGGTCAGCGTTACAGGGGGAAGAGTGCTCGTGAGGGTGCAATCATCAGGAGTCGACGCTTGTCTTGGTCTAATTGGGAGCCAAGACGCCAGGGTAGCGGCAGGGAAAACGAGAACGAGTGAGAAGAGCATGTTTAAACGAGTGGACGATTAACGAGTGGGTGTGGGTGCGTGGGGAGCTGTGCTGGTGTAATGCTGTAGAGGCAAGGTGCCGTGGGGAGTATTTATGGTCCTCTTGTTAGCTGCTGCTTCCTGTTGCTCATCAATACATCAACACACCAATTCAAGTGAGGAATGAAGAATGAACGTTTTTTTAAACGACACATTCAAGTAGTGAAGCTGATGTTTCTTCCAAAGTTGCGGCTGTGTGATGCCAAGTGTCCCCCCTCGGCACCACACTGATATCCCAAGACCAGATCGGAATTCCGTGATTCGGCGCTTCAGACCTCGCTTAAACTTAAAGGGCACGGGAAATGGATGTTGTGTAATTACTCTGCTTAACGCTGTTCCGCATTGGGTATCTAACTCATGGTGCTCGTAGGTCTCGATCATGAATAGAGACTCCTTTTCAGCGGCTGGATGACCATCAGAGCTGAACAGAAACACAAAGAAAAATGATGCAAGCGGTGTGATTGCACTAGTTTCTAGGAGTAAACTCTTTCTCCTCTCTGTAAAGGGGCTTGAGAGGGCAATCGCAGTCTCCTTTCACAAACAGTCCGCCTTCATCGTCACCACTCCGTTCTACTCACTCAGCCATTTTCTTTTTATGATGACTTGAAATGTCAAATATCAGGGCAATGAGTATTGGATTGAACACGCTTGGGGAGGCAGAAGGATCACCGAGTTGGGCCACGAAAGCGATGGTGATGCTGCCCGCCCGCGAAAGACGGGCCAAGATTCGAGCGGACCACACCAGATGGGATTTGGCACATCTCTATTGAACTCAAACATAAAGTTCCAACTGAATTCCAGAGAAGAGTCTGAAGATGGCAACATGAGCTGAAATGACAACTCAATGCTCTTGGCCTGAGAGACATCACAGTTGAGAGCAGCTTCACATGGACCATTCTCCCCCTTTCCATTCCGGACACGGCTTCTACCTCTTGTTGAGGGGGCTCAGATGTCTCTCGAAAGGTAATGATCATGAAATGAGCCTTTAGAGTTGCATTGCTTGCAAGTTTCCCTCTTTGAGTCTGTTTGTAAAAGATGATCTGACCTGAGTTCTGTTAACCATAAATATCACACTCTGCGTCGAGAGTTGAAGCATCTAGCATCAATCATCACACTCTCTCACTCTTTTCAGATCTTTTCCAAATCATAAGCTCACTTCAGCTTCTCACTCGTTGCTACAATGCGTTTCCTTCACCTCCTTCCCCAACTGCTGCTTTTACACGGCCTCAGTGTAGCAGCTCAGGCTCAGGGTGACCCAGACTGCCCTGATGGGATACACGTCGTGGAAGTACAGCCTGAAGTTGTTGTTGGTCTTCAGCCTGTGTACATCAGTACATTTCTTCCGTCCAACACGGTTCTCACGATTGGCGGAACCACGATCCCCATCACGAATGCGCCAACGACTCTTGTGACCTCGTTTACTCTTACGGGAACATCTACGAGATTCTCGACTGGGTATGGATCATGAAGAATTACTTGTAACCTGGACTAACTGTCTTGCTTTTATCAGTAACCCCGAGTCCCTGTTCACTGGCCCATACACCACGATCACCAGCGATGGTCCCGGATCTCGACCGACAACCCTCACCCAAGCCCCCTCTGGCCAAGACCCTACCGGAACAGTCATTGTGGTCAATCCTTCCAACAGCCTCGGAAATACTTTCACCGGTCCCTACACGACTCTTACAAGCATTGGCGCTGGAGGCTCTCAACCATCCACCCTGACTCTTCCACCCTCTGGAACAGACGGCACCGGAACCGTCATCGTTGTGCAGCCCTCTAGCTCCTTGACTTTCACGGGACCCTTTACCACAATCACGAGTTCTGATGGATCCGCTACTCGGCCCGCGACTCTAACTCTTGCTCCATCCGGTACGGATCTCACCGGAACTGTCATTGTCGTGACCCCAGGTACCAGTTCTGGAGGGAGCTTTACTGGCCCTTTCACCACCATCACCAGCTCCGATGGATCAGCCACTCGGCCCACAACCATGACACTTCCTCCTTCGGGAACCGATTCTACTGGAACAGTCATTGTTGTCAACCCGACCTCAGCCAATCCCACGACCTTTACAGGCCCCTTCACTACCATCACTGGCATCAACACTGGCACTGGTACCGCCACGCTTACCATGCCCCCTTCGGGCACTGACTCTACTGGGACCGTCATTGTTCTCGAACCCAGTTCCGGCGCTCAGTCTTCATCATTCACTGGCCCCTTCACCACCATTACCGGAGTCAATACGGGAACCGCCACTGGCACGCTGACGCTACCTCCATCTGGCACCGACTCTACCGGAACGGTCATTATTCTTGAGCCCACCCTTACCTCGCAAGGGAGCAGTTTCACGGGACCTTTCACTACAATCACCGGAATGAACACTGGAACGAACACAGCAACGCTTACTATGCCCCCTTCTGGCACTGACACGGTTGGTACTGTTGTCATCTTGGAGCCATCCTCGGCCATAACCTTTACTGGTCCGTTCACCACCATCACTGGTATCAATACTGGAACTGCCACAGCGACCCTGACTATGCCTCCTTCCGGAACCGACACGGTTGGTACCGTTGTGATCCTGGAACCGACCTCAGCGTCCACTTTCACCGGTCCGTTCACTACCATTACCGGTGCCAACACGGGAAGTGAGACGACGACAATGACCTTGCCTCCTTCTGGAACTGACACAGTCGGCACCGTTATTGTCCTAGAGCCAACTGTGACGTCTACCTTCACCGGCCCTTTCACTACGATAACCGGCATCAACACTGGGACTGCTACAGCAACGCTGACGATGCCCCCCTCGGGAACTGATACCGTCGGAACTGTTGTCATCTTGGAACCAACTTCGGCATCTACCTTTACTGGTCCTTTCACAACCGTCACTGGCATTAACACCGGGACCGCCACCGCAACGTTGACTCTTCCTCCATCTGGGACGGATCCCACGGGCACAGTCATCATTCTCGAACCCTCTTCTTCCTCCCCCGCTTCTAGCTTCACCGGTCCCTTCACCACCATTTCCGGAACTGGCACCGCTAGCACAACTCTCACCATGCCCCCATCTGGTACCGACACCACAGGCACCGTCATTGTTCTGGAGCCTGGCTCTTCGGCACCCGTCACAACCTTTACGGGGCCATTCACCACTCTCACTGGCGTCAACACTGGAACTGCCGCTGGACCTGTGACAGTCACCCTGCCCCCTTCTGGAACTGATCCTACTGGCACAGTCATTGTATTGGAGCCTTCATCCTCATCCCCCGCTACTACATTCACTGGGCCTTTCACCACCATTACCGGTGTCAACACCGGGACAGCGACTGGCACCCAAACTCTCACTTTGCCACCGTCTGGAACCGATCCTACTGGAACAGTGATCATTCTGGAGCCCTCTTCCTCGGCACCTGTCACTACTTTCACTGGGCCTTTTACCACTATCACTGGTGTTAACACCGGCACTGGTACCGGCACTTCAACTCTTACTCTGCCCCCATCTGGAACTGATTCTACCGGTACCGTGATTGTATTGGAGCCTTCCACCTCAGCCCCTAGCACAACGTTTACTGGGCCATTCACTACTATCACGGGCGTCAACACTGGTACTGCTACCGGAGCTTCAACGATTACCATGCCTCCTTCCGGAACTGATCCAACTGGTACTGTAATTGTCCTGGAGCCCTCGTCTTCTGCTCCCAGCACCACCTTCACTGGTCCATTTACCACCATCACCGGCATCAACACTGGCACTGCGACCACGACCTTGACCCTGCCACCATCTGGAACTGATCCTACTGGTACTGTGATTGTGTTGGAGCCTTCCTCTGCAGCTACTACGTCTTCTGGCGCGGCTGGAACCAGTGATGCTCTGGGAACATCTTCCGCAGCGCCAGTATCATCTGAGGCTTCAGGAAGCGAGTCAGTTTCAGCAACCAGCACCTCAGAGACTGCTAGCGCCGTTACATCCGCATCGTCATCCGAAGAGTCCTCAGAGACTTCGTCTTCTGGTCCTCAAGCCTCTTCCACCGCGCCAGAGCCTTCTGCAGAAGTTACTACCAGCACTTCAGACATCGCTACCGCTTCTACATCAACAGCGCCCGAAGAGTCTTCAGAGGCCCCCTCATCTAGCCTGGAAGCCTCTTCTACCGCCTCTGAGCCTTCCACAGATGCTGCCACCAGCACTTCAGATGTCACTGCCGCCTCTACATCAGCGGTGTCCGAGGAGGCTTCTTCTACCGTGTCAGAGGCTTCCACAGAAGTGGCCACCAGCGACGCGTCGGAAAGCAGCGACTCGACTGCATTGGCCTCCACTGATACCTCCGAGGCTTCGACAGCTGCCGCTGAGACAACCGCCACCTCAGAAGATGCAGTCTCAACAACCGCTGAGACTACTTCGGATGATGCGATCGAGTCTTCAACAGCCATTGCAACCTCGACCGATGCAGAAACCTCTGACTCTTCGGATTCTTCCACCGTGCCCGCTACTAGCACTGATGCTGACACTTCTTCGGCTGCCGAGACCACCAAGGCTTCCTCAGAGACCGCCACTTCAGACGTGGTTTCTAGCACCGACATCGATACCTCTTCGGCTGCCGAGACCACGGAGTCTTCCTCAGAGCCGGCTACATCGGACATCGCTTCCAGCACTGACATCGACACCACCACAGCTGCTGAGACTACTGCCATTTCCTCAGAGGAGCCCACGACGACCGCTGCAGCCACTTCGGAGGAAGCCACCACATCTATCGCTCCCAGTTCAACAACACCCGAGCCCGTTGAGACTTCGGCATCTGAGTGCATCCCAGTTCCTACTTCTACCACCTCCTTCTGTGACGTCGCTCTCCCAGCAGGCTGCGAGGATCTTGAGACAACCAACGGTCTTCTTCTCGCTCCCGTGATCCTGACTTGCACTGCGGCCCTTGGTCCATTCGCAGCTGGAAACATCGCCACCTGTCTCGCGACGTCCCTCTCAATCTTTACAGTTGGGTCGGACATTGCGGATTGCATCTTGACAGCTCTGGAGGGTAGGTGCATCACGACTCTTCCGGATGCATGTGTCAGCCTCGAAGAATCCAACGGCCTGGAACTTGTCGCAGATGTCGCTGTTTGTGCTGTTGCTCTCGGTCCCTTTGCGGTTGGAAGCGCAGCAACTTGTCTTGCCACTGGATCCATCACCGCATCAACCGAGGGCGCTAGCATCGTTGAATGCCTGCGTATTGCTTTTGGCTTCGACTCTGGTACAGGTACCATCACTGACGGCGTTCTCTGTGTGGAACCTACACCAACTCCCACCCCAGAGCCAGTCTGTGCGACGGTACCTGAACCCTGCCAGGACCTTGCCGATACAGATGGTCTTGCTCTTATCGCAGCCATCCCTGTATGCACGGTTGCGCTTGGAGGTTTTGCTGTCGGCAATGTCGCCACTTGCTTGGGTACCGATCTCATTACGGAAAACACCCTGGGTGAGACTGTTGTTGGATGTCTTGAAGACGCCCTCTCTGAGACTTGCATCACGTCACTCCCCGAGCCATGCCTTGACCTTGCTGGCAACTCAGTTCTTGAACTCGCTGTTAATGTGCCACTTTGCACGGCTGCCCTCGGTCCTTTTGCTGCGGGAGCGGCGTTGACTTGTCTGACTTCGGGGTTGACGAATGGCGACTCCATCGTCGACTGCCTTAACGGCGCACTTTTTGAGAATGTGGTTGAAGCTGTGTAAGCGACATACTGTGAGGACATGACAAGCCAAAAGTCACTTTGACTTCTGACCAACACTGGTTGAGCAGGGAGAATGCTTAGGCGTCGACAAGACAGACTTTCCTTTCTTTTAATTCACACTGTAGGGAGAAACACCATTGCACCGGGGTTCCCAATTTATAGGTAGCAGAATTGGTCTAATAGTATCATTTGTATTCCACAGCCGTGTCATTGACTTGATCTTTCCAGTGCGTTCAGGTCCGAACCTCAGGCGGGGTGGCCTACAATGCTGTTGAATTTGTACCCTGTGAGATGTTTAAGCTTCCATGATGCAGATAGGTACGAATATTCTACCCCAGGCAGCATAAAGGCTAAAAAAGGCCACTGTGTTCATTGGGATATGATGCTATGATGTGTTGATAGCGTGTTCTTTATTATGATCGAAGCCCGGCCCTTCATGGGTTAACTGGCTGTTGAAGTAGGACTGATGACGGACCTCGATCTGTAGTTACTAACTAACCCTGGTAGAAATTAAGCGTGTGACTCCTCTAGAACTTGCCCAACGGTCTTATCGAGCCCCTGAGAATTCTTGTGTGATGCAAAGGCTTCCTGGGGCTCGAATCATTGTTCAATAGGCACGCTGGAACACTCATGTGGTTGGGCCTTTGTTCTGTGGATCAGAGACCGACAACTAACAAAGACGAATAAGAATGAGTCACAGATCTGAAGGTTTTGTGCGTTCGTTCGCTGCATAGCAATTTTCTAACTTTTGCACTGCCTTGGCAACGGTCTCTGATGTTCTCCTACTCTCCGCGTTGGGCATTCAGAGAACAATTAAACACAGTGATGAATATTCGAAACATCTCACTTGCAATGAATCGTATACGTGTGTGATCTTGGACTTGGGCGGCCCAATAAGACATAAATACTCATCATTGCCTTGGTTGGTATGCTTTCTCTCTGCGTCCTGAAAAGTAGCATCACTAACACGACGCTTTCACCAGCCCGACAGATTACACCAAATTTCACAGATAATACTGGTCAGCATAATGTCTGATCGGATTCCCCGTTCCGTTGAAGATGGTCAGTTTGACCTTCAGACTGGCAACACCGACGGCAACACCGACAACCAAAACAAGCTTGTGGACATGCAGGCCATCCGAGACCAGCTCGACAGACTCAGGGCTCCGCTAGAGGAGCCAACCTTGGACGAGTCTCTACCAGCACTCTGGAAGAAGGATAATAACAAACGTATCCTGGCTCGTATTAAGGCTACGACCTCGGATATGGACGACTTTCTCAAGAAACCAGAGACCATCCGCCTTTTTTCTCCGCAGGGATCACTGGAACAGCGTCAGAGTGACTATATCAAAACCATGGAAAGGGTTGAAACTCTGCGGCAGGCGCTTCAGATGGCCAAGGATGATGTCCGGGAGCTGTCGGAATCGTACCTCCCCGGGGTGGATTCGGATGGGCTTGGGAGGCTTATTGTAAACCTTAAGGCGCAGATTCAGCTGCTTGAAGATGTTTGTAGCCGTTTCTAAATCGGATATGAACCAGATGAGGTTAAAGGTTGGTCGTGCAATTTTCACTGCCACTTACTCCTTACTTTGGTTGAGATTATGGTAGTTTAATAATGGCTTCTCTTTTGCAATGTGTGTATGAATATTTTATATGTCTTTCATTTGTAAATAGTGATTCATAATGTCACGCACTGCCAGATTTGTAGCAAGCATATACGCAATGTCCAAGGTAATATGTAGCTTTGACTATTTATACCATATAACTAGTAGCCTAGGTAGACCACCTGGAACGCTTACGTACTTGAGCCTTTGTTCTGTTGATCAACAGTTAACAATGACCAATGAAGTATAACTAAATAAGCTACGCGTTGGGAAGTCTCGTGCACTCGCTCATTGTAGTATGGCTTTTTCGCTGCTTCACTGCCACTGGAAATGCGCTCTGTGATGTTCTGTTACTCTCCTCGATGGGCACGCATATTCAGAACAGTTAAACACAGTAGTGAATATTTGAAATACCCCCCTTGCAGTGAATTGCATGCATATGTGTTCCTGGGCTTGAGGGATCCAATAAGATATATATACTTGCTCTTGCCTTGACCAATCCGCTGCCCCTTTCTCAGTATCATCAGTACATCAACAATACTACTCCTACTGAAACCGGAATTTGACTCTTTAACCCAGCAAACTACACCACTGTTTTTGAAAGAAACACCCATTGCAGCTATGTCTCACAATCCCCGAACCACTGGAGACGATGAGTCTGACACCTACTCTGAGCTTAACCGAGCTGCGGTCCTCCTGAAGGAGGCCGAGGATTTCGAGGCGCTCAAACTGCCTCCTGTGGCTACGAGATCAGGAGCACCAGAGGAAGCTCTCTGGCGGGTCTTGGAATTCCTGCGAGTTACAACTTTTGGGCTCAACCGGGATCTCAGCCATCCTGATAGCACCGTCGTGCTCAGTGGGAAAACTCGTTCAGATTACCCCGAGGGTGAACGACAGAAGGAACTTGTGTTCAAGGCAGGAATGCTCCTGTGGACATGCAGCATGGTGAGGGACCTAATAGTGGAGTTGAGCGAGATTTACGTCCCAGGGAAGGATTTGTCAAGCATCGGGGAGATTATTGCGTTGCTCAAGAAACATATTCCGGTGCTTGAGAAGGACGCGAAGCGTTTCTAGATGGGAAATACGCTTCTGGGGAGCAAGAGTGCGCCGTTTTATCTTCTCTATCATTCATTAGCCTCTACCGCCAAGATTAGAATAGTCTCACTCTGGAATCAACCACCTTTCAGTGGGACTTAGTCCTTGCTCTTTTGGTACATAAACAATTTTGAACATCTTGACTATGAACAGGTCGTGACGATCAATGTGCCATCTTGTGAGGTCGACAGCTTTCTGTATGGGCGCAATGAAATGTAATGTAGCTTTGACTATTTATACTATATAACTATTTACAACACCCCAAAAGCTAGTCTTATACCTACCCTAGCTGACAGACACCAGTGTCTCTCCAACTGCGATGCCCGCCACTGGAGTCTCGGCAGCAATATCCATCTGGATGGCAATCTTCTCCCAGACCGCTGAGTTGACCAACTCTGAGAAGGTATCCTCAATAACACGTGCGGTTCGGTCCACAATCTCATCGACATCAGTCTCGTTGACGATGAAAGGAGGGCAGATTAGGAAGTGATCGCCGCTGTAACCGTCATAGCCACCGTTGGCGTTGAAGAGAGAAATCTCATAGCCCTCGCTCATTCCCTTGGAGTGAAGCATGCCATGGAGTCCGAGGCTGTAAGGGAACGGCTCCTTGGACTTTTTGTCAATGACGAACTCCACAGCCCAGAATAGCCCCCTTCCACGAATGTCTCCAACCCAGGGGAGGGGGAGCAGCCTCTCCTTAAGCTTTGATCCCAGGTAGTCTCCCATACGCTGAACATGAGCAACCATGTTCGTGTCGCGAATTACCTGCTGCACCTTCAATCCAGCAGCGGCAGCTTGAGGGTGAGCCATGTATGTCTGGCCGTGAGCGAAGCCCTTGCCCGACTTTTGGAACGACTCGACGAGCTTGGTGTTGAGCATGACGGCTGAGATGGGAGCGTAGCCAGCTCCAAGACCCTTTCCAACCACGAGAATATCTGGGACCACATCTTCCTGCTCAAAAGCGTGAAGAGATCCAGTGCGGCCCATACCACACATGACTTCGTCGAGAATGAGGAGGGCACCGTACTTTTCGCATACGGCCTTCATGGCGGGGAAGTAGCCCTTGACCGGCATGGCACAACCACTGGCCTATAGAAAGTGAGTACTTTGATCACCAACATGGAGCAGCGAGCTTACACTTCCACCAACAGTCTCAGCCACAAAAGCGCAGACCTTGTTAGGCCCTACTCTTTGGAACTCATCGTCGAGCTCCTGCGCCAGACGTTGCACATACGCTTCCTCAGTCTCACCCTTTTGCAGGCCACGGTAGGTACTGCAAGCTGAGATGCGAGACGAGTTTTGAGAAATGAGTTGAACAAAGGGATCCTTACGGACCTTGAAGTCACCAAGCGTCAAGGCACCCAAGGTAGCTCCGTGCCATGCACCAACTCTGGCAATGAAGTGGCATCTCTCGGTTTGAGGGATAGCGAGATGAGAAAAGTGTGTCTTGGCCAGCTTAAGAGCAACCTCAACAGCCTCAGAACCTGAAGGTTTGTGTTAACGCCGCTTGCACATGACGTGAAGTCACTCGTCATACCTGATCCGCACAGAACAGCCTTGGACATTTGTCCATGAGTAGAGTCGACGAGGAAATCGGCAAGATCCTCGGCAGACTTGGTCTTGTAAAAGCCCGGATGACAGTACGGCACGCTGACAAGCTGGTCAACAACCGCCTTCTGAACCTCCTTGTTGTCGTAGCCTAGACATGCAACTGCTGCACCGCTGGTGGCATCGAGAATCTTTCTACCATCGCTCGTGTGAAGGTAGATGCCAGAAGCCGATTCGACCAAGGCCGCGGGATGCTTGTGAAAGTTCTTGTAGAGGAGGCTGTTCTTGGAGTCCATTGTGAATAGATGAAAGGTATGAGATGGTTTTTTGTGGCTTTGTCTGGTGAGAAGACGCCTTTTATATCTCCAAGACTCCTTTACAAAGCCATGGCTTAAGATCTTGCTCGCTTACAAGACTTTCGGTCAAGCACCACCTCAGATCCCAGGCGTTGCGCGATCTCGGGAATGTAGCGGCTGCGGCAGCTTGGACAGCAGCCAAGCCAGCCGTGTCTAGTGGCGAGGCCAGAGCAGATGGCGATAGAAGATTCTACTGGTGTAACATGACGCCTGTGTCATCAAACAGAGGCGGAATGTCGTGTTGCGGGAGAGTCAGTGTCTCACTTCAGCGCCACGCTACAGAGTCGATCTTTGCCGCTGATGGGATTGTCCCGCCCTGGAAGATGCCGGGTGAGACATAAAGATCCACCATTCCCGTCCTGCATGCATCGCCTAGGCACGCAAAAAAGTTGCGCGTCATCCATTTCCCTCTTCTCTCTTTCTAATACAAGACGCCTATCCTTGTCCGTTGAGCTTTCACCTCTTCAACATCTTCCCTCTTTCACCTCCTATTCGCTACCCAAAGCTGTGGAGATGCAAGTCCCTTTTGTGAACCAGGTCTTTGACAAGGACGACGCCAAGGGCTCAAGCCTCCGTCTTTCGGAGTTCCTGTTCCCCGATGCCTTGCAGGTTGAGGAGAGACTCGAGGTTAAGCCCTTGACGCAGGGAACTACGAATGGAGTAAGTGGACTTGACTATCGCATGAGCAAGCGCTGAATCTCGCAGCTTTACAAGGTGACGTATCGGCCCGTTGATGCCGGTGATGCATCAGCTCATGATGCAGTCTTGGTCAAGGTCTATGGAGACGGGACGGATATCACCATTGATCGCAATAGTTTGTGTCCATCGCTTGCATCTCCTTGAAGCATGTCTGACAATTCGAAGAGGAGCTCAAAGTACACCAGCTCCTTGCAGAGAACAAGCTCTCCTCGTCTCCCCTGGTCCGGTTCGCCAATGGCCACGCCTACCAGTTCATCCACGGGAGAACATGCTCCGTCTCTGACATGGCAAACCCGGTCATCTATCGCGGAGTCGCGAGAGAACTTGCTCGGTGGCACGCGACACTCCCAATCGTCGAGCCCAAGGATCCACAGAAGGGTCTTGAGCATGAGCCCAGCGTTTGGGCAACGGCAAAGAAGTGGCTTGACGCTATCCCGAGTCAACCGAAGCGGTCCAAGGCGGACAAGGCCCTGCTCCGCGAACAGTTTCACTACGTTACCGGAAAGTTGCTCCTAAATGACGACAAACCTGAACCTTTGGTACAATTCCCTCATCTCACCGGTCCCTTCCAAACTAAGGGTCCATCCTCCAGGTGCTCGGACATGGCGATCTCTTGTGCGGCAACATCATCGTCCAGGATCTGACCGAACCCACTGAGGCTGCATCTGTCCGATTCATCGACTATGAGTAAGTGATACATCCCATTTCCACATCTCGTCGTGCATTGCTGAGCGCAGCGCTTGTGGCGTCTGCCAGACATGCTACCTACTGTCCAAGGGCATTCGAGCTGGCCAACCACTTTGCAGAATGGACAGGCTTCGAATGCGACTATTCTCTCCTGCCGACAAGGTTAACCCGGCGAGACTTCATCCATGAATATCTCGCCGAAATCGCTCGGCTGCAGCAAGACGGGGATCATGCAGATATCCCGTCCGTTAGCGAAGCCCAAGTGGATCATTTAATGGCCCAAGTGGACTCGTTTAGAGGATTCCCCGGCTTTTACTGGTGAGTTTCTCTCCGACAGGGAAGATGTACCTAGATCTGAAGATCGGGCTGACCCGCCCGCCAAGGGGTCTTTGCGCCCTCATCCAGGCTGAGACATCGACCGGGGCTATCGACTTTGACTATGCCGGATACGCCGAGAAGCGGCTCGCAGAGTATTGGGACTGGCGCAGGGTGCATGACGGAAATGTTGACGCAGATGAGGGCATTTCCCAGAGGGAGGAGAGATGGGCAGCTCCTTGAAAATGGTGGCCCCACGGCCCTCCCTCTGCTGAGAAGACTGACTCTAGAAGTAAGCCACTGTAGCTCAACATGTTTCATTGGATGCTAAGCGATCCCGCCCCTTTAACCGTGTCTTTGACCAAGCCAAAGGGGGTTTGAATCCCAAGCCCTCGGCTGTCGCGCCTTGCCTGTTCAAGGATACCAACCTTTCTTGGGACCCTCCCGGCTTACGCCAACTGAGACAGACCGCCTCTGCTTGAATTCCCCTCCTGAGTGACCCGCGGGCCCGCATAATGTTGCACGTACTGGATCGGCTTGGCGGAGAGATCGGTCAACTGCCGGCAGTTACTCCGGTCCCGTGGAGGGTCTGGATGCTTAAATATGCAAAAGTTTTGGTCTCCCTAGCGTGCGTTGCCATTCACTTTACGGTCAAGGTCTTTTCTTCTCTTTACACTTTGCAATCGTTTGCCGGCACGGCCCGATCCTCCTCTTTTCATTCCTTGATCCTGACACTCTCGGTCACGATGGGGCTGTGGAACCTTGCAACGGGTTTCTTCTCCAGTATAGGAGCTGGTGCCCTTTGGCGGTCTAGCCGAGACCTCAAGATTCTCATCTTGTTGCGCTTCGTGAGGCTGCTTGGCTATGGGGGCACAACTTTTGTGCTCGCGTTGTACCTCAACGCTCTCGGCTTTGAGGACACGCAGATTGGGCTGTTTATGACTCTCACGCTCGTGGGTGATCTTGCCATCAGTTTTGTGCTCACGTATGTTGGCGATCGCATGGGCGTGAGAGTCACTGCCGCTATCGGCGCAATGTTGATGTGTGCTGGCGGTGGTGCCTTTGTCTTTTTGGACAACTTCTGGCTCCTGTTGCTGGCCAGTATTGTTGCAGTTATCAATCCGAGGTGAGTTCAATACATCTCTGTTCCTAAGAAACGAGCTAACGAGAGCAGCGCAAACGAGATTGATCCATTCAAGGCTGTTGAAGAGTCAGCCATCGCCCGTCTCAGCACACCAGAGACATGCAATGACATGTTTGCCTGGTGGTCCATGCTGGGCATGTTTGGCACTGCCGCTAGCAACCTCCTCACCGGCTGGGTCATCGATGCGCTGGAAGTCTCAGGCGTTGAAAAGATTGACTGCTTCCGTATCATATTTCTCGGATACGCTGGCATTGGCGTCCTGAAGCTGTTCTGCTCTCTGCTGCTTAGCTCGGAAGTTGAGCACGTAGCGATCGAGAAAGAGAGCTGCTCGTCCCCGGCTTCTAGTCAGTACGAAGGTGACGACGAGGAGCAGAGCGAGACGGAGCCTCTTCTCAGCGGCAATTCCCCTGATTATGGCGCTGCTAGTTCCAGGACCATATCTTCTAGTAGCACGGCTTCTCAGGAGAAGCGGTTGTTTACCCCTTCGTCCTTTAGCTTCATCTGGAAGCTCTCAGTCGCCATGGCGTTTGACTTTGTCGGTTCGGGCCTCGCGCAGATCTCTTGGATGACCTACTTTTTCAAACGAGAGTACGACATACCCGAAGGAGCCCTGGGCTCTGCAACCTTCACTGCCGGCATCATCTCATCGGTGCTCAACCTGGCCTCCTCTCCCCTATCCAGAGCAATCGGTCAAGTACAGACCATGGTGCTCTGCCACACCATCAACTCTATTTCCTTACTCATGGTCTCCGTACCAGGGAATAAATATGTTGCGTTGGTCATCTTCATCTTCCGCATTGTAACTCGCGAGATTGACAACGCACCTCGGCAATCGTTCATATCCGCCGGGGTTCTCGATCATGAACGTACATCGGCCATGGGTGTTATCAACATCGTCAAGACGGTTGGTAGCTGTTTGGGTCTGTACGTGACAGGCTTGTTTGCGGGGTTGGACCAGTTCTGGCTTGCCTTTATTGTGGCCGGAGCTCTCAAGTTGGTGTATAATGTCTTGATATTGGTATTTTTCTGGAGGAGACGGTAAGAAATGAGTTAGAATAGGAGGAGAGCTAGTTGATCCTGGGGAGAGGATAAACGGAGTTGGTAAAAAGACGCTCGAATCTGTAGATAGACGGAAATGCACATGTCATTGTTTAGGAACATGGCTTTCCCTTTAATAGCTGAGCCAGCGGTCAGAAGAAGTCCTATTGCTGAACATAATGAACACTGTCAACACCCTCAAACTTCAGTAAGAAGGGATTAAGCTTTCATATAACTTCATAAATAGCATACTAAAGTCAGCGTTGTCCTTAAGAACTATTTAGGCCTAATCTCTCCAACCAGTAGAAGCGTCAACCTAGCAAATATCGCATTCCCCTTATCACGCCGAGCAAGGAACCTTGGATCAGAATTACGTCTGCAGCTTCTGGTATTATTTGGCGCTATGATTGGGTCGTTGGTTGGAGGAACAACGCGGGACAAATACAGAAGTCGCTGATCTTGTCCCACCAGGCAGACGTGTCACCCATCCGCCAATCACAACACATTCTCCTTGGCCGGGCCAGAAAACAAACAAGAGGTAGTATTCACGTGTTCTCTCTGGTCCCCACCATTTCCTCACGCATACCCACCTCCTTCACAACGTCTTGCTCAGTCTACATCCAGACATTTCCCTACCCTGGCATAACTCCTCTTCTAACGGTTGCACACAACAATGCCGTTGTGGACGTGCGATTTTGAGAGCTGCCATAGACCTGCTGTCCGCACTTTTGGCGATTGCGTGCTCTGCAACCGCCATTTATGCTCCATCCATCTTGAACCCAAATTTCACACCTGCCCTAGGTGGGAGGTCAGTTTGCCCCTCGCTCCGCCTCCTTACTCGCTAACTCGTCAATTGTCAGGACGCGGACTCTTACGATCCTGTAACCCGGGATGCCGAGAGGCGTGAGCTCACAAAGTTGATCGGGATGATCAATACCCACGCCCTTGAGGAACGAGCCAGTCATTTACGCGAAGGCGTACCCTGCTCTATCCCTCCCCTCCGGTATGATAGATCGACACAAAGCTCTGTGATGGGCGGCATGAACTATCATATTCAAGTTCGCTTTGACGATGGAATCACATGGATCGCCCGTATCCGCAGGTTCAATGCCACGTCTCCCCCAGCAGCGTTACGAGATTACATCATTCAGAGTGAGGTTGCAACTCTTAGGTTTTTGGAACAGACTGCTGTTCCCGCCCCAAAGGTTTACGATTTTGCACTCGAGCATCCTAGCAACCCTGTTGGGGTTGGCTTTATTCTAATGGATAAGTTACCCGGCAGGTCCCTGAGGTGGTCCATTGCAACTCAAGAACAGAGGAACAAGGTCATGGATCAGCTTGCCGACACATTTATAGAGCTTCATAAATCCCCCTTCGATCTTCTTGGCTCGCTTGATAGTCCTGGCGAATCCCATGTCGGCGCATTTGCTCGGGAATCGCTCACCAACCTAGTGGATTCCGAAATGCGAGCCATTGGGCCCTTTTCTTCTCTCCAAGAATATCACATCGCCTCAATTCAACTCATCTTGGATTTAATCATCCAAGAGGAAATGTACTCCCAGCAAGCAGTGGATGCTTACTTGATCCACCGATATCTCCTCGACTTGGTCCCGCGGGTATTACCATCAGCCTTTGATGACAACAAGTTCTATCTGAAACACGGAGACGACAAAGGCGATCATATTCTGGTCGATGAGAGTTTCAACATTACTGGCATTATCGACTGGGAGTGGGCTCACACTGCTTCGCCTGCACATGCCTTTAACTCTCCCATTGGCTTTTTACCAGTTGCAGACTTCTACCGTGGTGAAAACAACCTGGGTAGCGACGAGGTCATTTTTGCACGCCTGCTTGAGGAGAAGGGCCATCAGGACTTGGCCCGTTTTGTTCGAAATGGTCGGTTACAACATAGGTTCGCTTTCTGCTGCGGATATGATCTTGCCGACTGGGACGGATTCCTGGGCCTGTTTCGAGGGCTTCGAGATGCTGTGGACGTGGACGGGGGTTTGGAATGGAGTGAGTGGAAAGCCGTCGCGCTGCAACGCTACCAAAACGATCCTGGGTTGCAGCTCCTGCTAGCCAGGCATAACGACTCCCAGATTGATTAAGTTAAGGGGATCTGAACGGGCTAAGCTCACCCAACAGCGAGGGTGAGGTAGTGACAATCAGGTCCCAATGCAAGTCGAAGATCCACATTGATTTGGCAATTCAACAGAGTACTTGGATGCTACTCTTTGCATGAATCAGTGACTACAATTACACTGCAAGCGATGGTTCGACTTAGACTGCTATCTCGCTATGGACCACACCCGACTTGTCATAAGCCATGAAGCCAGTGCCCTCTCGACAGCCAACATACTCGGCGACGATATCTGAACCCTTCATAATGGAAGTTTCCTCCCATAGGTTTATCTTGCCCACGCCATCCCCCATCTCTCCTCCTGGTCCGTACGTCTCCATCCAACGTTTGCGTAGCTTGACATGACCTCTGTGAACTCGACCAACCCTCTCGAACTTGCTGATATCCATCCAGTAAAACATTTCAATCTTTCTGTTGTGGTTCAGGTTGATTGGGCCTGTATCCTTGAATGTTCCACAGTCTGAGACGTGGCCCATCCTCACGTCGAACAACCCGTTGGCAGTGGTATCCTTTCCTAAATGTTCCATCCATCCCGTGACGAGCTCGTCAAACTCTTCAAACCATAAATCCTTCTCTCTTGTCGACATGCGTGTGTGGTCTTGCCCTTCGACAAGAAAGCAAATGTTGTCTGGAAAATCGGTGACAAGTGTCCTCCCAGGACGAATATCTGACGTCTCTGGAACTCGGGAAGGCATCTCCTCAAGCGAAGACGCAAGCTTGTCATCCAAATTGGCGTCCGGGATGCGATGTCGAATGCATCCCCAATATCCAATCTTGTCACTGAACGGCTCCATGTTTCCAAGGCCATTCAATCCATTCTTCAACTCGGCGGTGCATGCGTTCTGCACTCTGCTGGGCGACACTGTAAGAACTTCTCGCCACATGCCTGCGTCTTCTGGAAGATTGTCCCAAAAGTCTTTAACAGCAGGCTTGGACCACCATCCTGTGTGAGAATCCGGCCACCAATATGAAAGCCAGATCTGAGTGGCAAATCCATCGTTTCCAGGAACAGTGATTCGATCAAGATGGGCTTGCCCAGAGATGAGCTCGTCGAACTTTTGAATGAGATCCAGCTGTCGGCCGGAAGGACTCTGGCCTTGATACTGGATACCGTATATTCCGTAGAGAAACCTATCTTCAGGTTTGAAGCTTGCTCGGTAAAACATGATGAAGTAGATCAATCGCGACTAGATTGTCTGTCACAAGGTAGAAACCTTTGGTTCAATGAATGATAATTGTCATGAGACGAAGACGACTGCGGGAAAGAGTGTGATATTTATAGACTAGAGACAAATCAAGTCATGTGTAACATGTTTTACTCCAACTGTTGACCGCCAAGCATCATGTTCATACAAAGAGAGCCTCACACTAGCCATTTGGCCTCATAAATCGAACCAATACCACGACAAATGATTTTGCTTATCTGCCGTGATCAGCTACGGAATCGGAATCACCTTACCCACGAAAGCTTATTCCGATCATAGATTAACATGACACTAAATTAAATCTCGTGTATTTATCCTATGGCACGTGTGAGCGGCAACGATAGCTGCATTGATAGGTGCATTACCCGACGACCAGTCTATCGGGTCTGGGGACAAGCAAGGGTCCGAAACCTTATTTCCAGACTAAAATGGCCCCTATCCTTGATAGCGATTAGAACTTGTCATCGGAATAAGATAAGAAACGTCGATTCCGAGATCTTCGTGACAAATTGCGGGGCAGTCTACGAATCCGTTGATGGGACAGATAAGAGAGGGGGGTGATTTAACATAAAAACCATAATGCAGCCGAAAAGTGTTCAAAACAGCATCGAAACGACGATTCTTGGTTTTTCAACAACATCTACACAATGTCATCTCCCATAAAAGTCGCTGCTATCCAGGCCGAGCCATGCTGGAACGACTTGAAAGGCAGTGTTGCCAAAACGACACGACTGATTCAAGAGGCTGCGAGCAACGGTGCCAAGGTCGTTGGCTTTCCTGAGATTTTCATCCCAGGATATCCATGGTGAGTTAACCTGCCATACTTGTGTTACCATTTTCCAATAATAATTTGCTAGGACAATTTGGGCCAACTCGCCTGTTAGCAATGCTGGTTTCATGAACGAGTACTTTCACAATTCCCTTGAAAAGGACTCTGAAGAAATGGAGGAGATCAAGACCGCCGTTCGTGAAGCCGGCGTCTTTGTTGTGCTCGGCTACAGCGAACGATATAACGGATCCCTGTACATTTCTCAGGTGGGCCAAACAATCCGAGTATACTGCAGCAACTCGAGACACTAACTCGGCTATAGTCCTTCATTGATGAGACCGGCACTATTGTTGGCCATCGACGGAAAATCAAGCCAACTCACGTTGAGAGGGCATACTGGGGCGACGGTCAAGCAGACTCAATTAAAGCTGTCGTGCCTTCATCCTTTGGTAACATTGGCGCTCTGAATTGTTGGGAGCATACTCAGCCTCTACTACGCTACTACCAGTACTCTCAAAACCTCGATATTCAGGTGTCTAGCTGGCCATTATGCTGGGATCCTCTGGAGGGTCAGCCGTGGCCATATCACTTGACCCCTCCGGCCTGCAACGGGTTTTCCCGGGTGATGGCGATGGAAGGAGCTTGTTTCGTCTTGGTCTGCTCTCAGGTCCTAACCGAAGCCAGTAAGGCTAACACGAGGTTGGAAAACTTTGACTATGCTCGATGTCCTGGTGGTGGTTTTAGCATGATTTATGGACCTGACGGCTCTGAGTTGTGCAAGCCTCTGCAGCCAGGAGAAGAGGGCATTCTCTACGCCGACGTTGATCTGAAGATGCGAGCCATGATGCAGCAGAATCTCGACTTGGTGGGACATTACTCGCGGCCTGACTTGCTGAGACTTTGGGTGCAGACCGAAGCTGCTGTTCCGGTTGAGGCCAAAAAATCGTCAGAGTGAGGGCGGCGGGTTTTAGTTGAAGTAATAAGCAAGAGTATTCAAAATATAGTTTTAAAATGAGCTAATAAAATCATTTCTTTTTTTTGTAAGCGGTATCTTTGACCGTCGTGGTTGAACTCTCATTCGGGCTTGTTATTAAAGATAAAAATCGCTTGGGGAGAGGGTCTTGGCCACTCCCAGCATATGCTCTTCTTTCATTCTATGGTCTCTCAGTCTAATTGTTGAATTGCTTCTTCTCCTTATCCAGCCTCATATGTCTTGGTTATCTAAATTTACCGACCCTCCTTTTTGATCAATTTCTCACGCCCATCCCCTTCCTTGGAAGCTTTCCAATGAAGTCCTCGGACGTCGAGCACTCAACCATATCCATCTCCTCAAAGGCTTCATACAACGACCCCAAGCTAGCAGCGCTTTCGTAGCTCAGAAACAGTGCCCATATCCTCCTCAGCGCTGTTGTCGAACCCAAAGGCCTATGGAAAGGCAGTTGGTTTGACGTCCCCATGATCCCCGCCAAGTGCAGATGAGTCCTCCGTATTGGGTGAGGAGTATGAGCCAAGGGAGTTCCTATAGGAGGAGGGCGAGGAGTTACCCATACTTTCTTCAATAGGATGTTCAGATTCCTGGAAAGAATGACGGGTCCGTCGACCGTGGCGATGGTCTTTCTGCTCATATTGTTCACCTCGGGCAGCACCTGAACGACCCCTGCCGTAAGATGAATGAGGGTGGGCATCGGGGGTGAACGATCCCCTTTTATGGCTCGAATCGTGCGGCCTATCTGGGCCTGAGTACCGGTGATCATGCTCGGTTTGCGACCAACCGCCATCGTGGTACCGGCGACGGTTTGTCATATCCTCTTCATCTTCGTCGCGACGATAAGTCCTCCTCGGCGCATCAGGTGCAGGAGGAGGGGGTTCGCTCAAACCGGCTTGGTTACCGTCTCGTGGTAACGGGCTTCGTGATCGTGGTGGAGAAGTATCGGAGTCGGATACGCCCTTCCATTGGCGGCGACGCGATTGTGAATCTGAGCTAAACGTCGAATTTCGTCCTCCTGATGAAACGGAGGTGTTCTGTTGACTCGTATCCGACATCACAATGACTTGTCTGAAATCAGACCTCAAAGCTCTCAGCTCGGCCATTACCGACTCCAAGCCATGCCTGGCGTCCTCGGTGGCAGCCGGTGCTCTCTTCTTCGGCCGGGGATCTCGAAGGAGCCTCTCTTGTAAGATTCTCATAGAATCTTCCAGCCTCTCCAGTCGAAAATCCATCTCTTGCCTCTGTGACTGTTGGCGGCGCCTTTCTCTAGCCTCTGGTCTGGTGGTGCTGGCCGGTCGTTCAGCTTCCAGCTTTTTCTGCCGTTTTCCCTCTTCAAGCTCGGCTAGGCGTTCACTCTTGAACCTTTCCCAGGCAACCATTTCCCCTTCCTTCTTTCCTTGCGCCAGTGCTCTGGAAACGTCCTGCTCGGCCTTTCCCAGCTGTTCTTTCAGTTGCCGGATTTGGGCTTCACATTCTTCACGAACTTCCTTTTCTATTCTTTGTCTCTCGTCTTTGGCTCTGTACAAAGAAACTAGGTCTCGTAGTTGGCGTATGCTGGATTCGGCCTCAGAGGGTTCTGTAGGGGGTGGTGATGGCTGTTGTAGTGGCTGTTGTAGTGGCTGTGGTTGTGGAGCGGGGGGATAAAATGGACCTGGATGGTGAAAGGGCGGCAGACCCAGGGGATGCATATAGGGAGGGTTAGGCTGCTGCCCGTAAAAGGGGGGCATCTGTTGTTGCTGCTGAGGGGGTATGTTGTGCGGATAGGTAGGTTGAAGTCCGGGTGGTGGAAAAGTCTCTTGCCTTATGTCGGTAGGGGGGTAGTTGATGTGATGCGGGGGATAAGGGGCATCATAAGACTCGGCGGCCGTCCCTTGACTAGGTTGTAGATGACGTGGGTCAGGACGGTGTCTCGATTGGGCACGAGGCTGACCGGCTCCATTCTGCCAGTGCGCCACAGGTTGGGCCGCAAACTCCTCAGGGATAAATCGTCGTGTGCGGTTTGACGGGCCCGGTTCACTATCATCTGGGTAACCATCAGAGTAGTAGCCGTCGTGTTGAGCCATGGCAGGTATGCCGCACTGGGCTTCTTCTTGGCTACGGATATACCCTCAGTTGTGGGCTCATCACACCCACTGCTGCTGTAAACTCAATGATGGTAGGGTTGAGAAAACGATATGAATGGACGAATGGTTGTTCTGGCAAGAATTGGAGTCATTTTCAAAATGAAGGATAATCTTTATGGAGACTTTTCAAGAAGCTTTATACCATGCTCTAATGGCACCTAAGGTGACGAAAGAAATAGAAAAACCAAGGCATAACTTCGCGCCAGGCAGCTGAGTGCCTTGCTGAAGCACGAGATCAGGCGCCCTCAACACTGCCCTATTACTCTCAAGACTTGGCCAGCATACGTGGCCGAGTAAAGGCGACCATGCCCCGCGCATGTGTGGCAAATCAACAATGCCTCGCGTGTGTGTGGCCGAGTCAAATAAACAATGCCCCGTGTGTGTGGCCGATGTGTCGGATGACTGGTCGCCTTGCACTTTGCTGCATAGTGAGCGACAGCCGGCATGAGGCCAACTTTACGTTCGTATTCAGAGCCTGATTTGTATGATTTCAACCTGGAAGGGGGGTCTTCTCTGGCGGGCGGTTAGGAGACCCCGCCTTCGTCTGAATGTGATAAGACATACTTAAGTTGGCCATCTACAGCTGCTCTGTGAGTGTCAACAAGCCATCATTGGCAGTCTTTAGAGTATCTACGCGCAGATGGGCCACAATCGTCGGCTATCGCTCCCCGTGAGCGGCTTGCCAAAAATGTTCTCGCCGACCACGACCGCGAACAATTACTCAACCGGTAGCCAACAGGTGGCCAATGGCAGCGGTCATATCTTCTCGACCAGTGGCTCTGGCGTGCAGCTCAACATTTGTTCTCCGACCGGCAAGCTCAATACCCATCACGCCTTTACTCCACCAGATCGCTGACCCCTATTACAGGCGATACGACCAGTTTAGGGACATTACTGCAAGAAGTGGTGAACTCTCAGATACGTGATGGCGAGCCAGATTGTAAGTCGGCCTCTGGGTCGTGACACCAAGCTACCCATTGAACGCTAATATTTGGCCAAGATGTAATCTTAGCCAGGACGTTCACGCAGAAGTTGGCTCAGCCTTCTGTAGACCCTAGCTACCGCCACGCCGATCTCCTCCGACAGGCGACGCCGGGGACTGGAGAATGGGTGCTATCTAAGGAGGAATTTCGCAACTGGGAGGGCAGCTCAAGCCTTTGTCGGCTTCTTTTCGTGCATGGAAACAGTAAGAAGCTACTATCCCTTTCCTATATTGACTCTGCTAATCAGAATTGCTCCAGTCGGGTCCGGAAAGAGCATCCTGAGGTAAGCCAGCCGAACAACGCCCGAAACATGAGTCAGTAGCCTGTACTGATGCATTCTCTGAAGTGCCATCATCATCGATTCCCTGCAGAAGCAGTATCACGATAACAGGGACATAATCTGTGTCTACCTGTTTTTTGATGAAGGAGATGCCGAGATGCCTTTGGCAGACGCCATCTGGGCAGGCCTGCTGCTGCAGCTGCTGCGGGATCCAGGTCGCAGAGGCATTTCGAAGGCGCTGAAGTCTGAGGTTGACAACCGCCTCGGGGAACCATGCGCCCCTCATCCTTCCAAATGCCTCGAACTCTTCAAGGCGCAGGCTGAGACCTTCGACACAGTCTACCTTATCATTGATGGGCTGGACAACTCGGGAAATGAGAAAAAGCAACAAGATATCCTGAAAGCAATCAAGGGCCTACCGAGCAAAGTCAAGACCCTCATCACTTCAAGCACAGAGCTCGACATTCAGGATACGGAAGCCAACCAAACACTGTGCCTCAGGCCGCATGAAGCTGACGTAACCGCATTCGTCAAAGCCCAGATCGAAGATCATGCGAGCTTCCATCGGTTGCTGCAAGAACATCAGATGGTTGATCAGGTGACTAAATCGGTCATCGATCAAACACTGGACAGTGGAATGTCAGTATCTCCTTAAAGATTGTTTGGCTCGGCACTAACAGCGTCCAGATTTCTTCTTGCCAAGCTCTACTTGGACGCCCTGCGCGAATGCAACACGCCGAAGAAGATCGAGGATGAACTCAACCAACTTCCAGACAACCTGCACAAGATGTTTGAAGGAGCGATAAAAAAGATTGCCGCTAAAAACCGCTGCGATAGCGACCTGGCGAAGCATGTCCTAACTTGGCTCGTGCATGCCAAGGTCGACTTGACCATTGACCAGATTCAGGATAGCTGTGCCTTTCTGGAAGGCAATGGAGGTTCTTGGCAGCGTCGTCGACCGTCAAGAGACTCGTTGGTCCGTGTTTGCGCCGGCTTAGTGGTTGAAGATGACAAGCGTACCCTTCGGCTCGTCCATGAGTCGGTAAAACACCATCTTGAAGGTAGAAATGTTCTCTATGAGAATGCCGACCTCGAGATCGCCAAAGTTTGCCTCTCGTGTCTACTGGCCGATGACTCCAGTGCCAACGTCGAGACACCATTACTCGAGTACGCATCCAATTACTGGACGCACCATTGTCACGATGGCCAGGATAGGAACCCTCAGGTGGAGGCTGATGTCAAAAAGTTTCTTTGCAGCGAAGGAAAGCTGGCGAGGGCATTCAAGTTGACCCCTGGCGTCCCTAGTTGCAAGCTCAACGACATCACTGGTCTACACGCTGCTGTGTTCTACGACCTTGGGGACTGGGTCACCACGCTCATCAAGGACGGTATTGATGTCAATGCCCGGTGCTCTGACGGTCAGACCCCGCTACATTGGGCCGTGACGTTGGGTCGACATCAACTTGTCAGGTACCTTCTTGACAATCTTGCGGACCCCAACGTAGCCGATACCTCTAGGGATACGCCGATTCACAAGTGTCTGGCGGAGCCAACTATGGGCAGCCTTGAGATCGTGCAAGCCTTGGTGGATGGTAAGGCGAGGATTGACCTAAAAGGCGCCAAGTTTTTGACACCTCTGTCGTTGGTGATCAAGTATGGGCATACGCCGATTGCCAAGCTTCTCATCAGGAAGATGGAGGATGTCAATGCTGAGGTCATCACACCAGGGTGGACACCGCTGAGAGAGCTGCTCAATCATGGCCATGAAATGGCCAGTGAGTTCGAGGAAAGCTCCGAGCCCACCGGCCATTCTTCTACGAATGGATGGAGCCCTTTGAAGCGCGCCATTGATGACCATGTCCACCAATTGATGCAGCTTCTGCTTCAAAGAGGTGTAGACCCCAACCGTCCCACCACAGATGGTTGGCTACCATTGATCTACGCTGTCAAGATGGGGCGGACCAAGACGGTCCAGCGACTTTTGGATAGCAAGACCAAACCAGTCGATGTAAACGTACGGGATCCTAACAGCAAGATGTCTCCGCTCTGTCTGGCCCTGGTGTACAAGAAGAATATCATTGTTCGACAACTGGTTGAGGCTGGATCCGATGTCAACAAGAGGAACGCCCACGGCCAGACACCACTCATTCAAGCCGTTCAGTACAATGACCAGGATCTTGTGTGGCTACTGCTCGAAAAAGGAGCACAGCCAAACGCACTAGACGACAAGGGGTGGTCTGCTCTCCATTATGCCATCAAGGCCAAGAGAAAGGACGTTATCTGGCTCCTGGTGGCGAAAGGCGCAAATTTACAGCTTCACGGTGACGGTGCTCCGAGTTTTCTGAGCCTTGCTCTCTCTATTAACGATGTCTCTGTTGCCTGGCTGCTACACGAGCATGGAGCCGACATCCACGCAACCGACGGAGACGGAAGGACGACTCTTCACCAGGCTTGCATCGAAGGCAACCTACCATTTGTGCGACGTCTTCTAGATATGGGATCCATGATCAACTCTCAGGATCTGACATATTCTACCCCGCTGCATCACTCGGTGAGACGGCAGCGGACGGATGTGATCGATCTCCTTGCATCTAAGGCACCGAACTCAGGCGGCCTTGACGAGCAAGACGAAAAGAGCAACACGGCTCTCATGTTGGCAACTATCATTAAGAATCGAACAATGGTTGAGTCGCTGCTACGCTATGGAGCTTCATGCACTGTGCAGGACGAAGAGGGACTGACGGCGCTGCACATAGCCGCTAACCGCGGCTTCAACGACGGACTGAGGCTCCTGGTCAAGGCCGGCAACGTTAACCTGGCGAACAAGAGGGGATACACCCCCCTCCATTGCGCTGTGGTTAGCAAGGAGGCCAACGCCGATACCCTGGATATTTTGTGCGCCGCGGGCGCCGACCTGGACATGGAGCAGGAATGGGGGTACTCGCCCTGCACGCTGGCAAGGCATGTGAGGAAAGGAGACTTTGCCAAGCAACTGGCGGCATACAAATCAACAGGCTAGAATGCTACGAGTAATGGGGGCATTTGTAAGGAAAAGCATGAGTAAAATCAGGAATCTTGATTCATTCAAGGCTTACTGAAGCGGTAGGTTGCAGGCGCCGGTTGTTTTCTTTTTGGGTGGAGAAACGGAATGCAGTAATTCACTCTCTCTAAGCACACCTCGCCCTTACCAACCCCTTATCTCTCATAAAAGTTCCAAGTTCCGCCGCTAAATGGCCCATTTATTTGCGTGGCTGTACCGCTCACAACATTTTGATCCCCTGTGCCGCAGTGAACATACTGCCTCCCCGACCCAGAATTGTTCAAGATGATGGGCGGGCGACGAGCTGGCTGATCTTGGATCATTATTTTGCTCATAAGCCTCTCCATCTGCTGCCTCGTCGCGGCCCTGACGGCGTGGTTGGTTGCGAGGAGCTGCAGGTCCACCAGGATGCCTGACATCAGGGACTCGACCTTTTCCGCTTGAGGGATCGTTTTCAAGGCCCTGAGGTATCTCTCCCTTCTTGACGCCCGCTCGGAGGGGATGACGATCTGGAAAATGTCGAGAAGCACCGCCGCCCTGTTGGTGCACTTTTCGAGGGCCAGTGTGAGGGTCGCGTGGGACTCGGCGTCGAGCGCGTCTTCGTTGAGGCCGCCCGTGGCCAGTCTCAGGGTGTCTTGGACGAGGGGGAGACGCGCAGCGGCGTCGCCGAAGGACTGCGGGAGGTCTGAGGCATTAACGGCGGCGCGGTAGATCTTGATGGAGGTGTCAATGATGGTAATGATGGACGAGATGACCCCCGTGACGTCTGCAGCTAGCATTATGATCCTTGTCTAGAGGAAGCAGGATTTGCTTCAGGTGCGTTTCTCGAGTGTGAGCGGAGGGGGAATGAGCCAATTTCACCAGCCAAATTTTCAGCCCGACGGTATGCCAAGCATAAGTGGTTACACGGTGCTTGCCCGACGCATATATCGCCACATCTGAGGCTGTGCTGGTCCATTGGGAGATCAGGCCACTTGTAAATATCAGCCACGACTTGAAACTTACAAATCCAGCCGTAAGCATTCGTGGTAACACAACATCCTCACTAGAGCCCCTATTGACTGATAAAGGCCAGTTTGAGGCCTCCCTGCATTCAGCCAACGCAACTCAAGTTGAAAAAGGAACAGAGGCCTCAGCCAACGGACTTGAAACGATAGCCTGCTTAAAGAATTACGCGGTGGCTCTCCGAGGACCATACTGGCTGGTCCGTCCGTCAGCAACCGCACACCACTAGGAAGAGTCCAAAGGCGAACTCAAGCTTCTGCGGCCATGCGAACCATTTCAACCCATAATGGCCGGTCAAGGCTGCGTTAAGCCTTGGCCAAAGACGAAACGCAGCCTACAAGCTGAGCCACCACAATGGTTGCAGATGTTGCTGAATGGATGCTTTTCTAAGTTCCCAAACAACATCTTACGCCAAGGCATTTTCTTTCAACTATCGTAATCACACCGCTACAACAAGTGTAAAAACTGCAATAATACATTTCTTATTCGTAAATGAGCCTCGTTTGACGCCCAGTTGCCTTGAGAGAAAGTGGCCCCCTCGAGTTGCAAATAGGGCAGCATTGTCCGCGATCTGAACTGATCACTTCCAGCTTAACCTCTTTCCCACAAGTTTCTTCTCCTGTTCTTGATCAACTGAACCAACACACATCGTCCCAATGACACAGAGCGAGACAGCCCAGGCTCTTGTTGAGTCCCTCAAGCAACTCGACAACGGGCTGGGCCCCTTGGTCAAACTGTGCTGCCCGATTGGCAAAACGAAAGATCAACTCCCAGAATTTTGTCTCGTCGCCAAGCACCTTCCACTCTTGCGTGACGTCTTTAGGGACATCTTCCAGAGCTTGAGCTCCGTGGACGAAGAGAAGGAGTCTCTGGAGCTGAACAGCCAAAACTGCCTTGTCATCCGGCAGGCCGTTGAAGGGCTCGACAGCCAGATCACTTATATCCAAGAGCTTTTCAACGCAGTCAAGGAGAGCCAAAACAAGGTTGAGGACTATCGCAGGGCCGTCAGAAACGGCAACGGCAAGAGATTGGAGGTCGTCATGGCGGATATCCTCAAGCCCGCTACAGATCCAGCCGTGCACCCCTTCGTGGCAGAATATAGGACCGAGCTCCTACAAAGCGCACTGAGAGAGTTCGAGACATTCAACTCTTCCCTGGAGACTGAGTCTCGGAAGGGTGTCACCACGCTGAATAACTTCGGTGCGGGGAGTCAGTTGTATCACGGTGGAAGCGGCAACATCAACAAGTGCGATGGTGGCCTGCAGATCAATGGGCAAAACAAAGATGCAAAATACTACTATGGAACAACGGCAAACAAGGAAGATTAAAAGCGAGAAAGGGGGGTCGTCTTGCCAGGGTATTTTAGCGGGAGCCAAGAAGTTGAATTAAAAGCCATTACGTATTTGTGAGCCTGGGTTTATTTACATTTCTTCATCCAAAGTTCCAACTTGCAGCTTTGAAAGTCGTATATGTCAGATACCGTCAAATTTTGTTCTGGCCAGGCCCCCTACCCCTGTTTAACACCACAGTCTTGGGGCTTACCCAGTTCCATGTAGTCACACAACAAGGCACTTTTTGCAATCACTCCCCTCTTTCGCCTCCCTTTGAAAGTTTATAGCTCCACGATGTGACTCGCTACCCCAGCGTCCATAGTGCTCTCTGAAGGCGAACCATCCAATTCATCCCACTTACGACACATCTTTCCGAGCAACCAACCGCGGAATCGAAAATGGATGCCCAAAATTCCAATGCCAGTCCACGGTGCCGCCTCGGCTGAGTAGATGGTCAGGCCCAATATGTCAATCCTGGCTGAAAATACAAGGGCCAGTATCGATACCGCGTCACCTCCCGCATCGATGGAAACAAACAAGAACGAGATACGATGACGGATCTTGGTTTTTAAATCTCCCAGTAGTATCTCGAAACCCAATATCCCAGTTGAACTGCTGTAAGAACCGCCATCAACGCCACGGGCCATTCGATATCCCTCTCCCTCGCGAGTTGTAGAGCAAAGTACAGGCGAGTCTCGGCGTCGCTGATGATTGACGTAGTAGCTAGGCAAACAAGCAGAATCTTGGCGAGTGTCCATTTGTCTCTGTAGTACCTGCACTGGGCACTGGTACCAAGTTGTAAGACTCAGGAAGATGAGAATGTGAGGCTGGGCTTGAAGAGACACTTTGAGTTCCTGGACCACGTTGTAGACGCCAAGTGGTATGCCCGCAAAGGCCCACGAGAGGTACATGAGAGGATGAAGTCCGTCGGTGCTGTCATGGCAGAGGTGTGGCCTCGGTCAGGGATGGTACTTGGATTAACAACAGTGAAGATGAACGATAGTAGAGCTAAATCATACAAGAGGATCATGAGTGATATTAAAGACCGTGAAAGGATTTATCTCTTGTTCAGCGCCCTCTTTTATGAAGCTGGAAACACCATGATATCGAACCAACCAATCACAGGGCAGCACTCAGGGACTGATGTTGGAACTGACCAATGAGAGCCATGGCCCTAACAACTTTGTCTTGACTTCGGTCGAACGCTCCCTTCTTTTATTTTTCTGCAACAAATCTTACGCTCTCCTTTCTCGTTAAGTACCTGTTCCGCTCCCATCCATCCATCAGCACCTACATGCCTCCTCCTTCCGACGCCTCCACTGCGACCAGATGGCTCGCCGTCTCTCGTCGTGATCCGCCGCCAATTCGTCCTTCCTCTACGGAGTCAGATCAACCCAGATATTCTGCCGTCCAACCTGTCCCGGCCGCGTTGCCAGACGATCCAACGTTATCTTTTTCGACAACCTGCACCATACCTACCGTGCAAGAGATGTCACCATGCACTCTTGGCTGGGATAAGGAGAGCTTGGGCCGAACGCTGTGTAACCGCGCGCGAGCCATAATCACTGCAGCCGTCGAGAGTGGAACGCCTTGGACGGTGGACAGTGTAGCTCAAGAACTCAACATCACGGGTGCACATCTCCACCGGCAGTTCAAGAGGCATTTTGACCTCACGCCAAGATCGTTCGCGGCATCACTCAGCAAGGTCCACATGACGTCTGATGGCAGCACGATGTCGCACCAAGACTGCCAATCAGACCTGCTGGACTTGGCACAGGATTGTCCACACATACAAGATGTTCACTTCCCGAACCTCCCTTTCAGCTTGGATTTTGGCGACGGACTGGACGATGTTTACTTCACGTCGCCTAATATTCAGAGTCATTCAGAGAAAACATGTACTGAGCTGAATCCGTCTGAGACTTGGAATTTCGATATACAACAGCTTCTGAGCATTGAGGACGTAGTTTATGATGTAGAAGACGAATAGAGCCAAGGCAGACCGCCTCTCGCTAAAACTTTGCTAGTGCTTGCGAGTGGGTTCAGGGGGGGTCGATGGGTGACCATTCACTAAGAATGCTCAAGCAGCTGTCAGGAAGTTGTCAAGCGTAGTCTCTGAACATCCCATGTTGAATCACAGCACAGTTGTTTCGCCAAAAACAAGCTGAATCGTGCCTTTGGATCAAAGCCTGTTGTGGGGCTACGCTTTTAAGCCGGATTCATATTCGAGGCCTGTGAAAGTATCACCCGTTTGTCGACTCTTTGAGGGACCATAGACTGCGCAATCTCACTTTCGACTGCTTTGAGGCATTTCTGTCTCTTTCGAGACGGTCCAATTCAAAGGGAGACCGTGGGCAGCCACAGTGTGGCTAACAGACAGACTGTCTGGCAGACCGTCTGAGTCCGTCTGATAGACCGCAGACCGATAGACCGGCCAATTCTCGTCAGACCGTCAGACCGGATAGGCCGGTCTGACTGGGTGGTCTGAGTCGGCCTGGGTTGGCCGAAATGGGCTAGTGTGTTTCAGTGCCGCTATTGGCCCCCTATGCCCCTAGGAATTAGGGGTAGGTTTTTGTTTACTTACCTGGCGCGTCGGCACTTGCGAATAAACTATTGCAAATATTCTCGCTTATGTTCTGTATGTGCGCATCTATATCTATACCCGCATTATAATATCTTCTAGCAGGAATTCGAGCCCCGTGCCGTCTATACCATAGTCTCTTACGTCTTATTTGCCTTCAACCTCGACCGATACTACCCCGGGGACCATGGCAGGCGATGCTTCCTAGTGTGAATTTAATATCGATTGGGAGAATATATGGCACTATGGAAAAAGACTTGTGGGCGTCAAAAAGAGACCTTATTATAGACGGGTCGTCGGCATAAAGATGAAGGAGTCATAGATATATCAATATGGTGTAAATTTAGAGCATAAGGGGGTACGTTACTGGCTTTATAGACTCTGCTATGAAAAGAGGAGCTATTCGACGGCTCTGTATGCCTTATCGGGGATAGCCCACGCCGCGAGGCACCTACTCCGTTAGCACTAGATCATAGAATTTGGTGGCATTAATCCCGGCTTGATAACTCCGTTTACCTTGGTAGCCACGTTAATGCCCTCTTCTGTGCGTCCTTTGTCGCGATAGGCTAGCCTAGGCTTTTAGCTGGCCTCCTACTTCGATGAAAGGTTATGGAAATCTCGCTTCGTGGATTGGGTTATCCTCGAAGATATTACCTTCCGGTAAGCATTAAGCGAGCGGCTTCGGTGGCTGATAGTAAATGGTGGGGAGCTTGCGAGTCGGCTGCTTCCTGAGTATCACATAACGGTCTGCTCGTGGATCTGTTAAACCTTTGAATCTAGACAATAGATTATCTTCAATCTTGTTTAGGGCGCAAAGAGCTCTACTTACCTAAGCTTTAATCTCTGGACTGCTTTAAACGGGTTCTACTATATCGGCATTGTCGGTCACTTTGTTGATAGCGAGGGCGAAAAGCGGGATGTCTTTCTTGGACTGCTACGCCTCGTTGGTCTATACTCTGGAGAGAATATGGCTCCGTATGTCAAGGAGGTAATCGATCGCTATGAAATGGGGTTAAAGCTTGGATACTTTATGCTTGATAACGCCGAAAGTAATGATACTTGCCTAGAGGCTCTGGCTAGATGGTTCCCGATGGACGTCGGCCGCCGTCGCTTACGCTGCATAGGCCATATTATTAATCTGGTTGTCCGGGCTGTTATCTTCGGCTTAAACGTCGCTAAATTCGAGGCGGAGCTTCGTGGGGCTACGGATGAATTCAGTTTTGATATTTGGGCTAAGAAGGGGGCCATTGGTCGGCTCCATAACCTTGCTACCTATATCCGTCGGATGGACCAGCGACGATAGGCGCTGCGGCGTTTATAGACCGAGCTCGCAGGGGACGATGTGATATTTATATTAGAGGTCGTCGTTAATGGTAAGACACGCTGGAATTCTATTTATATTATAATTAGACGCGGTAAATTTCCGTTATCCGCCTCTACTGGACGTTTTTGCTGACGTAGGACCGGCTTATCCTAGCACTTGAACTGCGCAGCGCTATCGAGCTCTATTAATCTCGCTGGTAAAAGCCTAAAAGTAATCCTATTCACCGTGACTTGACGAAAGATTTCCTGAACGCCACGGACTGGGCTGAACTGGAGCGCTTCTACGACTTCCTAAAGCCGTTTTATATCCTTACGAAGACTATAGAGGGCAATGCCAGTAAACCGGGCGCAGAGGGCGGGCATGGTGCTATATGGGAAACTCTTAAGACTATGGACTATTTGTTCGTTAAATTTAAGTAGGCCGCGGAGGAAACTCGGTTCGAGGAAGCCTCCTACTTTAAGTTAGGAATTGACTGCGGATGGGCGAAGCTTGAAGACTATTACGTCAAAACGGACTATATACCCGTCTACCGAGTAGCGCTAGCGCTTTACCTATCTTATGGGTTTGACTACTTTGAGCGGCACTGGAAAAACGCGATGAATAGACCGCAGTGGTATAGCGACATGGAGTCCGCTGTGGGTGGCCTATTTGATGAATACGTTCGACAGGATGAAGTTGAAACTTAAGCCTAAGCGGGTCTTTGGGAAGACGAACCCGATGAGATCGAAGCTGATGTTAACGACTACAGTTCATTTGGGAAGAGGTCAATCCGCTCATTGCATACACAACGAAAGAAGGCTAAGGCAGTTAGCGAGCTTGACTTATTCCAGGCACGGCTAATCTACCCCTAAGATCTAGACGTTGCAAACCCTCTTGAATAGTGGAGCCGACATCAATTAGAATATCTAGTCTTGTATCGAATGGCGCTAGATCTGTTCTCAATTCCTGGCATGAGTGCTGAATGCGAGAGAGTGTTTAGCCAGATAAAGAAGATAATCACGGATGAGCGCAATAGGCTAGCACCTAATATAGTCGAGGCAGATCAACTCTAAAAGCACTGGTTGATGAGAGGGCTAGTAGTGTAGGAGTTAATGCTTGGGTACGAAGAGCAAAAGGGTTTCATTTTGTAGTCATTTAACAAGCCCCCCTTTTTTTTAAGCAATACGTGATCAGACTGCTAGACCTAGACCGACCGGGCCACTGAAGCCAGGCAGACCTAGACCGACAGACCGGGGGCCCCGATAAACCCAGACCGACAGACCGGAGGGGTCGGTCTGGGTCGGTCGGTCTGTTAGCCACACTGGGCAGCCACACTGAGCTCATGTACCAGATACACGTCAACATCTCTGGCTTCTCGAACAACCTTTTCCGCCGAGTGATTAATGATCTCTGGCAGACAGGAGTGGCGTGTTGCTCTCTCCTTCAAGATCTCGATGATGGGAAAACACGTTTGAGGGCGTTCCGAGGCTTGTTATCAAGTCTCCAGGAAACTTCTTTACGTAAATGTTCCCATTGGACTTAATCATCCACCACTAACCCTGAGTCGGTTCGTCACGCCTCTACGACGTTACCCGCCGCCTTGTGGAACCCGAATCCTTCGGTCCAGGGCATGCCTCGTCGTCCTGTAACTTAGCAAGACCAGGATCATTGACATACGAGACTTTCCACCTATCCATCATGTCGATGACTTGGCTGACCATGTTTTCAGTTTCACACTCCCTGATCTGTGGTTGTCAGGCTCGAGCCGAGTTTAATGAGCGATTTGCTGATCCTCTTCAGTTGCTGTCTAGCAACTGGCAATACCGACTTAGACAAGATGTGTGGGCCAGTCCTGCTGCAGGTTGAATCCTACTGAAGCGGAAGCAGCCGAGGAAGTTAACGCAGATGGAGAGACAGGGTGTCACGTTGTCTGCGCTTAGAAGGGGAGTGGTGGATTCGCTAACCACATCCAGGAGAGTGAATCAGAGGAGTGGCAAAGGAGCGGCATCCTAGCAAATAGAAATACATAACGTAACTACCCATTAGAGTATGGTAGGTGGAAACAGCATGGCCAAGCATTTCCCAGACTAGCGGACCGGGCCGGCGACGAAGGGACCTGATCCCCTGGGCGAGCATCTGTGCAAGAGTAAGTGCCCATTAATCTTAGACGAGTTCAACATATTATGACCATTTTATCATACGACTCTACTGTGTATGCGCGACTAAGTCCTCTCCGGCTACACAGCCGAAGCGACATAGCAGTCTTGCCTCTGCCACATCAGGCGACCCAGTGATCATCGGGACCCAGTGGCTCGTAAGACTTTCCACTCTCCAGCAATATCAGAGGATGTCCTTGGAACAGAAGTACACTTCCCTTACGCGAAATGTATTTAATGGGAGACAGGAACAACTCCCAGTCATAAAACAGACTGCTGAAAAAGTCACTGGGTACTAGATATTCCCCTTGGGCTTGCACAAATTCTGATCCCTGTTAAGCTTCCTGCTCGTCCGCATCCCGGGGTGATGCTCCACGGTCGCCCCATACCCCAGTCAATCTCGGCAGCGGGGGCCGAAGGATCGCTTAGATCCCACAATGGTTCCATCTACGCATTTAACAAGCGGGTCAAATGCGAGCATAAAATGGTCTGGGCTCCAGTCAGCTGACTTAGCGATACCATCGAGTTCTAGATCGCATATCCGAGTGTCTGTTGGTTCGACGGGGACTTTTGGGATGCTACGACATGGTAGGGGGTCCTGGCGAAGAAGCATAAAAACTACTGGAACCAGCTAGTCCATGTATTAGTTTGCATGTTATACGAAGCGGCGTATTGGATGCGGCGCAGCCTCACAGGCCCTTGCCGGTCAATTAGGCGGTCCTATGAGCTGAAGCGCATTATGCCGGAAACATATGTCCTGCGGCAAATAGTTGCAGGCGTAGATCAAGCGCTTCGGGCTGTCGCCTCAAACATCTAGACGCCGACGAAGCGACACAAACGCTCGGTCAGTGAAAGTGAAAGTTTACACTCCTATGGGATGATGAGCTTCATTTTTATTAGTGGATTTACTTCCTTCTAAAAGGCAGACTTGTGGCACAGTTAGCTGAGACCCATCAACAAGTCCGAACCCCATGCTCAGTGTGCTTGGGAGCTATTCAGATCACACTTGCCGGACATGAGGATCGCGTAGATGGACATCATGAGCTTCAAAGTCTTACGAGACAATTAGTATCTCCAATTTAGATGGAAAAGAGAAGTATAAGAAGCTGATAAGCTGCCATCATCTCTGCTGGCTTTTCATCCCTCATCACCAGCATCAGCATAACACCGACAACCAAGCAAACACAAAAACATCAACTCCTCCAACAAAATGAAGGTCACCTACTTCCTCTCTTTCCTCACTCTCGCCTTCGCCGCCCCCGCGGCAGAGGAGGCCAGCCTCGCCGACTTTGAGGGCGTCGTCGACACTACCGACCCCGTCATTCAGGGCGCCTGGAACGCTGGTGTCTCTTACACCGAGGGCAGCACTGCTGTTGAGGCCCGTGACGAGTCCACCCTCCAGGCTCGTGCCTGCAAGGACCGCAAGGGTTTCAGCCTGTGCATCGCCGTTTGTAACACGGGATGCGCTGTTGGATGCCGCTGTGGCAGCTGCTTCGCCATTTGCCGTAGGTTTTCTCTCTCTGGTTGGACAGAGACAGGTTTGCTAACTGAGTCGTAGCCCAGCAGTGCAACCAGGGCAAGTGGAAGGGCTGTTGGTAAATGTCTTGAGTCTCATTTTGAGTCGCGAGCTTCTCCAAGGGAAAAGAACAAGAGCACGCGACTTGAATTCAATGCGATATAGGAAAAATGTCTTGACACATAGCACAGGGCTGTGTGCTGTTGCCTGACTACTACACATAGGCTCATAGGAAATTTAACGACTTGGTCGATTACAAGTTGGAATACCGCGGCTGTGATTGTTACGCACACACTGTCATGCACTTCCTGTAGAATGATAAACTAGGTTTAGGCACAGTCCGGCCCAAGCATGATGAGCGGGTGGCATCGCGTGATCAGGACCTACATGTTAAACAATAAAGGGCTCTCTCTGCCTTGATAGTATACCTTGCAATGTCCATGAGAATACCGCCCATAAGAAAACCACCACTCAATTACGCCAGTCCAGGGCAAAGAGAACCACTCAGGAGACCCATCGTCAAGAGTGTTGTCGAGCCATAACCTTGTTGCATATGGCCCGACGGAACGATCCCGTTTGAAGGCGAGGTGAAGCCTGCTCTTAGGTTGCACCAGAAGAGGTTCACCAAGACAATCCAGTCGGATTTCACCAACGCATGCCCGCTCCCCATTTGCATACTGAAAAATCAATCCGCTCATATGCGAATGGGTCGCCAACTTGATCTCGCATGGCGTGACCTCTACTACATCCTCGAGAGACGCAGCAGAGTAGAAGTATTCGACAATTCCATGCGTTTTTGGACATGACATTGGTGAAGGCATCGACAAGGTAGCATTCGGATTGCCCACGTCCTTGGTACCCAGCAGATGGACCCCCAGACGTGAGTGGCTGAGGAAAAGGCGGCTGGGTCCTTCTGGAAGTGCGCATAGCTGCGTCCAAGCTAGGTGAATACCTCCATTTCGCACTAGCAGATGGTTTGATATAGACAAACCGATTACGGTCTGTCTTGCCTTGTTTGTCCTCATCTTTCCAATTGTCAGCAAGACTACGCGTGGGAAGTAAACAACTGAAGCTTACCAATAGCCCCATATGGCCATCCAACCTACCACGACGACCCCATATCTCCAAGATGCGTTCCCCAGAACTCATTGGTAAATATATCCAGACAGCGCGACCATAGGCTGCCAACAAGTCTTTGTAGAATGACAAATTCTCACCAGCCTTGTGTGCGTGCAGCATCATCAGTTTGCCGGACCAGCATGCAGAGTACCCCACCACGTCAGGGGCATTGAGGTCTAGAGGGACCATCCGAAAGGCGTTCAGTTTGGGGCCTGAATTCGGATCATGGTTGAAAAAAGTAAGGTCCCGGAACTCGGGTTCTGTCATCGGTAGACGCCATAACTTGGTGGAGACGGCCGCTGTCGACACGACACGGCGAAGCTTCAGACCCTTTTCAACATGTCAGTGAAAACCATCGCCGAGTCGTGCTCTTGGGAAGAAGAACTCACGTCGGATTCTATCTTGACTCTTCCGGAAACGAGAGGGACAGTCCGCCACCAGAGGCCTCGTGCGGGTCGCATACTTGGCCTAGACTCTTGTGTTGCACCAAATACCAACTCTCTAATGCCTAGGTGATCCTCCAGGACGTGCAGGACTGTAGCAGGAGGCGATTCGGCACTCCGAATCCGACGGGCTGTAGATGTCTGACTCGCTTGATTCGACACATACGAAATGTACTGTAGGCCCTCGATGTAGACACAGTCGGCCCAGATTTCCAACGAAATGTCGACGTCACAGTCTCGACTCCATCGTGCATCCCACGCCTGCTGGGATGCAGCAATCGCACATTCACGAACAAGGTTCTGTGCAACAAGCAGTCGAAGTTCCATCGGCAGACGCAAGTGCATATTGCTCATCCTATCTGCGAGAAGAGAAAGAGCCCACACACGGCGCCTCTCTTCTTCAGATACATCCGGTTCGAACGAGTATTCCGTGGCGCGCAAAAAGGCGCCAGAGGGCAGCGCAGTGAGTGCAAGACACCCAGCATGGTAGCCGAGGATTCGGCCACTAGTGTGCCGTCCATACCACATACAACCGGGGATGCAAGGTCGGAGGAGGACTTTGAGGTCCTCGTCTATGTGGCTTGGCCCGAAAGGGAATTCACTGGACAAGCGGCCATCGACATCTGCAGGTCAGGCCCAGTCAGCATGGAAACTACGCACTGCATGTTGGTGGGCGAATTTACCTGCAATCACTTTGTCTTCCGACTGAAAGAGGAACTGACAAAGTCGGCACCTGTCGGAGATGCAGTGAAACGAGCCATGCCCTGCCATTTGGTCTGGTTGAAGTGTGGATTGGCGACCCATGATCAGGGGGTGCCTGAGACTTAAATAGCCGCCGCAAGCGGGTTGGCACGGGTTTGATTGGTCGAGTGTGAGAGCTGTTTGATTGGTTTAGCGCCACCAAGACACAGCATGACAAGCTGAGTGTGTGGATGTCTGTCGCAACAAAAGACGAGATGACTGCTATCTTGTCATTCACAATAAAGTAGTAAAAGTATCTTCCCAGGCCTAGCTATATTTCTATTTCATGCATTTACAGGCTTGAACGCGGAGTCTTCACATCAGGCTTAGTAATCTTGAAAGACAGAGGCAACTTCTCGTTTGATCGTTCTACGGAGAGCAAAGACCAGGAACATTTCGCTGTGGCTTTGATAGTAAATCACTTCAAGGAGTGAGCCGGTGTCCATGTACCTGACCATGACACCCATCAAGGCAACTCCTTGGTGTAGTAGTCATTGTGCCCGCCCTTGTAAAGCCACACTCTCTGACCCTTGTACTTCCCCTTCGTCCAATCACCCTTCTTCGTCTTGCGTTCCTTTCCGCGGTGATCCTGGAAGCAATAATCGCCACCCAGAAGCCCCTTCTTCACGACATGCACCTTGTGATACTTGGTGGAGACCGTAGGAGCTCCTGAGCTTCCCGCAGAGGGCACCGGGTCTGGCTCTTGCTGGGCATGGCTCTCCCCTGGCTCTAGCTGGCCGTAGCTTTGTCCGTGGTCATGGCCCGACCCCTGTTGGTTGTCGTCCTGAGCAATCCAGATTTGTTGGTCAGATGCCACGTCAGCGTCAATCCTAGCACCGTGAGCCGGTGTCTCTTGAGCATCGAGGGCGGGAAAAGGCTGGCTAGGGATGGTTGGCGCTACTCGCAAAGGGGGGTTGCTCTTTATCGTGGCAATCCCCTCTGCCATGACATAGGATTCCTCAGAATCAGCATCGATGTACCGCGCACGGTTCAGAGGGGTCAAGTCTGGCTTTCCATCTTGCAAGTACCACATGCAAAAAGCGGTCCCAACAGTGGTGACGGCGTAAACGCGATAGAGACCTTCGTAGGAAATCGCACGCTGGGCAGCATCGAGCGCTTGACGATAGACGGTGTTGTAATCGCCGCCAGGCTTCTTGGCTTCCACCCACACGACAGACGAGAGCGTATTCTCGTTCGGGTTGTACTTGTCGATGACAATGTCGACGCGCCTCAGAGATTCCGACCCGTCAGGTGGCTGCTCTGTGGTGACGAGCCAATCGTGCTCCGGGAAGCCCACGTACTGTAGCCACAGTGACCAGAACTTGACCGACTTGTGTTCGTAGTTGGTACTGTTTGCCAGCTCGTATAAGTACCTGACGGGTCCGTCCACGGGCACGATGCTTCTGGAGCGAGAATCAAAGCTCATAGTGAAGGGGATGGTTCAAAAAATGCAGTAGTTGTGATTAATGCGTGTACTTGAGATCTGTTGAGCTTCATGGGTGGAGGCGGGCAGCGAATTTATAGACAACTTCCAACTGCTGTTGGCCCCCTACAAGTCCAATACAGGTCTTCTCTCTTCCGCCCCCAAGGACTCGCAAAAGTGAGGCTGCATATCGACGTCTTTGCTATAATGTTCCCTGAGTGGGCAGGCTATGCCCACCAATAAATCAAGCATTTCGTTGAAAGGGTGGGCGCTTAACTGCCACTCCCCGCACTTTCAGCTTTGCTGCCTACCACTTTATAACTCAACATCTGCCACTTTACAATCTGCCTCCCTCTTTCACATTTAAAAACCCGCCACTTTGTAGCCCGCATCCAACACGGGATGGCGACATCAATCAACGTGGCAGGCCCTCCCGGTGAGGCATCGTCCCGCGCAGTCAGGATATTCCAAAAACAGGTATCCGGCGAGTGGACACGAAAGAGAGTGCCGAATGGGTTACGCGCCGCACTCGACTCTCGGACACAGACTGAGACAGCCAAGATCTTCCGGCGGGCAGGAATGCTTGCCTTTCTTGCCTACCATCTTGCACACACGCGACGCTCTGGCAAGTCGACACTTTTGAAGTTTGTGCAACTCCCCGAGGCCACACGAAAGGAGGTTGCACAGCGTGTGGCCGCTCTAAATGTTCACTCTTCTGTTAGAGATTTCGTGGGCAAGCTTGAAGTGGACTGTCAGTATTTCCAAGTATGCCTTCCGAGCTCCTTCTTACTGGGCAAGCAGATCCCACAGAATCAAGACCACCAACAACAGCCAATCAGCCTGAGGATCAAGACGACTCACGCCCGTCTCTACCTCAAGATATGAACCTGACAGCCACTGAAACCCCACAGCGTGACGAGTCGGCTCTGGGCTCTGATGTTGACCAAATTCTGGCCACGCTCGACGCCTCCCATACAGGCACCCAGCCCAGCTTGAGCCTACCGCAGCCACTCTCAGCAACGCTCGATGTCTCTCATCACGATGTCCCGGCCTTGGACTCGCAGGACAAACGTGATGAGGCTCGTGACATGATCAACGCCCATCGGGATTCATTCCCCTCAAGTCTTCACCAAACCGGACCGACAACGAACGATTCCTCGCAGCATCGCGCCAGCATTTTCCCGGATCCTCAGCAACGTCTCTCGCTTGCCCTTCCCCAGAAGATTCCGGGCCTGTTTCCCGAGTATATGGCTGGCGCCATAATCAGAGATTACATTCAGACAGGCGAGGACTGCATTTGCAGAGCTGCAGTCGAGGTTATGTTCCCTCAGGACGGGCGTCTCGACTGCATCATGAGTCTCGATGTCAAGGAAAACAAGGTCGAGTATATTGCACGCACGCTATTTGACGTGCAGCTGGAGGCTGGCTCAGGAGGGAGGCGACAGATTCTCCTGCCAAGAGGGGTGAGGTTAACGCTCAGCTCTGAAATCACACTATCAGGAGCTCAAGATGAGGCCGTCAGAAAGTTATTTGGTCCCGAGATATACGCGGGAATCGTTGACAGTAGTATTTACCACGGTGAACAACAAGAAGGGGCCTCCTCGACCGGATGCATTACCATGGTCATCCCGTGGAGAACTAACGGCCGGGCTACCATAAACGTAGTGCTGGGGGTGAGGGTAGGATATCGTGCTGCAATAGATCTTGGTCTATTAATACCGTTTTAAGAATCAACAAGTCTTCATGCTGACTCCTGCCTGACCCTCCCTCCCGGGCCTACGAGATAGAGATCAGCATCTGGGGGAAGTGTTGTTTTCCCATCGCCCTTGGGATACGTCTTCGTAACGCGCATCTGACCGTTCTTATCCTTCTCAAATACCGTCACAAAACAATTGCGCCAAGATATCCGCTGCCCTTTCCCCTCGATGTAATGCGGAGCGTCCCGGGTCTCGTCTGCCGGGAATTCCGCCTGTGGATCAAGATCCTCAATGGTACACCCCTAAGGAGCTGTCAGCCTCAGTTGCCAACGCTACATGCGCAACCTACCATAATGGTCTCTATGTTTGACACCTAAATCGCAACGCCTCCTACCTCTGAGGGATCAAGGCATACGTCGCCAAGTGTATTGTTGTTTGCCAGTCATGAAAAGTCAGACTTTTCTCAGAGGTCAGCTTGGGAGTCTTAATGCGAGTCGTTGATGTCTGGCTTGCCTCGCTGCGGCCTGTTGGCTGGCTTTGTCGGATGCAGTGCAGCAGCCGAGGGGTTGATCGATGCCTGACGTCGCCCGAAGAAACCAGAGAAAACCGGGTAAGGGGGTGTGGCGGTGCGGTGAGCCAAGCCACAGTTATCGAGCTACCTTGTCCAGTGGTGGGGAATCCTCAAGCGCCCCGTGTACCTATCTAACTGCTAGCGGACTGGATGCCTTATTTGTTCTCCGTTCTCGGAAACTTAGAGCCAGCAGGAGGCATGGTTCTTTCCATGGATGCGAATGGAATCATAGGAGATATCCCAGGGTACTACTCAAGGTGGCCTGGTCCCTTGAGCCAGACGACTTCGTAAAGTAAGCCACTTTACAGAGGACCCACTTTTGAAACATTGCCTCCATGGCAAACTGGACCACTTTCACAGGACCTCTGCGCAAGGCACAACTGAAATATCTACCTGCTTTACAAGTGAGCCTACTTTGACTTCATTCATATGCCCTAAGGCGCCCTTTTGTTTGAGAAACGCGCCTCTCCCTTGGCAGGCGGTTCACGCGACCTTCACAAGGTGGCACCGTTGGTTATCAGTTTATGTGGGTTAGACAATTGCATGCCACGCACCGGCGAAATCAACAAACTTACAAGATAAAGGGTATCGTTGTCTCGTCTCAAATTATTCTAATCTTTCAGGGGTATAAGAGCACCCCAAAAATCTGAAAGCATCAACAGGAATGGAAGAGGCGACGTGACGCAGGGGATTATTGTAAAGCTTTAGGGTAAGCGTTGACACAAAATCAGTATTAGTAGACCAGTATTGCTTGGGGCACTCTGACATTTGAGATAAAGCCCAGACAGGAGCCTTTGCGACGAGAGATCCGAGGTTGAATAAGCCGGCTCTGATGAGGTGTAACAAGCCCAGCCCAAGTAAACCTAAAATACAAAGAGTCTGACTAAACTTGAGTGCGCATTGGTTGCAAGGCTTGGAGGCGGAAGCGTGGCAATCTGACCAATCAATTCAACAAAGCACATCGGAAATGGCAATCACAAGCAACGAAAACTTTGATGAATACACATGAGATGAATAAACTTTAAAAAATTACCAATAGATCAGGCGACAAGTTGGTACCCGCGGCTGCGGCCCTCTCCGCGGCGACAAACCTTGCCGCTTATGCCGCACCCGCATCCAATGCCGCAGACGCCGCTGCAAAGACGCCGCAATCGCCGCATCCCGAGTGCCGACAGTAAAGGATTTTGCGGCATCGTTCGGTCAAGCCCGTGTATCAGTCATTTCGCAAACGGACGAGAGGAATGATGACGGTGGAGAGAAGGGTACTGTTAAGGAGTAGAAGTAAAAAAGAAGAAGGATTAAAAGGTGCGCGTTGAATGACACATATAACACCGGTAGGTATATCTTCATCCCGCAACCACTTAGGCTTCAAACACGCACCCTCGCAACCATCGTACGATTTGAACGGTTAGAATAAGCTGCCAACCGCCTTAACTAGCCCGTGAATCGCGCCTTACGTACACTGTATACAGCACGATTTTTTCCCGGTTCCAGTTTTCGCCTCTTCAGTCATCTCGTCTCATATTAAAACGTCTTGCCCTCTACCCGCATTTTTCTCGACAATTCATCATTACACGCCAAGATACCCTACCATAACATCCACTTGACCAATTCCATACCTTTTCTTTCCATTCTTTGTCTCCACTTCAAGTCATCTACACAACAAACCATCATCATGAAGATTCTCACCAAGGAAGAGGAGGAAGCCCACTACGCCGAGGTCCTCAAGGGCGGTGTCATTGGTGGTGTATTTGGCGCAACCCTCGGTCTCGCTGGTGTTTATTTCGGCTCCAAGCGCTACGCGACCGTTCGCGGTCTTACTCTCCCCTTCAAGTCCTTCCTCGTCACCTCTAGCAGCACATTCGGCGCCATCGTCAACGCTGAACGATGGAGCATTGCGCACCAAAAGGCTCAGGATCCCAGATACCAGTACAAGGACGAGGCTAGCCGCGCCACGGATCTGATTCGACAAAACCAGACTGCCTATGAGCGATTCTTGGAGTATGGTCGGGAAAAACGGTACACCATTGTTTTCGCATCATGGCTGGCTTCAATGGGTGTTGCGTTCGCCATTGTGAGCCGATCGCCAATGAACACGGCCAACAAGGTTGTGCAAGCTCGTGTCTACGCACAAGGCCTCACACTCGCCGTGTTGATCATCTCGGCAATGTTTGAGATGAATGATCTCAAGGAGGGCAACAGCCGATTCCAGACAATCTGGGTGGTTGATCCCAATGATCCTGAGCATAAGAAGCTCATTGAGAAGAAGGTGCACAAGGAGGAGTACGAGGGCCAGGACCTCTGGAAGGGTAAGCTTTCTTTATATCATACCAAAAACAGACAACTGACCTTTCTTTAGATATGGTTGCTGCCGAGGAGGCTCGATTAGCTGCCAAGAAGGCTACTGAGCACGCTTCTTAAACACACCCGGTGTCCGCATCAACTCGCATGGTATATTGACTTACCAAGGCGTTCGGAATTCATTTGGATCAAGTATCATGGCTTTGAATCTTTTATGTAAACTACTGCATCAAAAAAAGCTGTTTTTGTACAGATGGCATAGACTATTGAGAGAAATCTACAACTATCAAATTCGGACTAGAAAAAAATCTATATGGTGTCTAGCGACGAGCTGTAAAAGCCTGAGGGCCCAAAGAGGTCAGTAAGATAGCAGCATATTGGTTCACTGGGGACCTACCTGCAGGATCAACCAATAGGGACCCTCATTTCGTTAATTATAACCCATCATGCAACAATGAAGTCATTCCATTGCTGCCTAACATAGCCATCATGCATAGCCTCCTTTGATGGGGAGATGAAAATATTGCCTGCACCCTCATTCTAGACGAGAACCATTCCTCCCGCCCGGGTTGCTTATTCAACCTTTATCAGCTCCCATCTAACTGACTATTGAATCTGCCATACTCTTTCCGTCCACGGTCATTGGACATTGTAAAGCCTGAAAGGCATTTCCCCTTGCGCGATGAAAGATTCAAGCGGTAACGAGATTACATACACCAACGTGTCCGGCGAAGCAGCTCAAATGAAGGCCGCGTCAAACTTGTGCTCTGACTGCCGGAATATACTCCAAAGGGTTTTGGACCTGAGAGATGGAGAACCCAAGGGGTCTAAAAGGAAGCGAGACCGAGGCGACAAGCGAGCAACGAGGATTCTTCCCGATGTCAGCACCCGCGAAAATGGGGCAAGATTCGAAGATTTGCCAGCTTTCCTTGAGCTGCCCGAAGACAATTCCATACCGCACAAGTCAGTCCGCACAGAACTACGTGCATCCTCTCTGCAGGGCTGTATCATGTGCACCTGGCTGCTTCAATCGTTACACTCTCGATCAAAGCTGACCAACCATGGTCTAGCTGAACAATGGCTGAAGCGCCCTGCCACGATAGAACTCGACTCGTGGGCTAGCTATCTCAGCAACCGGTGCATCAATCATTACCGTTTGAACCTCAGATGCCCCGCACCGCCTCCGTCTACTGAACCTCACCAGATGGGGGGAGTGATGACTTTCGATGTTAACGGGAAACTGGTCCGAGCTTCGGCACCGCAGCCACGGCCGTATCAGTCTCTGAGAGGTGATGAGCTCGCATCTCTTCTCATTGATGTGATGCCTTCGTCTCCATCATCCCAGAGTCTATTGACTGCTCTGATGGATCTGGAACAGGAAACGCCCTCTTCGGCAACTTGGAAGCTATTTGGCATGTGGTTACGCACTTGTGAGGAGGACCATCCTGAATGTAGAGGAGACGCCGCCAACCGATCACAGCAAGCCCCGGCACGACTCATCGACATTCAGTCCGCAGATCGTATATTACTGGTCGAAACGAGCACCCTTGCCGACGAGGAACAGACTCGCCGGCTGAAATATGCTACCCTTTCTCATTGCTGGGGTAATACTCACGAGCCGCAACTGAACAAAAGTACGGCAATGACTCTGAGACAAGGACTTTCTCTCCAAGAACTTCCTCGACTATATCACGACGCTGTCATTGTCGCTCGTCATTTACAGATTCCCTATATATGGATTGACTCGCTGTGCATTGTCCAGGACTCAGTCGATGACTGGCGCCGCGAGTCAGCAAAGATGGGATCTATTTACGAGGGCTCATATTTGTGCATTGCTGCATCGGCAGCTATCGACAACAGTGTTGGCTTCCTCCACAAGCACAGCGCAGACTGGCCACAACCTTTGGTCTACGGAAATCTCGTCGTATCTGCGGACATTGACATGGCAGAAACAAGCTTGAACATGACACAGCCGAAATGGTGCAACAGAATGCGCACGCTCTCCGAGTGGGCTGTGGATAGGGCGCCTTTGAACCAGCGCGCGTGGGTTCTTCAAGAGCGTCTATTTGCTCCACGAATCCTTCACTGCACTGCTGATGAGTTTGTCTGGGAGTGTCGGAGAGGGATGAGGTCGGAAAGCCACCCTGTGATGACCTGTGGGGGAAGTATGGTGAAAGATGTGTGGAAGGATATTCAGCAGGCTCCTCCAGACTTGAGGCAACCTTCAACCCTTTCGGATGCCAGGTTACTGTACCTTGACAGATGGAGCCAGGTTGTTGGTCTCTTCACTTCACTCGGCATAACCTTCCCACAAGATCGACTACCCGCTGTGTCTGCCGTTGCAAGGCAATTGCAGCCAATGCTGGGAAACTACGCAGCAGGCTTATGGGAGAACTTTATGCCCAGCCAGCTGCTTTGGCGCCATGTCTGTATCATCGAGTGTAAGAAAAAGCACAACTTTCGGCAGAATCATAGCCCATCCTGGTCATGGTCGTCATTGGACTGCAAGGCAGTACTGCCGAAATACATGGACGAGAAGACCTACAATTTCCCCTGTGCCGAGAGCCGACCTTTCGACCGCCCGCTAGATCTCGGCGCGGCCACACATGTCAAGATACTAAAGGTCAATGTCAACCTCAGCGGACACGACGTGACTGGAGAAGTCGAAGGTGGGCGCATTGATCTCACCGGGCCACTATTCCCAATGTACAGAAGTGCAGCATTTGGATATTCACCGGGAATGGAGGCTCCGCCTCAGCCTGACGAGAATTGGAGGATACGTTGGGACTGGGATGATATAAGCAAGCGTGAAATTAAGAAACCCGCACCCTTGCTTGAAGACGAGGTCGTGGATTCAAGCATACCGTTGTCTGGTACGACCCTAAGAGACATCAGAACGCAGCTGCTGACAACTTCTCTAGCTAGGCCGCCACCCTTCGCGAGTCGGGAGAATTACTTCCGCAACCATCAAAGGCTACTGGCACTCCACTCGCCGGAATTGACCAACATGTGCTGCTTGCCAGTTCTTTCAACGAGCGCGCCTACCTCGAGCAGAGGAAATGGGTTCGTCTATGGCCTCGTTCTCGAGTTTGCAGGGGGCGATGTCGGTGTTTATCGACGTATTGGCTACTTTAAATGCTCTGGAACAACGTTTCACAAGCATACGAAAAAGAAGCCTAACGAGACGGCCCCGCTGACAGATCAATGGCCATCACGACTAGACTACAGTCCGGGAGAAGGATTTAAGATCGCTATTATATAGAGACGTGTCGTATATCACCACTGGGTTCGTGCGGCTGGGTATGAGACGCCGCTTATACTTTGGGGTCTTAGATTACGGTGTTTCCGATACTGGGTTTTGTTGCCGGCATGCATTAATAACTGTTTTCTTGTCACCCTTGCTGAGCCATCAGGGACTTGAAGCCATTTGTTGAAGCCTTCTATGTAAGGCTGACATGTCGTCGCATAAGAAACGTGCGATGTGGACAACCATGTTTACGTGGAAACGAGGTCCCAACGAATCAGTGCAGCGACGGGTATCAGTCTGCATCATGCCGATATATGGTTGCTCTTCGTGAGCCGTTGGAAGCAGTGCCCAGCTTTCATGTTTGATGGTTCGGGTCAACCCACACCAGGCGGACGAGACGTGGGTGGGGTGATACAGCAAGAGTTTGAGACTATCACGGCCGGCCTAAACCGGGACAGGAGGTAGGCCACGGTAAATAGATACCCGCTGTGGCTCTGAGAGCCACGAGGTGCCAAGACACCGGCCCCTCCATCATGCCACGCGGAATGGGCTCGGGGTTGAGCGGAAATTGACAGACACACTTTGGTGCCAGACAGCGCTTAGACCTCTTGGAGGCGCTTTAAAGTTTGATCGCTACTAAGCGAATCCTCAGCCGTGGGACGTCGTGGCGAAAGCCATCCCGAGTCCGTGGTCAACTCGAGTCATTGTAGTGGAGACGACAATGGTCTTGTCCTTATTAGTGAAGTCTGCCCCTGGAATTGTACATATTTAGGTGCACGTCATGCTCGTCGATCTGGCTCTTGTGAAATGACATTGCATATGACATACATCGTTGCATCTTGCTGAAGAGTCATGGCTATCGAAAATCGTGGACCGGAGCTCACAGCAGTCTGTGCAACTTTCATCACCACGGCTGTCATTGCTGTTGCGTTGAGATGCTATGTGAGGCTACGGATCGTCCGGAACTTTGGACTCGACGATGGGGTCATGGTCGGAGCTCTTGTAAGCGTTTCTTTCTGCTGTCTTGAGGTTACTCTAATCATTTGCTGGCCAGGTCTCGTTTATTATTCTAATTGCATTCACCCTTCTCGGCGTCCGCTATGGCACCGGCCGCCACTACTGGGATCTTGAAGACAACGATATCATGCTAGCAATGAAGGTAAGACGACCCCAATATCCTGTGGTACATGGAATTGACAGAATTTAGTTTTGGTGGCATTGCTATCTGTGGTACTGCATCACCATGATTACCTGCAAAATCTCGATTGGCCTCTTTCTCCTCCGAATTGCCGTTCGCCGAGTTGACATCATCCTTATCTATACCGCCATGACAGTCACAGCCTTGACTTGTGTCGCATTCTTCTTTATCACGCTATTCCAGTGCAGCCCCATCTCCTTCTTTTGGACTCGACAACAGCCCGGCTCCTGCATCGACGTGGACATAATCATCACGATTACCTATATATACAGCTCGTTTACGGTCCTCTGCGACTTCACGTTTGCATTGCTGCCGATCGCCATGATCTTAAAGTTGAACATGAATAGGCGAAGCAAGATTGCCCTCATTCCCATTATGCTTATGGCATGCGTGTGCGTACTCTCTTCCCGTACTTGAAGCCCGATGACATTGCTAACCCGTCTCTCTATAGCGCGAGCGCCGCCGTTGTCGTTCGCTTTGGCTATGTCAAAGACTTCAAGAATCCGGACTTTCTTTGTACGTACTCAAACTATAATGGCGTGTCGAGGAATCACTTTACGAACATGGCTCTAGGGGCGACACTGGACATTGCAATCTGGTCGACGGTTGAAGGAGGACTCGGCATCACAGCGGGAAGTCTGGCTACGCTCCGTCCCCTTTTCCGCATCATCGGTCCCAAATTTGGGCTCTCGACGAGAGGACCCTCGATTCTACAGGACTCGGATCAACATCAACCAAGAGGGTTTAGAGGAGACTCGGAAGGCACCAGAGGCAGAAAGAAAGATGAAGACCTTTTCAGCTTGACACCTGTCAAGGGACGGAGTGAGTTAGGCAAAGTCATGGAGACTGGCAACGAAGGGGCCCAAGACATACAAATGGGAAAATATCATTCCTCGTGGGTTAAGCAGGGGAAGACTCAATCAAATGAGAGTGAGGAAGAACTCGTGGTAATTAATTAACAGGAGATTTGGAGTTCATGTACGTATTTACGATTGGTTAAGGATATCAGACGACGGATTGGATTTAATGGTAATGTCTTGGTCAATTCGGTATTGCACCCTGCTGAGCCTGGGTTGGCCAACCGGAACCCAGTCGACAAGTCGCCTTCACGGACAACTTCTGCGCCGGCATGTTCCGTGAGAGGAGCCAAGTTAGACTCCACCCCTAGCCCACGTGGTGGTGTCACTGATGTGGTCACGGAAGTCTCGGTTTCGGGGTTTATGCCTCATGTCAGGGGCTCTCGGACCTCACACTAGCCCGTGCAGGTTCTGCCAGATCGATCGCATCTTCGCTAAAGAGGTCGGTTACAGAGGTTTTGTCCTAGCCTCTCGACTAGACCAAGTCACACAAACAGGTTATCTACGCCAAGCGACATCGGCACTTGTGACGGGAGTCTTTGAACCCCTATTTTTAAAGGATACGCCTCCCTCGCTAAGCGTCACTGGATTCACTTCAGTGCTCTAGTGACGTTCGGTCATCGGCAAATATCAAATACATCTCACTCGACACATGATTGTCAACAATGCTAGAATTAAATATTCTGTATAAAATATTGCAGATAAAATGCTCTTGTCATGTAGACTATTTGGCGCATTAACAGAAGTCTAATTTTTAATGTGAAAGATGTAATACGATGTAATGGGCATAATTGTTAAGAAAAAGCTTAGATGGTATCTAGCGATAAGCTGCAGGAGCCTTAGGGTTCAGAGATACTCACCTCGTCCTCGATCGTCTACCAGTCAGCAGGACAGCAGCTTGCGGCATCATTGGGGAGCGTGTCACGCTCAAGCTTGACCAAGGACTACTGACAAAGCTACTGGCCCTCCGATACGTGGTATCGTTCGGGTAGAGTCTGTTATTTTAATACTACTCGTCTGGTGCCAATAGCCTCTTGTAACTTGTCGGCTCACTCACCGGCTCCGTAATGTCGAGCCAGGAGTGAGCACCGTGAGCCTCACCTACCGCATAAAGCATATCTTGAAACCTTTGTCTGTACCGATTTGCTGAAGAAAATCTGCTGGTGCGACGTCGTTTGGAGCTGGAAATGACCCTTTGCTGCTCAGGGCCAAGATGGTTCGCCAACAGTATGTACAGAGAGACAAGCAAAGGTAGACTGGCACCTACTCCAGGAGCTCACTGGCCTTAATGGGAAATCGGGGAGATCTGAAGCGGGGAGAGGTTTAGAGTTTCTCCGGATACAGTCAAATGTTTCAATTTGGCAAAACTCGACAGGGAAGGAGAGTAGTCTTGTATCGAAACTAGTCAGGGGTGGGGACTACTTGAAGAAAAAGCCCGACAAGTGTAGTGTTGCGTCCATGATTCATGACAGTCACTGGAACAGCAAGAATTCTGATGGGGAAAAGCTGAAAGGCACTAAATACGTCCATATCAACATCATCTAGAATCGTCAGAAATTCGATAGACTCAGCCATGTGGAGGAGTGTCTCTCACGGGGATCGTGGAGTGCTGTGAGGACAATGCCGTGGAGAGCAGCAACGGTTGGCAAAATAAATGCGGCGGCTGAACAAGAAGTCACGGGCCACTTCTCACGTCATCTTGTAAAGCATATAACAATGGGGACGTGGTAGCTGTGCAGTCGCGGCGCAGCACCAGTCAGTAGTTTGCCCAGCGTGATTAGTGCCTGCGGCATGAATGACAAGACTGACAGGGTCCTAGTATCAAAGCCGTAACCAGGAATTGACAAAAACCAAGCACAAACTACCTGCAAGGGATCCTTGTCAGTCATAGGGCGGCTAGGTAGCGGCGGTATGTTGAGATGCCACTTGCTTGTTCAAAAGGCTGCACAAGGCCAGGGGGCGGGGGCCTCGGAGCAACTCAACAGAAATAATACAGTCGTAACACATCTGAGGAGATGCCACTTGCATAGCTCATCTTCGCATAAGGACTGCCGGAATCTTGTGGGCAAAGAAATCGGGAAATGATGACAGCGCAGGTGGAGACATGCATGGCATATAGACAGGTGGGGGGTTGAAATAAAGCTCCTTTTCATTTTTGGTGTGAAGTCGCGCGAACGCTGTCACGCTGTTCCTTACTTGGGGCCTGAGTTGGGAATCATGTGCAAGTCTCGCATCGTTTAGACACACCCGAGTGAGCATAGCCACCGAGTTTGGTAGATAATTGGACGAGATGTTGGGAATTTGTGAGACAACAGGTGTAATTTGTGTGATAACAGACACGGCCTGCTTCGGCTGGCAACGCCACCATGTTCAGGTTGAATGTTTTGATAGGCTAGACGTGCATATGACTAGGCACCAACGAGATGTACCATGCTACAGGGAGGCGGTCAAGTCATTGTTGAGAGCCTAACTTATTTGCCTCGTACACGATGAAGGCTTAGCTATTTATCTGGTGGAGGCGAAGTTGTCATTGAGGCGGGGGCTACAGCCGCGGAAATTGTTGTGATTTAAAAAAGAAGGACGTTACCCTCATGGAATGGATACGTATTCCCCTCAAGGTGAAAGAATGTCTGGCCTGGTTGACACAAGTGCCATCGGGCAATGGCGAGCTATTGTGACCCTGATCGCCTTTATCATCGCCAGTGAGTATGTCCTCAGAGCCCGGGTACTTGCTTACTGACGTTTGTAGATATCATCGTGCTATTTCCGTTCCACGTTCCTCTCTACGTGCCAAGGGCTGTCGTCAGGTTGTTTCTTGGGTCACTCGTCAGGCTGCGGATCATTTCCTCACGACTTCGCTATGAGATCCTTGGAGATGCCGATGATATAAACGAATCTGACAATGAATTCAACGGCGCCAAAAAGAAGCCATTTTCAAAGCATTTTGTGCGCTTCAGGGCCCCTCTTAACTTCATCACTGCCCCGTTGATCGCGGACCTTTTCCTACTGGCCATTTCAGCAATAGGCCGTCAAGAAGTCCACGATGGTACCATTGGAACCGACCACATCGAGCCTCTTGATACAATGATCTTTTTCATCACTCTTGCTTACATAGCCGTCTCCATCGACGCCTCGGGCCTCATTAGATGGCTCGCCTTCAAGGTGCTGCAACGGTGTGGCGAGGCTGGCCACAAGCTCTTCTTCTATCTCTACACTTTCTTCTTCGTTCTAGGCACTTTTGTCGGCAACGAGCCCATCATCTTATCGGGGACACCGTTCCTTGCCTACATGACGCGCGCCTCCAAGAATATCGAAAACCCTACAGCGTGGATCTATACCCAGTTCGCCGTCGCCAATATCCCGTCCGCGATTCTTGTCTCTTCGAATCCGACCAATCTGGTCATTGCTGGAGCCTTCAAGATCAAGTTTATTGAATACACTGCCAACATGATAGTCCCGGTCATCGTCACGGGCATTCTTTTGTTTCCATTCCTTCTCTACGTTGTCTTTGCGGACGAGTCCCTTATCCCATCCTTCATCAAGATGCACGTACTGCCTGCCGGGCCCGAGACCGGGGCCCCTGTCAACCCCAATATCCCATATGCCCGTCGTCAAGCAGAGGAACAAGGGGACTTAAGAGAAGGACGCCAAACGGTTGTTTCTCTTGAAGAGATTATAAACCCCTTCTTGGATAAGAAGGGCGCAACGTTTGGCGCTGTCGTCATGGCAGGCACCCTCATCACCCTTTTCGGCATCAACGCTGCAAGTGCCGACAGCAACGACCATGCTGCCTATTGGGTCACCTTACCCGCGGCGTTTGTCATGGTGTGCTGGGATCTTGCGTCGGGGTGGTTTCAACGAGAAGAGGTGCGCCAGACAGCAGCCATTCACCGAGGGATGATTGAGCGTGCACGTCAAAAAAGAATCGAGGAATTAGCTGCAGCTGGTGGACAGTCCACGACCAACGATGATGCAGCTAGTAGTCATCCATCAAGGGGCACAGAGACAGCCAAGGGCATTACCGTTGCCGACCCATCAGCTGAGAATGCTCCGGATGCACCATGCCAGGTTTCTAGGATGCTTGTCTTTGAGCCTGGAGATAATGGCTCTATGGAAACATTGGAGTTTGTCCAGCCACCGATACCAGCGGTTAGCCCTTACGCCAGTAGTCCTTCCGGCGGATTAAGCATTCCCGGACCTGAGCCCTTGCCACAACTACCCGATCCCATGAAACCGGTCGACCTTGAATCCTGGCAGATCGGATCACAACACGAGGACGAGCATACGACCTTGCTGTCATTGTGTTCCACCGCACGTGAGTGGTTTCAGGAAACATTCCCTACCATCATGACTGTCATACCGCATCTTCCGTTTGCTCTAGTTTCTTTTGCCTTGTCCATGTTTGTCCTCGTTCAAGCCTTGGTAAACACTGGTTGGATAGAACTATTTGCAGTTGGTTGGTACCACTGGTCAAACAAGACCGGTACGATTGGCAGTACTGGAGGAATGGGATTCATCTCTACGATCCTATGCAATGTAAGCTAGCTTTTGGTAGACGATTTATTGAAGAGTTGACTGACCCAAATAGTTTGCGGGGACCAACATCGGCGCCACCATTCTCTTATCCCGCATCATCCAAGTCTGGCAGAACATCCATGAACAGAATGGGACTGCTATTAGTGATAGAACCTTCTGGGCCACCGTTTACAGCATGGCTCTCGGCGTCAACTACGGGGCATGCGGCACAGTCTTGAGCGCATCATTTGCTGGCCTTGACTGGCAGGACATCCTAGCTCGGAAGCACATACATGTCAGGAGGCTTGAGTTTGCGCGTGTCAACCTTCCTATCATCGCAATTTCGATGACTGTGGGATGTATTGTCCTTATTGGAGAAATCTACATCATGAGAGATAGTTCACCGTACGACCCAAGATAAGAATCGTCCAATTGTCTGAAGCTAGATTCCATTGAAGCGACGGCTTTTCTTCGGCGTCGACGATATCTTGAACTCAGGTTTGACGACGTCGCCAAGCTAAAGTTGACGACGTCTCTTTTCCAGACATGTCTCGTGAGGTATAAACCGACCCCCCTCCACCCAAATCTGCACAATTCTTCAAAATCTATCACACCTACACCATAATGTCTCTCGCTGTGAACAATAGCCTGGGAATCCTCAACCCTGCGTCTGGGTCCAAGGCGACCGATTCCTTTCACCACTTTAATCGGCTCCCTCCTGAGGTCCGCCAGATCATTTGGGGCTTTGAACTCTACCATGAGCGTTTGTTGCATGTCGAAGCCCACCCCCAAGCTGATGAGGATGACAACGAGAAACCATACAAAATCATCTTGACAGAGTGTCAGCCGATCAGCAAGCTTGCCCTTGTTTGCTCTGAATCTCGAGCAGTCACTCACCGCTTCTATCGGGTTCAACTGCCTTGCCTGTACCGTTGGAAGGGTAGACGGGACGCAAAGGGGACTTTCTACTTCAATCCTGAGCTAGATACGTTGGAAATCCGAGACTACGCCTTTGCCAAATTTGCAGAGGATCTCTGGGCCCACGATCCCCGCCGTGTCGGGCTTGTCAACCTCGCGCTGAGCACCGAGAACTTGCGTATTGAACGAAGCAGGCACATCGAACTGCCTCTACAGACAGTACTATCTCGGCTCAAGCGCGTTGTGTTCTTATACCGCGGTGGGATTGACCGAATGTTTATAGGTGAGCCAATGCATGCGTCTCCCTTACCTGTCAAGCTAACGGTTGACGGTAGAACGGAGAGCCACCAAGCTTATGGACAAAACTGAGGTCTACCGTTCTCGCCCTATCATGGCAGCTGCCCCTAAGTTTGATCGGCTACCATGCGATCCTAGATCGTCTGTCGAAACCTGTCTGAAAAGCGTATACTTAGATGCCGCTGAGCCTCGAAGGTTGATTTATCGCTGGTTCAGAATGTTGAATTCGCATGTTGTACAGCATGACCATGAGGTTGAATACAGCTTCCTGGTAGCCTTTGGGGGACGGAAATATTACCCTTCTGCCAAGAAGGGCAGTTTTGACGTCGACCGGGGATGGGGAGGATGGAGGGGAGAGGAGTTCACTGGACAGGGAGGATTCAACCCAGAAATAACAGACCGAGATAGCGCTCTCAGTTGGGTTCGAGAACAAGACGGGATAAGGAGCGAAACCTTTCGCGGGATACGTGAGAAAGAGAACGGGGATGCTATCGAGCAATCGTTTCAGGGGCTTGAGCTGCCCCTTCAGCCAGCAATCGGATTCTGGCTTTTCCCAATTGAGGCCCTTGGTCCTTTGCCTGATGTCTCTCAGCGTCTCCCTTGGGATATGTCTTCAACACCAAATTGGAAATCACATAGGAAGATAGATCTGTCAGGGTATAAACCCCAGCTTTGTCTATCATATCTCCCGTAATGGCCAGGGAGTCAAGGTGCCTTTTCAAGTACCGTTTGCAGTGAGGGAGGATGGAGGATGGAGGATGGAGGATATCAAGTTTTCTGAAACGAAGAGTTAGTAACATTCCCTATTTGACAATCAAGGGTAGATATCCTATGACAGGATGTTCCTTGACGTTGAAGAGAGTGTGTAGGGTTACGTTACAGACCCAAGTGATGAAGCTTCGCTCTTTAATATCGACCCAGACACTCGAACAAAGAGATAAAAAGGATACTAGAATATTAAGAGAATTACCTAACTCTTTATAAATATAAGTATTAAATTTATAAATAATATTATAAAATAATATAATAATTAGGAAATCTTTGAGTATTTTTATTATAGTTTATTTAATATATTTAGAGGAGAAGTCAGACCTCGCGCCGTCGCAAGCCCTCAAAAGCTACTGTTGGATGCTAGATGTTAACCTTAGAGATTAAAATCAGATTCGCTGGCCCCTGATAACGGGCTGCCGGTAGCATATTCCCTAGTAAGAAGAATGAAGAAGAAAATGAATGAAAATAAACCATTGATGTTGTTCTCATCCCCTTTCCTCCTCTACTCATAAGTGGCGCTTTGAGTCTTTGGCGCTTCTTGCCTGAAAATTGCTGGAACTTCCGATGGAGCATCAGCGTTGTTCACCCATGGTGTCTGTCCCATCTTGCACCGTTCAACAAGGTCGTGAAGCTCTTTGGCAATTTTGGCAGCCTCGAGTCGATTCTCTGGATTGATCAAAAGTATCTTTGAATCAACGAGATCCACGAGTTCTTCCAATGCGGTGCCCATGACTCGTTCATCCTTGCGAAGCAGCTGGATGACCTCGTCGACCTTGGGATGTCTTTCCATATTCTCCCACCACTCTGTGCTCTGGTCTTCGGAAGTGGGATGGGGAATCTTGGGGCGGTAGAAGCTGTTCCACTGTGTGTCCCGTGATGAGTGGAACCCCTCAAGTGCGCGATGGTCGTATAGTAGCCAGACGACGAACTCCAGGATGACACATGCCATTGACCAGCAGTCGTACTTGCGCGACCTTGGAATGTTGGTCGGCGCGTAAGCTTCTGGGCCTTCATAGGCTCTAGTCGATGCAGTCGTAACAGTCTCGCCTCTGCGTTGATCCGTCGCGATGCTGTGTACCTTGGATACGCCCAGGTCGGCAATCTTGAGGATGCCACCGTCATCTTTGAAGTAGAAGATATTGGATGGTTTCAGATCTCCGTGACGGCAGTTGACTCCATGAAGGTCCCTCAAAGCAGACGCAAGCCCGGCCAACTGCTCAATGGACCAGATGAAAACGGGTAGTGATCGGTCAGAGTCAGACTCATCTTCCCAGTATTGCTTCAAGTCTCCGTGCTCAGCCCATGGAAAAATGAGGCAGTGAATCCCATCACAAGAAGCTAGATTCTTTATCAAATGAACATTGTTGACATTTTTGATCTTGTCAAGATTTGCCTTCTCATGTTCATAGGTGTAAGTTTTGGTGAGGAATGGAAAATGCTTCACAGCGACACGACGTGGCTCTACCCCCTCCTTCTTGATGTTGATGTTAGCGAGCGTCGAGTGATTTGAGAAAATGAGTACTTACTCGAGAAGGAATCTCAGCAAAAAAGACGCGGCTGAATTGTGTGTTTCCCTTGTTTTCGCAGTTGGGCATCAACAACTGCAGGGCGCATCGCTGGTGCAGCTTCGCTTGAATGGGAGAGCCGTCTTTGAGGTCCAGCATTGGCGCGACAATCATCCATTGCTTTTCCTGGAATGAATCTATTACAGCCTCGTCCCAGCCAGGGAAAGTGACGGCCCTTCCGTGACGGGTTTGCAAAGTGGGATCCTTGGTGAAGGGGAGGTCATCGTCTGTCAAGGAGTTCGCGATCAGGGCGTTGAGAGATCTCTCATTGAGCTGACCAAGGATGGCGAGAATAGCAATCACTTTCTTGGCCTGAAGGAGTTTGGTCTCAAAGCCCCGTTTAAAGAGTGACAAGCGCAGCCAGCTCCAGGTCGAGCGAAGGTCGGACTTGACTCTAGGCAGCGTCACGATCTCGAAGAGCTCTTTTTCGGGGATGTATTTGTTTTCTGTAATTTTGCACTCCTTGGTCTTGTCCAAGAGCCCCTGGTACAAGGTTTGGGAGGTTTGCCCTGCCGAGGATGGCATTTTCGGGATCCGATTGGGCGAAGATAATCGTACGGCTGTGAGGAGAAAAGTGCTCGACTCAAAAAATCAACAACAATAGACAGGATTGGTTTCGAATTGTGATGAGGCCAGACTTTACCGAGCTGCATGCGAGATGTTAATTATTGAAGTTATCGGGGGTACAACGACAAGTGGAAGATTGACATGCAAGCACAGTTCCATTCACGGTACCCACATACTGTACCATGGAGGCCTCAAATGACGGGCAGACAGCCTTATTTCAAGCCAAGATGGTGGTGTGATGACAGGCAGCTGCGCCAAGCGTTGGTCGGCGAGGCATAATCCCAGAAATGCGCGAACCAGGCCTCCCCAGATGCGGCCTTGGGGGGGGGGGCTTGGGGGGCCTCAATGCCTCCAAATGGATCGGAATTGGGTCGCCTTTTCCATGTCAGCATCTCGACGACGATGCCCAGTAGACGTGTCGAATCCACTCAGATCAAGTACTAAGGCTCAATGATCCCCTGATCTGAATCTTGTCGTTCCTGACAGGCATCTCGTCATATTGCTAGTGGATACAAATATGCCGAACTCGTGGGGCGCGCTGCGAGCACTTACGCGTACCTACAGTAGACTAAATTCCAGGAACCGGGCTGCTGGCTAGGTAAAGCTATTGAGACCTGCGCGATATGTCTCAAACAAGCGCGGCTGGTTTGGCTTCCATTCGTGTACTACAATCTAACATGCTAAGACTGATTGGGTATGTTGCGGGCTATGTCATCCGCCAAGCCGCCGCATATGGGAAGCAGGAAAGGCAACCTGAGAACCTTCTAGGCCGAAAGAATGGAAGAGCAAAGAGGAATCTCTAAGCGAGACGTTGAGGCTGCACTCTAGAGCTGAGCCGCTTCTTATCAAGGTGTGGGTGGGAGGAATCAGACCATCTCTGTCACGAGAGTAACAATATGCAAGCCACAAAGCGTTGAGGGTGGTGATGTTGGTTGTAACGGCTCAATTTGTTGTCCTGCCCACGTCATTGGACGTAATCACACACTCCGATGTGATTCAACCCAAAGACTCGCAGGAGATGAGCATATTCCAACCCAAGCACACCATCCATGACGACGTTCTAGGTGGCAGCTCTCGCCCTGTTTACTAGCAAGTGCCAAGAACACATCCCAAAATGGACAGCCGACACACCTCATGCCTTGACCGGCCATGCCGGCGATCATGCATGAGAAAACGAGACACCATGACAGAAACTGCAGCCTGTGTTCCCAATGATAATCGATGGCGTATGGTTAATGAAAAGAATTTCAAAAAAGAAAGGGGGATAAAATGCATATCAGTACGCTTCTTGGGATAAGTCTGAGTTACTTTATGAGATTTTATATAATTTGTCCAATGACAGGTACATCCTCATCTTTGTCCTTTCGGGGATTGCTAAATGCCGATCTTTATCGCTTTTCTTGCACATGCAGTCATCTTGAAAAGACTGCAGGTCGGCAAACCTACTGAGGGTTCGGATTGGGTGTTTTAAAGAACGTGTATTGCCTCCCTGCGAGATGAGGTGTCAATGCCACATTCGCCGCCTCCCGTTCGACCATGGCTCCCATGTTGGCACTGAGGCTCTGCTACTGGTGCTGTGTTGAATCGGGAGAGAAAAGGGAGGCCTCCACGACACTTGAGTGCTGTGCAAGTGCAGCAAGCCCAGCCTTTGGTAAAGAAGGAAGTCAGCATTGTGAAGAATACATTTCCCCCCCTTCGCCGACTGCATCCTTTTCATCTGCTACCACTGCTGTGAGCAAAGTTTCCTCTGTTTCCTCCGTTTCATCACGCATCAAATCATTCAAGTACCACCTGAAGATGGCTTCTGAAGATGATGCCTTGGCATCTTCTCTCAGTAACAAGATATGGCGAAACATGAAGCACGAAAATGACCACCTTCGACGATTTCTCCCCGAGTCCAGCTGGGATGAGCTCTGGAAAATGAATGAGGTCGAGGCGACTTTGAGGAAATGCAGAACGGAACCAGCGCCAGACCTAGTCCACTTCATTCTGAAAAAGGCACGCAAGATATTTGCCATCCTCGTCACCATGCGACAACCAGAGCTTATCACCAGATTCCAACTCGAGGAGTTTGGACAGGAGAAGCTCCCCGTCGAAAGGGAATCTGTTCACACGATGCTCGGGGGTGACAGTGGCAGCATCTCGGATTTCTGTGACAAGCAGTGGTGGTTTACATCGCCGACATTCACCAAGGACAAGTTCAGATACGTCTTTGATGATCGCCATCACCTGCCCTTCACAACAACTGGAAGACAAGCAACCCTCGGTGCTTCGAACTACAGCACCGTCGAGGAAAAGAGCATTCACGTTGACCACGTTGAGCTTTGGGCCGATCAGGTGCGTATCTGAAACCTCCGTCATGAGATAAACGTTTGGCTGATCAGCAATTAGAATCCCGCAATGGATGAGTTTGGAAACCCACGTGTTGCCGTCAAAACGCTTCTGAGCTCGGACTCGGATCCAGCCGACCAAGAAGCCAAGGTTCTTGAGACGATGAGAAACCTTCAAACCGACCACGTGATCAAAGCAATTGCCTACTATCGCCGCGAGGACAAACATCACTTCATGTTTCCTTGGGCAGAGTATGGGAATTTGTGGGAGTTTTGGGCCAAGGGCAAAAGCCCACGAGCTCTGGAGAAGCCCTACCTCGTCTGGATTTTCAGGCAACTCTCAGGACTGGCCGATGCCATTGAGAAGTTACACAACCAGTCCGAGTCGAAGAACTGCCGCCACGGAGATCTGAAGCCCGAAAACATTCTGTGCTTTCGACAGGGAGACGGCAAGGATAGCGGTCCAGCTCCTGCGGTAAGAATGGTGATTACTGACGTCGGATTAGCCAAGGATCACATAGTACGGACGCAGCTTCGGGAAAGCACAAACACCAAGGTGTCGACTAAGCGGTATGCGGGTCCGGAGATGGACATCGCCCCAAAGGCACCACTGTCGAGGCGTTTTGACATTTGGAGCATGGGTTGCATTCTCCTCGAGTTTGTGATCTGGATCCTCTACGGCGGAGACGAGCTGGTAAAATGCACCAATGCTGCCAACTCAACCTTTTACAGGGCAATCAGAGACGACAGTGGTCAAATCACGTCAGCTGAGATCGATCTCAGAGTCCAAGGCTGGCTGTCATACATCCGCAGGGACTGGAGATGTCCTAGGGGGACTGCCATTGAGCTACTTTTGCGTCTGATTACCGAAAAGCTCTTAGTTGTCAACGTCCAGGAGGCTCCCGGCCCGCCCTCTTCTATCACCTCTACAAGACAATCTCAGGCTCGAATTTACGCGCCTGAGATGAGACGGGAGTTGGAGACCATTCTGACACAACTGGAAGCTGATAAGATCAAAGCCGTAGGAGACAAGCCATCAAGCAACTCTTCGGCTCCCTTAGGACCCTCTCATGCCATTCCAATCACAAAGGGCGGTCACCTTGCCCCTGCTACTTCCAGCACTCGGGTAGGAGAGCTCCGTTCCCATGATAGCAAGATGAGACGCTTAGAACTTCAATAGAATGTGCGTGTTGCGCAACAATATACTTCATAAGTTTGCTGATAGCTGACCAAAGCTTTTGGACAAAAGGAAGTGAGTTGACCCCCCTCACGCATTCCTTGAGGTTGACTGGACTGGGACTAACTCCTTATTCAGTATGTGAGCAACGGCAGCATCAATAGGACGACAACAGCACGACAGGCTAACGCACGGCTCAACCAATCAGACCGTATGTTAATTTACAGCTTCTGTCTTTCTATCAGACGTCTTTATGCTAATGTTCACTTTCTCTAGTTCGTGAGTCCCTCCATATGGCCTAACTATTGTCGTCATCACCATCACAGTCACTCTACTATGTGAACCTTGCTAACCGCTTCGAGACCGTACGTATCAGCTTAAGTCTTCGTGTTTCGCTTAATTGCAAGTCACGGTACTAAGCGCCTTTTCGTTTAGCCGGTGTGTGGCCTAACAAGTCCTGTTATCTATCCGATATGGCTAACTCGCCGTAGCTGACCGACAAATGGATATACACACCCGACGACGCCTTTGCGGCTGCCTTCTTCAATGATATCAAGCGAGCTACTCACATTCAGCCAGCACCAGAGCCGCAGCTCTGTAGGCGGTGTCGCGGTCTTCCTCTTTGGTCCATCCAGTGCCACTTCACGGATTCTCGGGCGGGTCTTGATACCAACGCTCAGGAGGATAACTGTGAGCTTTGCTGTCTTCTATCTTACTGCATTCGAGATCGGTCGTATCATCCCACAGATACAGTTCATTTTGCTCGCTTGGGATCGTACCTTACAGTCGATGACGGTAAAGGGCAGCCTGTTGTCAATCTCTGTACAGCACCGGGTTCGTAGCCACCTCGGCTGATCGGTCCCTGCTAGATGTACTTGTTGAAGGCTAACACAAGTTAGTATCCGGTGTCAAGTCTTTACAGAATGTCCAAACTGGGTTCTCGATACTTCCGGGTGCTGGCAGTGAGGCGCACTTCAAAGTTTTGAGGGAGTGGATTCGCGGTTGCGACAGTACCCATCACTGCATGCCCAAGCGACTTGATTTCATACCCTCACGACTTATTCACATCAGCAACTTGGACTCCGATCTTGTTCGAGTGGTAGAAAGAGATGACGGATTGATCCAACCCGTCAAGTATGTGGCCTTGTCCCATCGCTGGGGCTCACCTGACCACTACGAACGATTTTGCGCCACAACAACCAACTTCCAGGAGCTGAAGGATGGCTTCAAGGCATCCAGTCTCCCGCAAACCTTTCGTGATGCCGTTTCTGTTACCCAGGGGCTCGGACTAGAGTACGTCTGGATCGACTCAGTCTGCATTGTCCAAGATGACGCAGAAGACTGGCACATCGAGTCCAAACTCATGGAGCAGGTCTTCAGCTCAGCATATTGTACCCTTGCTGCAAGCTGTGCTTCGGGCACAAACGACGGGTTTCTCAAGGTGCGGCCTGAGAGACGGTGCATCCCCATGACTTTCGGCGATGCTACCTACTACGCGTGCGAGAACATCGACGACTTTGGCACCCATGTTGACCAGAGCGAACTGAACCAAAGAGGCTGGGTCATGCAGGAGCGAGCGTTGTCACGACGGACCATCTACTTTGTGGAGAATCAGTCGTATTGGGAATGCGGTGGTGGCGTTCGCTGCGAGACAATGACCAAGATGAACAAGTATGCACAACCCCAATAAAGAACACTCCCATTCGTGATGCTAATCCGAGACCACAGTCGCAAGGCTTCATTCCTTGGTGACGCCAACTTTCCCCACTCAGCAGAGCAATACGTCAAGGGGTTAAAGATCGAGTTTTTCCAAGACCTTTACGTGCGGTACTCCAAGTTGGCCCTCTCGTTTGCCTCGGATCGACCAGTCGCCATCAGGGGGCTCGAGAATAGACTTCTCAGTACTTTCAAGAGCACCGGCGGATATGGATTGATAGACCGCTATCTACACCGGTCCTTGCTCTGGAAGCGTGAAGGAGAGACCTTGAGACGCATTGCACCTAGACGAGGTGAGACTGTTCCTTCTTGGTCGTGGATGGCCTACGATGGGGCTATCGACTATGTGTCTGCTCCTGGTGGAAAGGTTTCGTGGTTCAGCAACATTCAGTCTCCCTTTTCTCGAGCGCCAAGTGAGTCAAGCCACGATGGAGATGAGAGTCTTGCCCTGGAGGCACCAGTTCGGAGAATCATCAACGACCCTCCCAAGGAGTCCATGTTCCTGGACGAGCCAGGCCGAGACTTGACACAGCCTATGCAGTGTGTTGTGTTGGGTAGCGGCAGTCAAAGCTCTACGGGAGACTGTCAGAGACATTGGGTCATTTTGGTCAACCGTATCTCCAATGCCGATGGTTCCGGTAGCGGTTTATATGAAAGGGTTGGGGTTGCCATTCTTGAAGGACGACATCTCGATTATCAAGGCCTGGCAAGAGGGATTAGGGTTCAATGATGGTTTATCTAATCTTTCCCTTGTCTCATTTTCTGTATGGTATGGAGAAGGAAGATGGTTTCATAGTGTATGGAGGAAATGCCGTTTTTTGGACTTGTAATTCCCAGCCAAGACTCCCAGGGATCCAATAACCTTACACTTGGCAATTTCTAGTGACGTCGCACTCTAATGAGGTCTTTATTCCCCAAAGCATGCTAAAGTCGTTTTTGAACCACGACGCCGATGCCTTCGCCTTCTCCATAACCGTTCGCTCGGGCGTCAAATGTGAAGCACTTTCCATCCGGGCTGAGGAAGTTGACCGCTGTCATGAGCACCATAGTGTTGGGTGTAAGGATCATGCCAGCACCAGCAGCAGGTTGATCGACAAAACAGTGAGCTTCCTCCTGCGGGGCCTTGGGGTAGCATGATTTATGGTGGTGTATGGTGTTCTGTTTGGAGCAGACTGGACTTCTGTCAAGCGAATGCTGGGTAAAAAAGTGAATACTGAAATTGAGTTCTCAACAGTAACAACAAAGAGAACTGAATGTTACAAAGCGCCGATAGGTGTTACGCAGTCGTTTCTGTTGCCGCGGAAACCAATGGTTGAGCAGTTAGGCAGACATTAAGAAAGACCATGGACGTCGCCAGGAAGACGAACTGAGAACGTCGTGCTTGGGAGTTGAGGATGATTCGAGAGCGAAGAAGGACGGAGACGACAGTACGTCAATTGTAGGAGTAAACAACGATTTATTAAAGGCTTCTATCGTATGCCAAAACTCCCTCTGTGCTAAAAAGAACATGAATCCAGAAGAGGTATCCAAACCAAGACCAAAGAATAGGCAAGTTACCAGAGGAACTCAGTTGATCGCGTTAAGCAACTCTGAATTGCAGGCAAAATCCCGAAACTCAGCATGATGCCACATTCTCTCCAGCCTGATGATGCAGTAACGTCTAACCAGATCTCGGATCTCCTTGCCTGCAGGATTCTCGCAAGTGGTGTGGTCGTAAACGTACTTTACGAGCTGGGTGACGTCGGGGATCGCATTACCTGTAAAGGTAATATTGACCATTGCGATCCAAAGTTTGCGAATGGCGACGTCTCGCAGCTTGGCGATTTTGTATTGGTCCGCGAAAATGAACATGCGGGCGTGGCAGAGAAAGACCTCTACGCACGTGTGAGTTCGACTGTCGACAGCGTCATCCGGACTGAACTCATGTCCGGAATATCGCTCCTTGAATCTCTGCCAGCAAAAGATATTGTAAACGCTCATCGGAGTTCTCCCGTGGTTTGTCAGGCGAAGCTTGATGGTCTTGCGCAGAAGACGAGGCTGGGAAACCATGGTGGGGATTTGTCGGAGACGGGGCTCGACACCATTGTAGTCCCCGGCGAGAGCAAATGCGCAGAAGCGAATGAAAGTGTCGACGTCGACATGCTTCCAAATGATTGGTCTACCTTCGAATCGACCGTTTTGCTCTCTGATGATGTTTGCAAGAGAGGAAGACTGGACCGCCACGATTTCGCTGTGGATATTGAACTCGTTCTTGTTGGGTCCGATGAGGAACTTGACATTTGGCGAGGCCATGATTCTGTCAGATGTTAGCTAGGATGCAGGAATGTATCTTGGTCGAATTGGTTTACTTCTGAATGTTGGATGAGTCCATTGCGTATTGTGTAAGGAGGTTGTAGTAGAAGGATGTAGTGATTGTGTTAATAGAGTGTTGTAGTGTCTTTCAAAGAATTAGTTGAGTGAAGCGACTAAGATAATTTCAAGTGTTGGTGTTGGAGAGAAGAGTATTGAAGAGAGAAAGAATGATCTCCAGGTCTTTTTATTGCCCAGCTCTCTCATTGTGAACTCTCTCTGTTGTTATTGTGCCAGGCGGTATCTAGTCTAGATGTAAACAACAACAGCTCTTCGGGATTCCACAGTGGTCTTCCTAAAATTGAGTTGAGATGTAGATGCAAGTTGAGAGTTTAAATCATCAGAGGCTATTGGTTGAGCCACGAGACGTTGGCAATCTGCATATCGGGAGGGGCCTGGGATGCACACGTGAGAGGCTCAGCCTCGACGTGACTCCTTCCCCGTGTTTCCATAGAACCCAAAAATGCATCGACGGGTTGTCGAGGACATTCTCCAAGATATCCAGTAGTTCATGACAGTTTTAACAAACCCCGCCATGTGGTATACTAAATTTACGAGAACCCCATTGTAGCCAGAATGCGCGCTGCGGCTCTCGGTAGCTACCTCGTAGTTTTCGACCGTGACAACCTGTATCCGAACTTATTAAATATTTAGAGAGCAATTCATATATGTTTCTAACGGGCGAGTGATATGATCAAAGATTGAATGATTCGAGGAAGCGGGAACTCATTCCGACGTGTTGTGTGTCTTAGCTTGCCATTGTCTTTACTTGGGCTCCTAATGAAATGTGTCATGAGCATCGACAAAATCAACACTGAAAAATACAAGAATCAGGCAGCCAACGGACAAAGGACTTTAAGTACCAAACGATCTCGGCTACCAAGATCTTGTCTTCTCGCCTCTTGTCTCGTCATCAGCCACAAGTGGCTCCCCCAAATTTTCAAACATGAGCTATAGGGTAGGCTGCATTCTTAAGATCGCACTTAATCACTAACATTTAATCAGCGACGAAAGCCCTCAAGAATTACCCCAGGCAAATCGGCCTAAAACTCCAGTTAAATGGTTTACCTAGCCGTCGCTTTTAGGAGAAATTCTATACACAACGACATAAATGCCCCTAAGTTGGCCCAGAAAGCTGGATGGGAAAATATTGGGGTCATCTACCAGCTCTGTGCCCTGTCACGTGCTTGTCTTGATCCACTCAAGCCATGAACGTAAATGAACCACAACTCTGAGACAATGTCAAGCTCTCAGTAGGCTAAAGGGGGGTCAACAGCTTCAGGCGCATGCGTCGGTTGGCCCACGGTATCTAACTTCTGAGTCTAAGATATGAACTCGCTCTGTCATGATTACCTACCTAGTTATCATGGATGTTTTCATGACTCTCCATGTCTAGCTCAGCCCCTTGACGATGGCGGATCCACCGCGGAACTGTATCCCATTGGCTGGCCACAACCACCATTTCCCTCCCCCTATTTCTGTCGAGGTGACTGATGGCCTCGGTTCATTAAGTTCATGATCCGCGGCCAATGGAACTCGTTTGCGCGATCCCCAGATTTGTGCGAGCCCAGGCCTAGCTCCGCTTCCCCATGGGCAATGGCTTATCTCTCTGCTCGCATGGCTGGCACGATACCGCAATCAGATATCTCAGATAATGTTGATGAGCACGGAATGGGGGGCCGTCACCACGGCAAGTGCTATCTCAGCACGGTGGCGAGCACGGGAGAGCCGGGTCAGCGACGAGTGCCTTGGTTTGCGACACCTGGAACGACGGTGTCCTCTTGCGTATATATCTAGATGCTGGGCTGCGATGCGCCGCCTCCCCAAACCACCCGAACCAGTTTACCTACCTACTCCTGCCTCATTCACTTCGAAGACACCCTTTGACCCGGCAAATCATTCACCATGGCATCGGATACTATAGACACCTCTTCGAAAAAAGACTATCCTCTCGAGGAAGATGCAGGTCTCGGCCGTAGTAAGTCGGTGACAGGTAGGAATTGCCCTTTGGCAAGAGCAAAAGCCGCGTTGAGGAAGACCCGTGCTGACGTGAATGGTATGCACTCCAGTTGGCCATACGCAAGTGCTGCGCAAGAACTTTTCCGTCTTCTCCGTCCTCGGTATCAGCTTCTCTCTCGCCAACTCATGGTTCGGCATCTCCACGGCCCTCGTCACAGGCATCAACTCTGGCGGACCCGTCCAGCTCGTTTACGGCATCATCCTCATCACCATCGTGTGCGCCGCCATCGCCGTGTCGCTTTCCGAGTTGGCTTCGGCTATGCCGGATGCTGGGGGACAATACTTTTGGACAAGTCAGCTTGCTAGCAGACGCTACAGCCGGTTCCTGTCTTACCTGACTGGGTGGATTGCCTGGGCTGGCTCTCTCTTTACGTGTGCTAGTATTGCCTTGGGTGTTGGAGGCTTGATCATGGGCTGCATCCAGATGGCGCACCCAACTTTGTGAGTACACCCCGGACTTGGCGAGATTGTATCGGAATGGAGTTGGCTCTAATACATTACAGAGTTATCAAACCGTGGATGAACTTTGTCGCGTACCAGATTGTCAACATTGTCTGTGCCCTGTTCAACATCTCCAGCACAGCGCTACCAGGCGTTACGTTTTTCACCTTATGGACTTCGATCATTTCATTCCTCGTCATCATTCTGACGGTTCCCTGTAAGGCCGAAACACATCAATCGGCCAAATTTGTCTTTTCCCAGTTCGTCAACAACACTGGGTGGCCAAGTGACGGCATTGCGTATATCGTCGGTCTGATCAACTGCAATTGGGCATTCAACGGTCTCGACTGTGCCACACACATGGCTGAAGAGGTTCTCAATCCGGAGCGGACCGTCCCAATTGCTATTCTTGGCACCGTGGGAGTCGGTTTCGTGACGGCTTGGCTCTTTGGCATCGCCATGATGTTTAGCATCAAGGACTTTGACGCTGTTAGCAGTACGCCGACTGGAGTGCCCATCCTTGAGCTTTTCGACCAGGCATTAAGTAACAAAGCTGGAGCCATCGTACTGTGCTCGCTGATCGTGCTCACCGGCTGTGGATGCCTCATCGCTTCACACACCTGGCAGGCCCGCCTCTGTTGGTCTTTTGCTCGAGACAACGGCCTGCCTTGCTCCAAGTATCTGAGTCAGGTGCAGCCACGCCTCCGTACGCCAATCTGGGCGCACGTAGCAAGCTGCACTATTGTCAGCATCCTCGGTTGCTTGTACCTGGCATCTTATACTGCCTTCAATAGCATGGTTACTGCATGCGTCGTGCTTCTGTACGCATCCTACAGCATTCCGGTGGTTTGTCTCCTCGTTAAAGGGCGTTCCAATTTGAACCATGGGCCTTTCTGGATGGGCAAGTTTGGTATGGTCTGTAACTTTGTCCTCCTGCTATGGTTGGTGTTCTGCACCGTTGTAAGTTGACCATCTTGTCCTCGATTTGGTTGTCGGACGCTAACATTATCTGCAGATGTATGCTTTCCCACCCCAGTACCCGGTCCAAGGCGATAATATGAATTATGTCTGCGTCGTTTACGCCATCACCTTTGCTGTTCTTATGGCGTGGTGGTATGCTAGGGCTCGCGTTGATTACCACCCCCTTGTTAATAATCATTGATCAACTGCCAACCTCTGGAAGTTTAGATACTGTACCTATAGCTGAATCTCCACACTGATAACTTGACAAGATGCTTCACATTCAAAATGTCTGTGAATGTGTTTCAGAAATGTGTCTGGATGGTGCGCGCCATACCAAGTGCGAACAATTGCAGCAAAACAGCAGCGGGCAGGCTGACCAAAAACTCGAAATAGTCTGACTTCTCCCACTGTATTCTTTATTTTAGCTGAAACTCGGCCCTTGATGGTTAACTGAGCCATAAGGTCGTTTGACTGCTTCTTCTTTGGCTTCACTTAGAGACGCTTGTAACTTCGCAATTCAACATCCTGGCCCCTACTTAACAATCTTTCAGAAATGAGGATGGCAGGACTTGCTTTTTTGGACCAAGACTGCGTTGCAGGCAATTATAATTGACCTCTTGCAAGCTCATAAGGCAGTTAAAGTCAGAAGGGGTAATGCACTGCTAGGTCTTCATTCTTTATATGGCTGATACACTAACGACTCAAGCCGCCCCCTTTCCACGTAGCATGCCACCATCTTGTCCCACCACCTTATCTAGATAGTCTCAATATAGCGCGAAAATTCCCTAAAAGCAATCTCGGTTAGTATGTTCCGGCTGATGCCATTAGGGTATCACTTACCAATCAGTCACGGCTTCCCTCCACTGCCTCAACTCATGTCTTCGCGTGACGGCAAAGAAGTCAACGAACTCATCGCCAAAGATCTGGCGAGCTACCGAGCCCTTGGAACTAAAACGCTCGACGGCAGCCTCCAGGCTATTGGGTAACCGCTCAGCGGGACTGTCCTTGGGCCGTGCCGACTCAGGCGGGATGGTGACTTGACTCCTGTTCTCAATGCCGCGTAGTCCCGCGCGAAAGATGGCATTGAGAGCGTAATGTGGATGGATATCCGCGCCTGGCACACGGATCTCGAAGCGCGTCGCTGAGGGCTTGCAGCTTGGAGGTGCAACCAGTCGAATAGATGCGAGACGATCCTCATAGCCCCAGCTAACAGAGACGGGTGCCCAATAATTCTCGATCAGACGCTTAAACGAGTTGACGTTTGGGGCAAGTAATGGCATGATATCGGGCATCGCCTCGATGATTCCTGCGAGAAAATGGCGCCCGGTATCAGAGAGATATGCCATGTCGGACCATGGCGCATCGGCATCAGGTGTCTCTCGAACGAATGCATTCTGACCCTCGCTCGTGAGGGATACGTGAATATGGCCAGAGTTGCCAGGGAGACCCTGGATAGGCTTGGCCATGAAGCATGGAGTAATATTATGTTCGACGCCGATCGATTTGCAAACGAGCCTATCCAAATTCTGTCAGTCGAGAACGTCGAGAAGGTTCATCGGGCAAGACAAACTTGAAGAGTGCGACATTGTCGGCCATACGCGAGACGGGAGAAACAGCGAGGGCCTATAGTCCAGATGTAGTTAGTAAGATGGCCTCTCGTACACTTCAACTGCAAATATTCTTCCGTACCGCTTCATAAACGCATGGCCCGCTCTCTGTATGCCATCCCTCAATAGGGCAGCCGATCTCCAAGCTCTTGTCAAAGATAGCGTGGAAGTATTCTTTGGCCATGATGGGCCTCGTCGCGCTGTATCCAAAGGCTCCTGCTGTTACAGGACGAAGAGCCTTGGGTGCGTTTGAGGCAAGGAATGCTGCGAGGTTCGGTCGGCCATTGGGATCGCTATAGCCATCTTCGGAAGGGGTCTGAAAGTTCATAAACTCGAGTTCCACTGGTCAGACTTGTGGTTAGCGTCTGTACACGTCTTACATCTAGACCGTGGGATTGTTAGCATACCTCCGGCCAGTGCTTCGTAGCCTTTGGCGGCCAGATCATTCGTCAATGACTTGATCAGGCCACGACCATCTGCAAAGACAGGCTTTTCCTGGATGTAGAAGTGAAGAAGGAAGAAGGCAATGTTATCCTCAAAGGGCAGTCTTCGAAACGAGTCTAGGTCAATCATTGCGGTAAAGTCTTGGTAGCCGCTCTCGGCGCCCGTCAAGCTTGTTTCTTCAGTGTACAAGACATCGTGCATGTCCCAGCCAAAGATAGCAGAGCTCATGCCAAACCCGGATCCGAGACTCGACAGGAACTTATCCTTGTGGATGATCTTGCCACGCAGTAGGCCATCGCAGTCTATGCCTGCTACCTTGACTTTGGTGTCGTTGGCCAATAATCTTGTGATGCGATCGACTGGAGATTCTTTGCCATTGATGCCGTTGACTCCGTTGGCCAATGCCTGGTTTGACGGCGCTTCATGCGATGCCTTGCTGGAGCTTGCCATTATTGCGATGGCGTTGCGGGCGTGATGGAACAAGATGATAGTAACAGGATAAAGATAAACTTGGGAGTTGTATCGCCTATGCAAGAGACAGTCTGCAGGGGGGTTGTGGCTGATGATCTGATGTCGGCATCTGGATAGATAAGGCACCGTCATCTTATGCAAACAGTTCACGAACAGGTTGGCGCGGACCTCGTTCCCCGACGCGCCATGGGCGTAGCCCCGGCGATGGGCCTGGTTCATGGTCCAGAAAGTACCTTGTCTCAAATCGATAAGATTCCACACGACTTTGGTTCATCGCGGTTAAACATGTTGCCTCAGTCACGTCAGTTCATCGACTGCTCTCAAAGGGGGCACTTGAGCGACTCGATGAGGGCCAATCAGAACTCTTTCCGCCGGGTGGGTGTCCAAGGTTGAGGCTATCTAATGCGGGCCAAGATAGCAACACTTCCATCATCCCACTATCACTCGAGCCCTTTGTATACGATACTAAAGATGTGACTCGGGCCGTTCTATTTTCTCCGCGGTTGGACTATCGGGAGCTTTTGTACGACCGCGCATCGCGTGTCGCCGAGGCCGACAGCTCGAGCCGCCATTCACGGGCATCCACCACTCGACATTGCCGCGATCCGCACCCGCTGCGTTTCTTGCTCCAAGCAATCCATGGCCTTGGAACTCTGCATAGCCTCGGCCTTGGAATGCAATGTTCCGATCGAATACTTGATCGAGAAATACAGCACGTATGATAACCTCTTTGAACGATTTCTGAAGAACGAAAGGCCTTGTCAAGTGTACGACGACCATCTTTAGATGATTCTATGGTGTAGATGCTGGTTATTCTTGGCCTTTTTTACTGAACCATTCTAAACGGACTGCTGTTAAATCTAGTGATGAGCACTTCAAAACTCTATATCAGCTGCATCGTGATGCCGTGCTCCTGGTCTCGCAGCCGTCAATCTCGGCACAACTCCAGCCTGTGAGATACAGAACCTATATATTTCAAGTCAAATGCTCTTCGTCTAAGCCCGCACAGAGTTTTATGGTGTGATAGTGGCACGAGTATTCCCTGTTCGGCATCGTTAGGGCGACTTGATGCTCAGCAATGAGTGCTTAATCGAGCGTACGTGGCAACGACCCTCAACTTAGGTGCAATAGCAATATGTACTCTCACATCCTGTGTATAAAAACTACAATCTCAATAAACGACATGGTTCTTGTAAGTATATAGAGCCAGATCATCCATTTTAAAGCGGCTTTGCTATTCTACTTAGGCCTGGGCCTCCTTTACGTGGAAGCTCTTTAGCTTGACGAAAGCGTCAAAGCCACGAGGTCCCAAGGTGCAGCCCAATCCCGACTTCTTCCATCCTGTCCAAGCAAGATCCTATAGCACCTTTTGTCAGTGAAACGTTTTGCGTAGCTACTCTTGTCGAGCAAATGCGGCAAATACTCACAGGGTTTGGGTAATCGCATCGATTAACAAAGACGGTGCCAGCTTCGAGTTGCTCAATCAGCTCCTCCCCGCGGGCAATATCTTTGGTCCAGACACTAGCAGTCAAGCCGTAGTCGCTATCGTTCATTAGACGGACAGCTTCCTCGTCGTTCTTGACTTTGGCGACGGGGATGACTGGACCGAATGTCTCCTCACGCATCACCTCCATATCATGTGAGACGTTGGTCAAGAGTATGGGAGCGACGTAGTTGCCCGAGGAGGGTGCACTGGTGAAACTGTCGTTCTTTGGAGTCACGTCTACAGCGCCCTTGTCCAGGGCGTCTTGGATTTGCGCCTTGATGGTCTTCTCGGCAGCGCGAGAAATGACGGGACCGACCATGGTGTCCTTCTCGAGGGGATCGCCGAGCTTGTATCTGCATAAAAGAGGTTGGTTAACCGGACTCATCATATATCGCGGTGGAAACATCAATATTGCTAATGTATACGTACGTCTTCAGCTCTTCCTGAAGCTCATGAACAAAGGCATCGTGCACATCTTGGTGCACATAGATCCGCTCAACAGCGCAGCAGCTCTGACCAGAATTGAAGACAGCACCATCGACCAATTGAGCCGCAACGTATTTCAGATCGGCATCCGGTCGGACATAGGCCGGATCATTGCCACCTAGCTCTAGATTGACGGGGATGGTGCGTCCGCTCACAGCTTCACGGATGGCCAGGCCACCAACCGTAGAGCCGGTGAAGCTGATGAGGCCGAGCTCGGGAAGCTTCACTAGCTCCTTGAGGGCTTGTGGATCGCCGGACTGTATGACCTGGAGAACATCCTTGGGCAGGCCGGCCTTGTTGAAGATTTCGACGAGGTGCTCGCCAATGAGCGGTGTCTGAGGCGAGGGCTTCAGGATGACTGAGTTACCGGCCAGTAGCGCTGGGATGAGGGCGTTGACAATGATGAGATAAGGGAACTATCATGGCCAAAATATTAGCACATATGGTAATTCCATTCAAAAGGACTGCTCACATTCCAGGCAAAGACAATGAGCGTGGGCCCGACAGGAATCTTCTTGGTCTCCCTCCGGAACCCATTCTCAGGTCGTCCCGGCAAGCTGGCCAACGCCTCCTCAGCCGTATCAAGAAGATAATCGGCGCGCTTTTGCATCGTCTCAATCTCCTTATGGCTCGCTGAAATCGGGCGTCCCATGTGCTCGGCGAGTTCACGACCGAGTTCGAACTTGCGCTCTTGGATGCCGGCGAGGCCCCTTTCGACGATGGCTCGACGCTGGGCAAATGGGAGCTGACGGAAGGCCTGGAAGGCTGCTTCGGATCGCCGGGAGATCTCGCGTGCTTCGTCAAGGGAGGTCTCTGGCCTTTCACAGACGACATTGTTCGTCGAGGGGGAGATGGTCTTGATGGTGGACGTCATTGTTGTTGATTGGCGTGTATCGATACGGTGTTGAAGACAGGGAGGTTGGATAATGTGGTGGATGCCGCAGCAGACGATCAAGTTATACCATTAAAAATGCCTTGAAGGCGTCCGCTTATCGACCAACTTACTACCATGCTTGAGCTATTGAAGGATGGCAGAAATGAATGAGCAGGCAGTTGCTTTCCACTCCTAATGGAGCATGCCGATAGAGCCAGCGGAATGGGACATGATTGGCCCGTGCCGTGATACCATCTTGTGGTCATTAGCAAACAATACGCGCCACTGCATTGCCGATTACTCGAGAGTATCTCAATACCCCGCACTCAGCTATTCTTCCCCTCCTCTCACGGACCCTTATTACGTCGGTGGGTGAGTGTTGAGATGCATCTTGTGCAGCCGACATGCTTCCTGTTGCTATTGTTCCCTCCTTTGCCCAATCACGATCAAGACCGCGCTCCCGATGGCGGGGTCAATAGCAAACTAAACCAGGTAAAGGTATCAATGGGCTTGAGACATGAGCCTGCGTCCGATACGATACCGGCGCGTCCAGTGTTCCCAAGGGTGCTGCTGTGAGTTCTGCATCTGCTTATTACAAGATGGCGGCTGAATGTATAAAGAACATCACGTTCATCCTCTACTACTTTCGTATCTCCAGCATTGTCTCTTCTCGCTAGCAATACACCATCGCCCTAAAACCCCCTCTATATATCACAATGGTCGGACGACTTGAAGGAAAGAACGCTATCATCACCGGCGCAGCTGGGTACGTTGATCGATTGAACTCTAGCCAAGCATCGACGTCAAATTGTGAACGGGGGATTAGAGTGCTAATTACATGTCATTAACAGCGGCGTCGGTCTCGAGTCCACAATCCTTTTCCTCCAGCAGGGCGCTTCTGTCCTCATGACAGACGTCAACGACGCCGCCCTCGATAAAGCTCTCTCCAAGGTCAAGAGCGTCGTCCCCAACCACACCGGCAAAGTCGAGACAAAGATCGTCGATGTATCCAAGGAAGACCAAGTGGAGGCAGCTGTGGCACATCTTGATTCCTGGGGCGGCGTTGATGTCATGTTCAATAACGCCGGCATCATGCACCCCAAGGATGGAGACTCGGAGGAGTGCCCCGATGCTATCTGGGACTTGACTTTTAATATCAATGTCAAGGGCGTTTGGTATGGCTCCAAGCACGCTGTCCGATCGCTGCGGAAGCATGGGAAGACCAAGGGCAGCATCATCAACACAGCTAGTATGGTCGCTATTGTTGGCGCTGCTACACCGCAGGTCGCATATACTGCTAGCAAGGGTGCCGTTCTTGCCTTTACCCGCGAGATGGCTATAGTCCATGCGCGCGAAGGTAGGTCACTCCTCATCCGCTTGCATCCAGAGCTGCAAGCAAAAGTCATTGACTAATCATCTTCCCTTGCAGGCTTCCGCTTCAACTCCCTCTGCCCCGCGCCTCTCAAGTAAGCTGCCCTGCCATCCGAGAGTCACGCGGCGCTCTGCTTACTGACATTTCACAGCACCCCCATGCTCCAAGACTTCCTCGGTGACGACAAGGCAAAGCGATTCCGCCGTGAAGTCCACTTCCCCACCGGCCGGTTTGGTGAGGCCATTGAGCAGGCCCAAGCAGCACTTTTCCTTGCTAGCGATGAGAGTAGCTTCGTCAACGCGCATGACTTTGTAGTGGATGGTGGATTGACCAAGGCATACGTGACAGCCGAGGGTCCTGCTACTCAGCCACCAAAGAACCAAGGACACTAGAACTTGATAGACACACCAGTTGTAATATGAGAAGAAAGGCTAAACAAGGATGAAAGTCCCAATCTGGCATCATTCAGGCAAATGAGATCCACATGTCGTGCTCGTACATAATCCTGCAGATAATCCATGGACTCTGTTCCTCTCGTGGTCGTGCCCAGATGTGTTCCAGCAGTGACAGTGTTGAGGAGATGTTTCCCAGACCGATAGTGACAAACATCGTATTTAGACGCTGTCGAAGTACATCTCGTCGCTCATCATCGGCTGTGCAAGACCCAATGACGGCCAAGGCCCAGCACATGCTGGTATTGATGCGCGCTGATGCTGGAAGCTGCTCCAGGTAAAGAAACGCGGCCACTAACGCGTTTTCTAGGCTCAGCTGTTGAGTGACCTGCCCTGAATCGCCAACCCCAAAGGCTGTGAGAAGGTATAAATGTACTGCCTGTTGGAAGATGTAGCTGCAAGTGGCGACTTCAGAATCTACCAGTGGTGATGGTGTAAAAGAAGTGATCTCTGCGTGTAGGCTGGAAAAATTGAGAAAGTCGTCTGCTGTCGGGAACGATGGTTGAACATCCGCTGCAACCCTCCGACGACCAAAGTCAAAGATGCGAGGGATAAGGAGGAGTAACGATAGCCAAGAGCCGCAGAGCTGTCCAACGTAGCCACTCTCGACTAGAAAGTGTGCTTCATACTCCAGCTCGGGGGCGAGGAGATGTCCCGTGCTCGCTGACGGATCCATGGATATCATGCTGATGATTGCTGTATAGACATAGTACTCTATGACAAAGGCATGTAACCCTTCTGGAAGCAGATGCCGATGTCTCAAGACCAAGTCCTTGACGAGAGGACCGACTGCTTGAAGGTGGTCAAAGATGACGCCATTGGTGTCTCCTTTCGCTGTCTATGTCCAAGATTAGTCAACTGAAATTTGATATGGGATTGTTGCTTTCTGAGCATGAGATGAGTATACCTCAGTGAAGCACATAATGAGTGCACCAATTGTTACCCATAGTGGACTCGCCTCGGTGCCAGCCAGGTAATCCGTGACTGCGCTGCGAAAGCGACGAATAGATTTGGTGTAGTATGTCTGGGCTACTGTCTCTGCCCAGTCCTCTCCGCCTAGGACAGCGCGATGAGACGCGCTCTGGGATAGCATAAGCTCGAGGACGACGGGGTTGGCAAAGGAGAGTGGTATGAGCTGCACGATGAATGGGTTTGCTGTCGTCGAACCATTTCCCATGCTTATGGCTGTGCGAGCTAGGTAATGGCTCATGAGCTCGAATGACTGCGCGTCTAATCCTGGCATGATGGATGGAGCCAAAGGTAGCGAGGCCTGGTCGAGGTTTAAGGCCTGTTCAGAGTGGCCCCAGGATAGCCTTATTAGTGCGTTGCTGATGGCATCTCCAACATCCTTGGCTGCTTCATCGGTGTCAATTGACACTGCTTCTTGCGTTGCATCCGGAAGGCAATTGACCACTTGGTCGAGTTGATCCGATACGGTGGGTGCCTCTATGGTGGTGACAGGAGAAGACCCCGTCGGCGAAGTTTCCGAGCTGCTTCTTGATTGATCGATGGCAACCGTGATAGACTCCTCTAACTGCTCTCCAATTCCCATGTCAAGATCCAAGTCTGCCGAGTTGGGCAAAATGTCGAGCTGTCGCCGGCTATCTCTCTCTGGGCTCGGAGCCGAGGGTCTCAAGTCAAGTGCCTTCCTCCCATTGCCGTGATCTGCACTTGGCGGAGAATGATAGGAAGAATCTGGCCATCGACAGTCTATCTTATTGCGAAGACATCCCGCACAGACTGGCCGTGCTTCGTCGCACTTTTTCTTGCGGTTTCGACAAGTTAAACAGCCCGTCTTGACCCTGAGGACTGGCTTTGGCCGACGAGGACGAGGTCGCGTGGGGGGCGCCTGTTCGGGCATTGGATGGTTTGATGCAGCTGTAGAAGCTGGGGCCAGGTGAACGAGCAAATGATAAGAAGTTTGATCTTGGAGAGTGGACAAGGCGGGGAATGACCTAGCGGATGGGTATCACGTGAGACGCCAGCAAGTTGGTAGAAACCCAAAAGACGAGGAGGCTTCCTTTGCTCTGCTTTGTTGAACTCCAGAGTCACATCATCCTACCTATCTCATAACCTATTTTAAAAATAACTTGTAACCGATCTTAAATGTCGGGTATTCAGCGCGTTTTGAATCTCTCCGGCAATGCCGAGGCGCAGGCCGCATATGATGACTGGGCCGAGAATTACGACAATGACATGCTGGGAGAATCGGAGGACTACGTTGCGCCCGAAATTGCTAGCGACTACGTCAAGCGATATCTTGGTTCTCGCCCTATCGAACACGTCAAGATTCTCGACGCCGGATGTGGAACAGGTCTTGTTGGGGCGAGTCTTGCAAAGAAGGGCGCGAAACACATTGATGGCATCGATCTTAGCCCCGGGATGCTGCAAGTTGCTGAGAGATCCGGTGCCTACGAAACTCTATCTGTGGCAAACCTATCCCAGCGCCTTGATATCCCCGATCAAACCTACGACGTGGTTGTCTGTGTCGGCACAATGACCCAAGGCCATGTCGGACCCGAAGCTTTTGATGAATTCGCCAGAATCATCAAACCTGGTGGATTCATCATCTCGACTGTTCGGGACACCTTTTGGAAAATGAATGGATATGAAGATAAAGTCAAATCCCTCGACAAGGCAGGGAAGTTGAAGCTTTTGAGCGTAGAATTGGAGGACTATCGGCGTGGTGCTGGGGTCCAGGCGGTCATGGTGGTTCTTCAAGCGCAGTAGCAAATCCTCTCAAAAATGGCAATCATGAATTGCGACGATTATGAATGCATATAAGCGAGATCCATGTTGTCTCCATGCCGATCGTCTCATACGGCTAACGACCTTCCTATTGCAACCAGATGTGGAGATGGTCAGATTATCCGATGTCAGCAATCGTCTCCAAGCAATCCGTTTCTTGTCATCCTCAACAACACAACTTCAGGGCAAGATGATCACAGACAACCTCAGAAACGCCTTCCAATCTGAGCGGCTGGTCTACCGCGCGGCAGAGAACAACAAAGATGACAAGGACTTTCTCCTCACCGAGATCGTAAACGACGCAATCAACACGGCTCTCTCCGACATAACTTTGATCCGACCTAGGGGCGAGAAACGAGCCGAGGATCTGATTGAGGGGCTCAGCAAGGCCACCCTAGGCGTCATGATCTGCTTGCTCAACAAGGACGAAGCGCCAACTCCCATCGGCTTCATTGTTATCGGCTGGGGCGGAGTCAATCCCGACCACGCACGCCACAGCTCTACCAGCATTGGAATTGCGCTTGCGACATCACATCAAGGCCATGGCTACGGTTCAGAAGCCATAAACTGGGCTCTCGACTGGGCGTTTCGTCATGGAGGTTATCATCGTGTCAACATACGCACTGTGAGCTATAACGAGAGAGGCCTGCATCTCTACAAGAAACTGGGGTTTGTGGAGGAGGGCCGAAGCCGCGAGTCGCATTGGTATGATCGGAAGTGGTATGATACTATTAGCTTTGGTATGTTGGAGAAGGAATGGGCGGAACTCAGAGGTCTTGACCAATAGCTATATCAGTTTCGGGTTAATGCACCCGCTATATATGTGAACAACTGTCATCCACATCACGAGGAAGCCTTGGCGTATTCCTCGGCAGCAACCCTACAATCCTCCGCAAGACAGTCCCAGAAACTGGGTCCCTTTGGTTCCCAACCCAACCTCTTTGCCCGAGCAGATTCCGCTCTGCTGTTGGAACCCCACATGTACAAGATGAGAAAGTCCTGAAAGATGGGGTTTTTCAATCTCAAGCTCACAAACTCTTCCAGACTGAGCGAAACGGGTTGCGTCTCTTTGGGGAGCCAACCTTGCTCGTGACCAATCTTGGCGATGGCCTCGGCCGCGTCTTTCCACTTTACTCCGTCTGATGACGCAAAGTAGAATCCCTGTCGAATGTCAGCGAGTGCTTATTGACCGTTGAAATCGTATTACCTCTTTGCCGTAGTCTAGACCCTCACCGCCTTGGAGATATTTGCCAAGGATGAGCACGAATAGGCTCACAACGTCGCTAATATGCACAACACCTCGGATGTTCTGGCCTTCTCCGAGATAAAAGGCCTTCTTCACCTGGATGATGGCCTTGACATACTCGGGAACCAGGAAGCTTGACGTAGTACCAGAACCAGTCTTTTGGCCATAGATATCAGGTGGGCTGATTGTGATGGTCTTGACCAAGTCACTGTTCGCATCCGCAATAAGCCTGTCGACATCGCGGTGGATAATGTCAATTGACAGGTTATAAATTTCGTCAACGTCATCGATGTCATTCCAGACGCGTGGGTTCAGCTTTCCTGCGAACGACTTGTTACCCTGAATGGTATCAGAGATGGAAGATGTTCCCGTGAGATGAAGCAAGAGACTCTGGGTTGTCTTCTTGGCTAGGCCAGCGAGAATGGCCTTGACGCTCGCCATGTGGTCGGTGTTGCCGGCATGAAGGACAACATCGGCTTGCTCGGATGCATCCTGGATGATGTCAAAGTCTTCAAAAGTTCCCTTGATAATCTTGATGTTGGGGTATCTTGACGTGAAGGACTCATTTGGTTTGCGGAGTAGAGCTGTGATTTCCAGCTCTGGGTAAGTTGATTGGATGGCGTCGAGGACGCTTCCCCCGATGAAGCCAGTGCCTCCGGTGCTACCATGGTATTAGTGCGACGTTGTCATCGTTGATGAAGGCAGACATACATAAACAGTTTCGTCGGAGCCATAATCGAATATGTTTGTCTTTGAATAGTTGTCAGAAATCATGAACTCTTCCCCTCCTTATATCTACACCTTGTCGATCATGCATCGTATGATGGCTTGCAAGCGAGTCCCCACCAACCGATCCTGCTTTGTAATATGTTTCCGGCGCCCAGCAAAGAGCATATGCAGTCGGCTCATTATTTGGCCGCCAGGGATGACAAACACCAACGTCAGATCACATTCGGCCGAATCTTCGGAGGAATGCAATTGGCTTGGCAGCAAGGTTGAAGGATCTTGATACAAAGATAGGCACAGTGATGGTTATCGGAGCTTATTGGAATAAGTTTATCATCGTGCTGTAACTATTTTCTATCATTTGGAGCTGCCCAATTGTGCCTGATTGTGGATCTGTCGTTTATCTCCTCGTAAACAATTGGGTTTTCGCCAAGAGTTACAGTTGCGTGAGCACGAGAACGGCCTAAATACCCAATCCTCCAGCCTCTAACGCATGATAGTTTTCGATAAGCCTCTATTGGACCAAGTATCAATGGGCTCTAATTGTGGCTATTAAGAACTTGTGGCTTGCAACAGAGCAATGGGCTAAGCGCAGCAGTGCTTGAAACCAACTATACGACTACAATCTGTCGAGCTTTCCTCATTTCGTCTCGCGTCAGTACCCAGTCAATATCACAGGCTTCCTCGTCCATGACTTCGGCCCACTCATCGTCATCCATATTCGCAGCCATGCATATCTGCTGCACTCTGGTAAACACCTCTCGAGCGCTGTAATTGCCTTTGGAGACAACATCCATCATGCCAGTAAAGTCTCTCTCCATCTTGACGGCGCCGAATGCGCTTACGCGGCCTGAGAGGCTCCACAGCCGTTTCTCTAGAATTCGAGCGACAAGCTTTGCCGTTAACGCTAGTAGAGCTTGGTATGTTCTCGGGGTCATGATTCTTGATAATGGTTTCATCAAGCGATTCCAACCCTCCTCAAAACGCTCGAGAGCCCGGGGCAGTGGTCCGTTGGTCCCATCGTCTTCAAACTGGTCGATCCCTTCGTCACCGGAAAGTTCATCGTAGTGAATATCCCGAAATGTGGTGGCCAGTACCGGTCGCAGACCCAGCCTAACCACCTCATCCAAGAGTACCTGAATTCCTTCATCAAGGAGTGGGATTACCTTGGAAGAAAAGGCCTTGTTCATACGGTCCAGGGCAAGCGCGACATTCTCAGCCTCTCGGTTGAACGGAAAACTGTCCTTGAGCGATGGGGATTCGCGCCCACGATCTTGCTCCACGCTTTCTAAGCCGGCTCGGGCTCGCAGAAGTCTGCCCAGGTACTCGACTGAGATGTCTAGGCTGTTGATCATCACGATGAACTTGACGACCTTGTCTTCCAGTGTCAAATTTCCCTGAGAATTCGAGCCGGGATGATATTCATCCCGCATACGTCTGTGTATGATGCCGATGAGGTCGGACTCGAGAACACGTCCTATATCCGGTATGGCCGAGGCCGCCACCGCGTGGTTCGATGCAGTTATGACTTTCTGCAAGACGAGATCTACCACATACATAACATCGTCAATTGCTTGGATGATGAATGGTGGTTGGCCGCTGATTGGTTTGGTCAATGACAGTCCAGTCGGAGCAAGATCTGTCTGGAATGCCTGTTCGACCGATCGACGAACAAAGAAGGTCGCCATGATACCGTAAGGCGCGTTCAGCTTCTCAGAGACCTTGCGGGATAAATTACAAGATGCCAAAAACTCAGGGATGGCTAAGGAACCATCGTCTGGCAAATCAGCGTCCTACAATGGTCAGGAATAGTGCAGCAATAGTAAAAGCAGCCCTTTCGGTAACGTACTTGGCTCTGGCGTGCGATAAACCGAGAGTATAGCGACCACTGCTGCAGCATAGCCGTCATTTCACTCACAAGTTCGTCCATCATCCTCATGTCAATACTTGTTTGGTCGGCTTCAGTTTCGACCTTCACTCCTTGACCTTGTCGCCAGGCGAGAATACTTTGGACCAGAAATACGAACGGGTAGCTTCTGATGTCGGATATCATCCTGTCCACAGACCTGTCATCGGCCCATGCGTCGAGAATAATACCTCCCTGGATATCAGCCTCAGCTTGTAGTTTCTCAATCACTTTGACCACTTGGCTCGCTCCATAATGTTGTCTCACGAGACCACTATGGCTATTCACGATCTGTGCAATATGTTCGAAAAGCTTGGTGAGGCAGTTGGCGTAGAAAAAGACGTCCCTGGAACTCGTGCCCGCCTGTTTCAGCGTTTCCCTTGCTGCGTTCGCCACACCTCGACATATGTATCGTGCATACACGTCAAGGCCGACCTCGGCTCTACCAATGAGCGGGAACAATTTGAAAAAGCGAGTCAACTGATCGACGTTCTCATCCTCTGCGGCGGACACAAACTGCCTCAAGAATAGCGCACAGAGGCTCTCTCTTGCAATCTCAAGGGTGTTCCAAGGTGGGTCAGGGGCTTCGATGGTCGGTACTACCGCGGCGGCAAAGTCTCCAAGGACAACATCCTCGGGGATTTTCGAGGCCCGAACAAGATATTGAGCGGCAGCTTCCCAGTCTTGCGGGGCTCCCATGCTGCCGATAACACCGGCGACACATGCCTTGAGCTCCATGACCTGCTCCACCATCCGGAGTGTGTCCTCGACCTTTTCTCTCTCGGTCTCAAGCTCTTGAACACGTTTCGACACGCGATCGGCTTTGTGTGCCGTACCAGCCAGCATAGCGTGCTGTAACTTGTGAGAGTCGATCAGTTGGGCGTTGAGGGTGGTGCGCAGAGCATCGAGAACATTGAGTTCGCGATCCACATCTTTGTGGCAATCCGAGATCGCGTTCAATTTGAAGAGGATCTCGTCTTCTTGAGCATGCAGGGCAAAGAGGCCTTCTTGGACATGGCTGATCGTGGTGGCTGATTGGATGCCGCTGAGGGTTTGGCCTCGAGGCATATTCGTTTGACCGGAGACGAAGAGCCAGCCCTAGCAAAGAAGACACGGACAAGAGTGGTGTAGTTGGGTTTCAAATGGGAATCAAGAGGTTGGTTTTTGTTGCTGACGCGAAGTTTGATCTCGAAAGACAAGGGGAGAGAGGAACGAGGTTGGTCGGCCTTTACTTCTTCCGAATCCCAGCGGTAACCCCTTGTCAAAGCCACATATTGCCAGCCACATATTGCCAGCCACACATCGGCTACCTACTCATCACAGGTCCGCATAACCAAACTCCTAGGAAATCAAGCAACTAACGACGAAGTGGAATTCATTTCATCCCATAATGGATGGGATGCTCTTAATACGGGAATTATCAAGATGTTTTAATATTTCTTCCGCTAGGCGGCAAATCCTAGCGAGTCTCACCGAAATGCAAGTCCTGGCAACCCAATCTATTCCCATATCTAAATCGAGTGAAAAAGCAAAGTTCCTATGCCCTAATCAATAATGGGAAACAATCTTGTCTCACCACCCATGAGCGAAACCTCGCGGTGATGGCAAGGCCACCTAAACCACCATTGCGGCTCCCGAAAACCATTTTCACCATCAGTTCTGATACTCAAATACCCATTCCCACTGAATTTCGTTCTCCTCATCATCTTCAGGATCCTCAGGGTAATTGATCTTTTGCTAGGTGTCGTCATCGTCGTAGACATGGTAGTCGTCCTTCTCGTAATGGTAGGATCCATTATATGTCTCCTCCGTGCAATGCACGATAAAGAGATTCATCATCTTCTTTGCCCTCAGGTACTACACGGTGAAGATCTTCATAATAAGCGTCGTAGTCGGTTAATGTGTCGTGTGAGTAGGTCCTGAAACTTCTTGCCGTTGATCGTTCTTGTTCATCTTGGTTCCCCGGCTTCTTGGACTTGGTCTCACTAGCCCGTCTTTCAGAAGCGACAGGTTCAGTGTTAGCGCTAGAGAAAGGTTGATGGCGCCTGTGTCTATTCCCCCTCTTCCGTTTCGTCCCTCGAGGTCGATTGCCAGACAGTGTCTTTTTGGTGGATTCCGCTCTCATCTCTCGATATAAGAGGAAATAGAGAAAGATCAGCAAAATGAATGCCAAGGTAATCATGGCGACGTAGTGGTCTGTTGAGATTCTTGATTTCTCCAGTTTGAGATAAATGTTGTTGATGTAGAAGATAGGCAGGTAGCTTTCGTGGTGCTGGTGTTGGTGGGATGTTGAGTCGGAACCCTGAAGCCAGGTCTGCCATAAATACTTATAGTTCAGAAGAATAAAGATGCAACACTTAAAAGTTCGTCACAAGCGAGACATAGAGTGACGTGTCAGTCACAGGTGGCTGTTTCTACGTATGGCCTCTTTGTCTGCGGTAGCTGGACTTCCCCTATCAAAGGATCATTCGGTAGGCACCTTGTAAAATTGGTAACAGAGCCTTGCTTTTCTTTGAGAAATATGCTTGTAGCCATAGAAGATAGGCGATAGGTTAGAGCAATGAATTGAGCCCCTGTGAATGATATAGGCCTTGACTTAATGAGAACTTTCAGCAATAGCGATTTAGGTACCAACTCTAAGGCTAAGTTACTACCTAGGTCAAGAAGGCTCTATGAGGCTAGAAAGGCTCAAGACAACCGTCACTGAAATCCAATCCTCAGCATGCCAATCTATTCCGTATCTAAATCAAGTAGAATAACAAAACTCCAGCGCGCCAACCAAAACAAGGAAATGATCCAATCTCAAATCTCATTCCTAACTCTCGCCTCCACCCAAATGGAAAATTGCAGTTCTCAAATAAACCCACTACTGTCCTCACCCGATTTATCGTCGTGGGCTCGTCAGAAAACCCCCCAACCGCCAGCCATCCTGGTCATACGCCGGCGTGTCACCCCGCGATCTCCGGCTACTCTGGCTACTGCAAACACTGCTGAAACCACTGCTACTCTCTGAGGGAGTTGTGGGGTAGTCGGCCGTTCTATCGGTGTCGGCATCGTCGTAGAAATTGTTCGCGTCCTTGCCGTAATGTTGCATTTCGCGAGTAAAAGCCGTCATGGCAGGTATCTCGGGGGTTGGCGGGATATCGTCGTCAGGCGAGGGAGTTGGGGAAACGCTCCCAGTTGCCCAGGGAGCCCTGGCCATGGTCAAGCGTCTCGTAAGATCATTACTGCTGATCGAGGGAGCTCGGGGGGCGCTGCTCCTTTTCGCGTCAGCTGGATGGGGCTTGGGAGGCGTCTGGGAAACACTGGTTCCCTTTCGGTCTTCTTGGTTATCCCTGCCTTGATCTCTCGGAGACCAGGGCGGAGTCAGATCCGTGGACCCTCCAAAGGTGGCTTGCCCGATGCCAGAGCTGGAGGGGGCCTGGCCGTGAAGTGATTTGTTCTGGCAGTCTTCCTTCGCCGACGATCGAGTAACTCGGTGAGACATGGCGAAGTAGTAGTGTAGTAGAGTGCTTGTTTGTCTGTGATGTCGATCGCTTGTGGTTGATGTAGGTCTTGATTGGTGTAGGTCTGTTGAAGGGATAGGCTTTTTAGTGTCGGTGATGGTGAGTGTGAGCCAAAAGTCTAAGACCACGTCCCGTATAAATACCCAGAGCTGAGGCGTTGCAGCATACACAAGTGATTCACCCAGAATCCCACATGACGTGTTGCTTATGAGGATCCTTCTGCATGCTAAGCACTTCATTCATTCTGTAGATTTTGTTTTGCTTTTGTCCTTTGAGGTAGTCCTTCCGTCTACTTCCAAGCAGCTGCATGCAGTTGAAGTTGTCTTCAAAGATTTGGATCTCACCTGACTCATGTCATTTGAGTCATGTGCCAGCAATATTGAATGGAAGAAGCTAACAAGAGCGGTGAGCGGCGAGAGCTCAAAGAACTAGCTCAAAGGGACGATGCAAATATGCATATAGTGCAAGCAATACTACCCACAATATACTGACGTGGCATTCATCTTAGGCTGCAATTACGCAGCAAAACGGGAACAAAGAAGACGTGGCAATGAATCTCACAAAGTGCATTGGCTTTATGATCTTGATTATACACATTCTACGTTCATACTCTTCCCAGACTCTCCTTCAACCCGTCCCCTTTTCATGGCCCAGTGTCTAATGGCTTCTCAAAGCCGCGTCACCTCCTATCCATTCTCCTCTCAAAGCGATTTGGCCAGCCAAATGCAAAGAGTACAGTTGCCGCATCCCACGCTCTTCTTACACATTCCCCGTTTCCAAGACCAGCTCGATGCTGTTCATGACACACAGTGCCATGCTCTCTTTGACTACATTTACTCAACCCTCAACACCCTCGCCGAAAACTTCCTCCAGCTTTTGTCGTGCCGAAGGACGATTGTTGGCGTCCCACTCTCCCATGCCTCTCAGCGCGAAGAACATATCAGACGCGAGACACACTGCGTTGGCAACAAGACCATCTAAAGGCTTGCTACTGACAAAGCCTCGGAAATCGGGATCGAGGAAATATGCCATAGTCGCGCATAGACCCCAAATATCCGTTCGGGGTGACTCTCGGGCGTCCGTCAAACCGCATGCCTCTGGTGCCCTAAAACAAGGGTCGTTGGCGTAGAGGCTTGTGCCTTTAAAGCCTCCGTATTCAAAGTTGGACAGCTGGAAGGTGGCGTTCTCGCCCCTGCCCAAGCCGATGTTGACGAGGATGTTTCCCGGGCAAACCTTGTGATGGATCACGCTCTTAGACTCCAGGTAATCAAGAGCCAGAAGCATTTGGCCAAGTAGGAGCTGACCCATCTCATCGGTATTGACGAGCGGGTGGAAGTTGTCGGTGGGGTTCTGGTAGTGTTCCATGAGCCAAAGAAGGTCTCCCTCTTGCACGGGCATGAGAATGTCGATGCTGGTAGGGGTTTCCTGGACCTGAAAGTAGGTAATGATGTGTGGCTGTCTGTGTTAGCGAGTTGTTCTTGACTGACGGTGCAGGAACTTCTCACATGTGATAGCCTGCTGTCACTGATGATTCTTTCCAACATAGATCGACGGGCTTCGATCTTGAACGGATATGAGACTTTCCTGACGGCTAGATACTGGCCGGTGCCAATATCAACAACCACCCGGGGAGCGCCGAACTTTGACGCAAAGGACCAGTCCCGGTCAGTATAGCGGATCAAGTCACCTCCAGAATTAGGGGTTGTCTTGTATTTCGTGTAGACTTCAGAGCCATCGTCATCAGCTAGGATAGTCGAGGCAGGCCGCTGGGGAGGGTGTGCGGGTGGGGTCTGGTGCCAGAAAACAGCCCACCTGCTCCAGCTACCAGGCTCTTCAAGGCATTCAAACTCAAGGTTGTGGTGACAATCCATTATGAGCCTGCGAGGATGCGGAGGGTTGGGAAAAGGAATAGCATTTGGACCCGTGAACCTGAAAGCCTGGCCATCGGAGAAGTCTTCAAGCAGAACCTCTCCAGTCCTCTTGTTTAGAATAAACCGGAATGTTCTATCAGGTTGATCAGGCCCGTTGCGGTGTCCGGGGAAGCTTGGTTCCAGGCCAGAAGCGCTTGAGGGGTTGGATCTGACGCAAACGACTCGGATACTGCCATTCTGTCCTCGGGGAATTGGTAATTCTGAGACAAACGGCTTGTTTCCCAAGTTTCCGATGGCGGTTTCTGCAGCGAGGTTCTGGGGAATGAGGGAGAACAGGAGGGAATGCTCAGGAAGTGCCATGACCGACTGTGAGGGCGTAACAATGTTCAAGGGCTCAAAAGGAGAGAAATAGGGTTTTTGAGATGGGAATGAATGTTGGGATGAGGATGATAACTTGATGCATGAATCAATAGTCTGATCTAAAGCGCAGGACAGGTCTTAAACAAGTGCGCAGCCCAGGAGCTCATACGAGTGACGCTAATCCAGGGGCTTTCCCCGAGCTCATGACATGGAAAATGTCGCAGGTCTCGCTGTAGGCCATGTCTCACTAATACTTCATTCTGTGATTTTTTCTTCGACAGTTTTGTCTGTCATATTTCATTGTCGTCACATGATCACATTTCTTTGAATCCCACGAGACATGCCCCTGCAACCAACAAAGACCCAGCCACGCGAGTTTGTACTCTTAGACCGGCCTTGTTTGGAACATTGTTTCAGCTGTCAAATAATTACCGCCAGCCTTAGGAAAGGGTGATATGTGATCGAAACCAGCCACAACTGCATAAGCAGATATCTCAGGTTTGTTTCATTAGCGCTCGCGTGGCTGTTTGGGAGGAAATTCGCCGACCCTTCATCCAACTAAAGCAGAGTGACCAGTCGTATTCTGCTATTTTTAGTCAATACCGGCGAGGCCGTCGACAAGAAGTTGTTGACAAGACAGGGCATGTTACCGTTGTCCGCCAGGGGGGTTCTTGACACATTGTTCCATACGTTCAGCCTTGTTTTCATTACCAGATGGAAGAAAAATAGCAGATGATACGTACTGAGCTCTTTGGACATGTTTCGTAAGATCCTCACTTACCCTAAGCCCTAAAGTCTGGCGCCGATGTTTTCAGTAGAGGCTATTATCGGGAGCGGATTCTACACGGCAATTCATCAGTGGATGGAAATTTAGTGCAGGTCTATAGAATATGGGCATGACAATGCATAATGAATGGCAATGAAGGCCTCGTCATGATTTTACTCAATGGCACTTGTAAAATTGGCGAAAACTTTGAAGCAAATTGCAGCTCTCACTCGCATCGCGAACTTGGAAAATTCATGTGCTCTTCATGACAAGATAATGCCACTATGGCATTTGAAGTAGGTAGGTAAGCTATTGTGCAAAACATCCCCAACGCCCCTTTTCCGTTTCGCCCTCAATACTCGGATGTAAAATCTACAATGGTGCTTAGACACTCGACACAAAGCCTTGGGCATAACAAGTGACAATGGATGCTTGAATTCACTTGTTGTTCGATTAAACTTGACACGACCACCCACGGCTGGCTTTGTTCACCTAACTCCAAGTAAAAACACATGTTCATTATAGGGCATTCACTTCGAAGGCTCCATTGTGTGAAGTAATGTTCATCCAGACAATGAACACAATTGCAACACTCATGGATATAAATCCACTCATCCATCTGACTTCAATTAAGATCATCACTCCAGGTTCATTCCGCATTCTCACCTCTGAATTACTTAGCACCGCATTTCAGAAACCACCACTCTCACAACAAATTTCATCTTCACCATGCCTGACACCACCCCCGCCTATGTTGGTACCGCCCAGCAAGGACTGGTTATCAACCCCAAGAATCTGAGCATTGCCCTCAGCGCTGGCAATGCTGCCAAGGACGCTCGTAATAAGGGGGACAAGGATGGGAAGGATAAGAAGTGAGATGGTAAGTTTTCTGCGGACTAGCAGCCTAGGTTTTAATGTGGGAAACACACAAAGGTGAGCCGGGATTGAACTGCTTAGTTGTTTTTGCATAACGTGTCAGTATCATCTTAATCTAAAACACGTTCCTACTATGCTTCCATCTTTTGCCTATGTTGACTACAGAAGGGTTCTCAGCTACCCCATTTCCAGAGCGATTCGTGTGATATGTAAGGTCAATTTCCAAACTCTGCATCAACCAGATTCAGATGCTAACCAAGCCCCCAAAGACTTCGTACCTCGTTTTGGCCGGAATTTTCGATTCATTGCTCTTTTTCGCTATTTAATCTTCAAGCTACGTGATGGAAAAAGGAATTCGATTCACACCAAGTTCCGTAAAGAGAACGCAGGAGTCCCGGGTAGGGAGAAAGAAAGGCTGCTGATGTAAGAAAGGTGGGTCTCGAGACCATCAAAATAGGAAAGGCGTCAAATCACCGAGCGGCCACCTCTTATTTTCAGGCACACAGCCAAGTACGCGACCGCGACGCTCACAACCGACTGAATGAGTTGACACTGCAGCTTCAGTATTGGGTTAACCATGCTGTCCGCTCTCATACATCTAGTACTCACGCCATGGACGCTCGTATCTCTCTAGGCTATGGGGTTATTTATTTCGCTTCACGGATGTCCCTAGGTTCAGGTCGCGTGAGATCAACACTTCGAATATCAATGAGGCAGAGGTCGAAACGCGTGTATCGAATGTTCAAGAATTTCCTACCACCGAAGAACAAGACGCTCAAGTCAAAAATACGTTTATCGAATCGCTAGACTTGGATACCATCTGCGCTCTGGCATCAAAGTACAATGATGGCAGACCGTGCCAGGTTGTAGACAGGAAAAACGGCAGCTTTAATGCTTGCTTCTTTGTCAAGTTTGAGCAAGATGGGCCCGAGTGGGTTGTCAGGGTTCCAATCGAGCCCATTCTCGATAACCCCTGGGATAAAGTGCTGAGTGAGGTTGCGACTATAGAGTAAGCGCTGAGAATCTCCCCAGCTTCAACTACCGCTCACGCATGTATAGATACCTGGAGCGGAACACCCGGATTCCGGTCCCTCACGTTCACGCTTATGGGCGTGATGCTGAGTTGACCAAAACTAACACAGGGACGCAGGCGTTTCTCATCGCAGAGGTCATCCGGGGCGAGCCGCTGGATAAAAAGCTCCTAATTGAGGCTGAAGAGGAGCAGAGGAGAAACTTCTTTTCTCAGTTGATTGACATCTTGGCCGAGCTCAGGCAACTTGAGTTCCCCTTGATAGGCTCTCTGATGCTAAATCCTGACGGCAGCCCGCAGCCTTCTTTGGTCCCCGTCATCTCCATGTCCGCTGCCACGCTTCGGCTGCCGCCGCCTCAGTCAAGATTTGATTCCGCCAGGAAATACATGGCGTACCAACTTGGCCTTGTATCAGGTTTCTTCTCGCCACCTGTTAGCAACCACACCGTGGACGACATCAAGCAGGAGATGTTCGCGCTGCATTGCATGGAGCGCATCTTTGGCCAGGTTATCGATTCTCAACTGGACAAAGGACCTTTCGTATTGAACCACCTAGACTTGCGGGGGGCCAACATCATCGTGGACAAGAAACTAACAATCCAGGGCATAGTTGACTGGGAATTCGCACATACGGTTCCACGTCAGGTCTTCACCCCGCCATCATGGATAACGGGCCATGACTCGATCGAGACGAACAAGCAGATGCACGCCGAGTTCTGCAGCGTCCTGGACGAGAATAGCCAGGCAAACAGCCTCTGGGAGCAGCTTGGAAAGGAATGGTATGGCCAATCGGCCGATGGAAAGTCGAAGGATCAGACTGACATGGCGTTCTGTGTTGCTCATGTTCTACGCCGTCCTGCCGACGCTACCGAGATATTCGAAGACTTTTTGGCCCCGAAAATTTTGGACAAGAGTCTTAATGATTCTGTATCTAAGTTCTTCAACGAGAATCAAGTGGCTGCGCTGGAGGCCCAACGTCGGGCGGAACAGTGTGAGCGCTACACCGAGTATCTGAGGGAGAACGGGCTCTATGAAACTGAGACGGACAGGTTACTAGCCGAGTCAAAGGCCTTGAAGGCAAAGTGGGGTTGGGAGTAGAACTAAGTCATCTTCTCCTTAAGTATTGTTGATCTCTCATAGGCTGTTTAACAAGTGCTTCTCTTGCTCCATTAGCACAACCAGGTACGTATTGAGGAGGACCCCGTATACGCGCCTCTGTAGTATCCAGGTAAAACCACTACTTTAGAGGCAAAGCGCGACTCTTCAAAACTATCCACCAGCTAGTAAAGTATTGTCTAACTCCACGGTGGACTAAGAAGAAGATGTGACAGCCGGGTTCTGCCTTATAGACAGCTAACAAGGAGCAGGGATGTCATTGTAGACCTCGTCGTCGGTGCAATGAGTCGTCCCCTCCCTGTATCAGCTTTCATGTGCCCAGTACATTACGATAGAGGAGCGTTGGGGGCTGGAACCTCATGCTGCTTGTCTCTGTGGGCCCTGTATGTAAAAGTCAAGCACAGAGAACGCTCTTTGCCTGACGAATAGGTTCACCATGACTTGTGCGAAGGTACTGGACAGCAGAGAAAAGTAGAATTTCAATTTCCGCTAGCCTGGCCTTAAGCCCACAGGCGGGATGCCAAATTTCATCCTCTCGTGGTCGTGGCCCATTTTCAGCGCAGATGTTCTCGAATGTCTTGTCGTTTCTGCCATTGCGACATACATGAGTATAGAATTAGTAGCGAGTCCCAGTCGCTCCGTACAGATACCCAAAACCCGCACTTAGGCTCAAAAGTGGTGATGATTGTGTGGGCCTCCCATTGACCAACAGCACTGTTAGCTCGATGGTAGACGTCGTGCTCGATCGCCTTGTGTCTGTCTGATGTCCGTGTCGGTTGTGTCGGCCTGAGATTCGGGGATGCATTCCTATCCCTAGTGGCTAACCGGTGTGTCTCCAAATTCTGCCACCAGGCCGCGCGGGGCGCCCGGATCACCGGTCACCGCATCCCCACCGTCCCGAACGCTACGATCCTACGGGGACCAATCGAGGACGGCGACACATTCACCCCGGGAAGGCCCATGCCCATCGCGGCCAGCCGTAATGGCCGATTTTGGTTCCCGTACCATGCCGAGGACGGCATCGAGACTGCCCAGACCCTAGAGGTCGTGCACCAGGCCCGGTACGACTGGGACACTTACGGCGTCGAGCCCACCCAGAACACCGAGACTGGACAGGGTAACAACGAGGGGAACGATAACGGAGACACCGGGGGGGACGGAGGTTGTCTCATTCGTATACTTTATTAGCAGTGCCGCTAGAGTGCGACGAAGCTTGTTGCCTGGGTTGCGGTATTGAAGCTTAGAAACCCAACTGAAGCACGATCCCGCTGCGAGTATGTGGCAGCAGACGCTGAGACTTTCTCAGAAGTACCAGAAGCCATCAATCTGCTTCTCGCCTAGTTTCTTTTGTCGTAGCCACCTGTCCGCATCAATAGTCAAAATAAAAGGACCGCGCCTCCGAATATCATCAGAGTCGGGTGGCGTATGGGGGGGCATCCTTATTCCATCGTGTATTCCCTCGAGGTGGAACAGGTCCTCCTCCTCTCCATGGCTCGGCTTCCCCTCTTTGTCTCCAACCTCATCCCGCTGAGCATTGGCCACAATGGCCCGTTGACGAGCCATCAACTTTTCAAACGGGAGTTTCAAGGCGAGAATCTCTTCCTTTGTCGGCTTTCTAGTCAAGGCTGGCGCAAACCTCACTGGCTCTTCACATTCGGGCGTCGGAATGACCCAATCTTCCCATTCGTCGTCGTGATCGGTCGTACTTTCCGTCGAGTTCTTGGGTGTTGAAGTTTGATCGGAGTTAGATGAAGGCTGTTGGGTTCCGAGGAGGCGCTGGAGTCTGACAGGTAGGACCTGTATCCAGGTCGACGGTGACAAGACAGTAGCCATGGTTGAAGGGGATGTGAAATGGTAGGTGGATGAGACAGGATATTATTTGGGAATAATAGAAAAGACAGATGGCCGGAACATGGACCGGGACAAGAGGGGACTTTAAGTATCCCACGTCAATGACAGAATCAGAGTTTTGAGAGGGGTCGGTTGGGGATGCCGCTGCACGAGGAAAAAGTTAAAGTCACGGCGTTCAGCGCATTGAGAATGGAAGTGGCCACGTGTTGATGATATCCGACGTCACAGGTCAAAGGGCACAGTAGATGGCAACAAAGTGTTGCATTCAATAAAGCACAGCTCTTCACGGTGTCCAGGAAGATGAGGAAAGGGTGGAGAGGTAATCGCTGACAAGGTCACCCATACTCCCACTCGAGTAGCCTTTGTTCTGTATTTTCTTCCCTTCTCCTTCTATCGCCATATTACGTTTTAGGTTTTTCCGTCTTTTTATTTAAACAACCATGATTTGCCTCTGATGCCGTGAGCCAAGTTCATCCAGTCACATGATGCCACCACCTCACGCCAACTGTACTCGTATGAGTTGTACGGTCTAAGGTACAATCTCTCTGTTTTCCAGCATATCCCACGTCGGTTTCGGCATCTTAGCTAATGCAACATCTCTAAACCGACCGGCCTCCGTCTTCTCGCCAGCATACCGCCTCGCCACGGTTTCAATAGTCCCCCAATCCAGCTCTGCCCTACCCACAGCTCTGCCGTCCTCCTTCAGCGCTACCAGGGCATTTTCCACCCAGCTGCGATACCTCCAGTTAGGATCATCTTGCACTATAGGAACAGTGCGGAAGATATTTGCGAGGCGCTCGACGTCCGTAACCTTGGCTATGAGGATGCGAACGAGCAGGTTGCCTGTGGTGCGTACATTGCACAGCTCCACTTCCTGTGTGGTCAATAGCCACGGCGCTTGGAACTCTGTTGGGTGATGATGCCGTGACTTTTTCTGACATGTTCATAGACAGGCCGGGCCAGGCCGAGGCCAATGGCGCCCGTTTCACCATACATGGGCGCTTAGCCTGAAGTCGACTGACGATTGAAAGCAGCATGGTACTGGACAATCTTTGACCTGTTCAGACCTCTCCCCACCATCTCTGTCTGGTTCTCTCCATTCTCAGCTCTTCAACATACGGTTCCAAGAAGTCGCCAAGGAGATTCTGCCACTCCGTACTCATAGTCTGGGTGCACCATGCAGATGTATATTCCCAGTAGTGCGGATACCAGCCAGAAAACTCCCAATCAATAATACCAACGATCTCGTCCCCTCGAACGAGTATATTGGACGGGTTCAGATCACCATGCGTGAGTACTGGCTGAGGCCAAACCCCGTCCTGCCTAGCGGCCATCTCTTTGACGTCGTTCCAATCTTCCTGACTCGCCTGCTCAGGCTTTTCAACCTCGGAAGGCTGAAGGTTGTCCCTCAGCCACAAGTGAAAATCCTGTATCGTCTTGAAAGGGCCAAAGCGACCACCCGAGCGAGCTATACGGCTGTCGAACAAGGACCCACCGGTACAGCTTTCAACCCCTGTGCCAGGAAGCGGCTGCAACAAGCGAAGATTTTCAATCAAGAGCTTCAGCTGAGCCAAAAGCTTATTCCTTGACTCTTGAGATCGCTCGTCCCAGCCTGTGGAAATGCAATCGCCCCGAATCCTCTCCATGACAATGTATACCCGGCCGTTGCGTACAAAAGAGCACCAGACTTTCGGTACCGGGACGGAAGTGTTGGTGGCGACAAATCTCATGGTTGCTGCTTCTGTCAAATCGACAAAGCTATCCGATTTGACAATCAAGTGTTTCGAGATGGGCACGCAGGCGCCCCGGCGACGAAAGAGTCGCGATGTGGTCTTGAGACCCAAAAGAGTCAGGAAACGTCGGAGCGGGGAGTTGTTGATAACAAGACTTTCGGGGCATGTATCTCGGGGTTTTTGTTTCTTCGGCATTGTGAAGGCTGTCGAATTCCAAATGCGGCTGGTAAGAAACAGGCGATATCGCTGGATACCTGCGCTCTTAATGCTGATTTGAACGGCGCGCCGAAGGCATCAGAATCATTTGTGATGTGATTGTCTCATGGATGCGATGCAATGCTCAAGACGGGAAGAGACGCGAGCCGGCGAGGTCACGTGCAGTTAATCCGAGACCTGTCGGGGGTCACCTGGCATCCCTCGTTGAGGTGTTTGTGGCTTGCAATCAACATGGTGTGGCCGAGGTTTTCGAGGGCACCTTTCTCTTCAGGAAGGATTCAATCAAGTATTTTTCATCGTTTTCACACTTCCAACAGAACTCTTTGTCGCAATTTTCAAATGCAAGAGCAACCATACAGATGCGATGTTGATGCCGAGCCACTATACCGGTATCAACCCGGGGGTTATCATCCTCTCAGATTGGGGCAGGTTCTAAAGAATGGACGATACAGGATTCTCCATAAGCTAGGCTGGGGCAGTTATTCTACTACGTGGGCGGCAAAGGACGAACAGTATGTCTTCCTGGGTATACAAGGAGGAACGCTAACCATCTTGCAGGAATAGCCAATATGTCGCTGTCAAGATTTCAGTCGCCGACATGGGACGAAGACACGAGCTTGACGTATTGCGGGCAATATCAGCTTTTCCAAGACACCATCCTGGGTGGCCCCACTTGAACCATATGTTGGACAATTTTACTTTGGATGGTCCGAATGGAACCCATGATTGTCTCGTCCTAGAACTCGTTGGCCCAAACGTGGCGGATGCTGTTGCATCGTACTACAATGATGACAGGCTTCCAGCCAAGCTTGCAAAGCTTTTTGCTAAACAGACTCTGCAAGGGCTTGATCTCCTCGCATCCCACGACATTGGCCATGGCGGTAGGTGGGCCTCAGCTAACTTCATGGTGTCGCACTGACTCTATCCTCAGATCTTCACACTCGAAATCTTGCTATCGTAATGCCCGAACTGCATTCTTTGGATGAATCCAACTTTTTGGATAGGCTTGGAATACCTGAGACAGGTATAGTGAGAAGACTGGACGGCAAGTCTCTGGAACGCAACGTCCCATCCTATCTGGTTCGGCCCGCCCAATTCTGGAAAAGATACATGCTCCTACCGTCTCCCTCTGTCAAGATTATTGACTATGGAGAGGCGTTTTTTAACAACAACCCTCCAAACACACTGCATACCCCATTGTCTGTACGCGCACCAGAGGTCGTTTTCGGAGACCCATTGAATAATCAAGTGGACATGTGGAGTGCGGGATGCCTAGTAAATGATCTATTGCAGTTCTCTGACGACCACGCTGACTGTTGTATCTAGCTTTTTGAACTTGTCACTGGCCAACCTCCTTTTGACGTCTTCATGCTAACCCCCCCTATTCTTGTTCAACAAATGATGGAATTCGCCACTGACAGGCTACCAACACGGTGGCAGGTCAAATGGCAAGCCATGAAACACGATTTGCCTGAAGATGAAGGTGGATATACACTTCCACAATGGTTGGAAGAGATCTACTTCGATGACAATAAACGCGTCGAATTCACGAGGGAGGATATTGCGAGTGTAGCTAAGCTGGTCGAACGAATGTTGAAGTTTGAGCCGTCTCTTAGGATCGTGGCAAGCGATGCTGTTGCTGATGCTTGGTTCGATCGAAAATGAGTTAGGGCAGGACTCGATAGCAAGGATGGGAAGCTTTTCAATTCAACCAACGGAATGCCCAAGTTGAGTTGTTGCCGATGGCCTTGATGAATGTGTCTATTTGCTCAATAGCAATGCATCGGTCGAGAGCTTCGTCTGCAAAGTTTGAAATGCGGTCATTGGCCCGAATGCCCGAGTACTTTTTGTTAGTCGCGACGAACCTAAGATCCGGCGCGCCCTTGTGGACAACACATTCGAGAGCCTCGCTGAGTGTAAGATCGTGGAGCAGCGACTGATACGACGGCGGTCGGCTTAGCGAATATCAGCAGCCGATACAGGATAGCGTATGGGTCGGAGTCTGTAAAAGGAAGGCTAGAGTCGTCTTTATTGTAGGACAGATCTAAGATATCCTCTCATACAAACTACTAGTAAAAGACGCAGTTATCAATGCATGAGGGCATTAATAAATCCCAATACTGTAAGACACCGCAGCCTTGGTAGTCAATTTAGCCTTTACGGCAGCGCAAACTAGGACGTCTTTTAAAATCAAATCTCTGTTGGTTACTTCTCTTAAAAGCACTTAACGTGACCGGTTCAATGCTATCTTAGTTCCGCCACTGCTCAGCCTTCATCTTGAAAAATCTCCTCCAACTGAGGGAACCGCCGCTGAAGATCCTGGCACCCCTCGATCCGTCTCTTCCACATCTTCATATCGTGTGCAAGAATTGAATCCCCCGCAAGTCCAACCCCCAAACCTGAAAAACAGCCGCCAACAAACAACGGCCCTGTTATAGGAGCCGCCAACCCCCCTGTGAGAAATGTGACAGCCCCGGCTGTGGCGCTCACACACCAGCAAGCTAAGAACCCCTTTCTCGACAAATTAGCCCTAGCAGCTAGAGCCTGGTTAATACGAAGTCTTGAGAAGCAGGCAAACAGTTCCTTCATTCTTTGGGTGACCTGTGGTCCCGTGTTGAGGAATCCAAGGATGATTGCAAAGTCAACATCGTTCCAGGAGATCTTCATATACTTCCAGTCCTGCTGCAAGGAGGCAAAGTCTTGAAGCAATTAGCCTTTCTGTGAAGTTGGTGACTTGATTACATCTTAGGGGGTAGCACTCACACGCATGACAGGCGTTGACGGTGTCTTGCTCTTCGTCGACCAGCCCCAGGATTTCAATGCCAGTGATCCTCTGCACGCGTGCTTGTGCCCAGATCTCGCCGTCAGATCCGCAGTCTTCTCCTCTCATGTCCCAGTAGAGGCCCGCCTTGAGCTTCTCCGCAAGAGTCGTTTCCGGAGACTCCCAAATCGTTTTAGGAACGAGGCAGAACGAGAGATGGACTCGAAAGTCTGAAGGGGGGGAGATGGATGGTATAGATGAAGTCTCGTGACTGTCCCATGGAATTGGTTGAGATCTCTCGCTAGTTTTTGGATCAAGGGGTAGAGATCCGTAATCGTGGACAGGAGGTGTCATGACAAGAAGGCCAAACCACCTGTCGGATATAGGGGCCGGACCCGGTGCACCGTCCTCAGATTCTCTGCCTGAATTCTCTCCGATGGGATCTTTGCAGTGAGTTTGGATACTTATATCGAGTCATTCTGGACAGCACTCACCTAACCCAAGTTGACGCAAGAACCAATTAGCCAGAACGAGGAGAACCACCTGCCTCAACGCCACGATTCGAGCTTTTGCCTCTAGAGCCATGAGCCTGGCATAGGAGCTTGCCTTGGAGATTATGGGGCCGACTGAAGTGCAGATTTGGTCAAAAGGAGCTGTTATGGGAATGTTCATGTCGGGGATGAAGTATTTCAACAAAGTCGGGGCATTGTCCAAAGTGTTGCTCAGGGAGTTGATCAAGTCAAACGCAAACCCAGTGAGCCACGCCAAGGCTGGAACGATGCAGAGGTTCCTGTAGATCCTCAGGCATTCAGGACAGAGGATGAAGATAGTGGCTGTGATCGATACAAGGAAGGTGAACTGCCGCTTAGCAATTTCTAGATCTCGACTGCGTTGAAGCGGCGTTCGCGTTTGGGGAGGAGGCATGGTGCTGGTAGCTTCTCCAGACTAGGCACAGAAATTTTCAGTGAAGTTTTAAGTTTTCGAAATGGTCGAGGAGAAGGGGGAGAGTTTGCGACCTTATATTGGTGCCCGCCCTCCAAAAGTGCAGATATCGCAATGCGCGTCTGCCACACCCTCTATTGCGAGACCAATGACCGACCCAACCGGTTATCAGCCCTCCAATAAGCATTTCCATCCAGGCATGCTTCTGCAACGACACGTGTAGAGTCCTCTAGGTCTTACGGCCTTCTGGCTCAGCTATCCCATCGACGATAACACTCCTCTGTAGACCGAATCAACTCTCCCTACCGCTATTGTATTCATTCGCAGTATTCCACCACTACAGCGGTGGTTTTCAATTCAGTGCCACTTTGTAAGACATGCGGCCTCGTTCACCACGTAGCTGGTAGGAGGTCTCCTACTACCAGAGGAAGGAGCTTTTTATCGCTGCCGTAGCCGCAGGTTCTAGAGAGTTTCGAATGGGTATCTAAGCATTAATTTTGAACCTCCTTTCTCATCAATATCTTGTCCCAATCATGTCTCCGCGAAAAGTTTGCATCGTCCGCCCGACAGCTGTCACCAGCCGGCAGTGCCATCGACCGAAGCGAACACCTCAGTTTCCATCGCAAATAATGCTCCTAAAGCAGAACAATAGAGATTATTTCTTTCTTCCTTTCATCTCTTCATCCACTCTCTATTCTTTGTTCGCGAGCTCACCTTTTTCTCTGCTCTTTGTTCATCCTTCATTCACCCTCTTGCATATCATCCACCTCACAACACCAACCGTGCTTCCGAACAATCTCCTCGCATCAATCAAATGGCTTCTCCCAAGATGAACCACATCCAAAAAGTCCCGAGCCCCAACCCACGATTCGGAAGGAAGTGCCTCGAGTGCAAGGCTCGTATCGTCGGTCGCGCAGCTTTCAAGCGACACGTTGAAAGACACGCCAAGCTCGCTGAGATTATTGTATGTTGAATCCCATGATCATCGCCCTCAATGCTAACTCCTCCAGGAAAGCAACATGAACAACAACGTCAAATGGGTCGAGGACCCAGGCTTCGACGTCGACCTCGTACGCGACATGTACATGTCCACACCAGCCAAGTATCGTCACTTTGGCGGCGAATTCACGACGGGCCCCATGGCCGGCAAGGGTTTCATCGAAGGAGATCCCAAGATTTTTTTCGCGACCGGTCGTATCAGGAGGAGCTACGAATGGGTCAAGAGGGACCTCAAGCCTGAGCGTTTTGCCTTCCGAGCGCTGCAGAACACCAACACCGGCACCGAGACGCCCGAGACTCCGGCAACACCCAGGGTTCTACGAAAGCGCAAGGCCAAGTCGCCTGTTTCGCCTCTCTAAGCCGATGCCCATCTCAACATGATGTGAAAGGTCTTTGCTGTTGCTATATGAAGGGAAGATTCGCTGCGTGGTTCGGGATCTGGTTGGCACGATTGAGGGATGCATTTGTCGGAGTTTTGACCTGTACACATTGCTGAGGATAGATCATACATACACTGGAACCTTGTACAAATAACGGGCTTCCATGAGTGAAGGGCACCACCATCCATACAAAACGGGCTCCAAGCATGCGCAAGAGCGACGTTGTTTCAGATCATAACTGATAGATGAATGAGAGCAATCAATCGTTGCAACTCGATGAAGGCTTACCTACAACATAACATGTGACAGGCATTCATCTGTCTCCTGCTTTTATTTCTACTGATTGAGAAATTCGTCATTCTCTATGAGCGTCTCCGCGCAAGGTCGTTCCTCCGGAAGCCAGCGCAAGATTTTACGAACAAGAGCCAAGATAAGTTTCTTTTCGCTCCCTTCAAGACGCGTCTCACGACTCTCGAAAGTTTGGTCGGGGATGGGTGTCTCAGAAATACATTTCCCTTCTGGTTTTAGTAGAGCTATCGCAACAGAAAAGAGGGTGATTCACCTTCGGCGTCCCAGTACAGACGGCATTTGTCACTCCGTTTGAGAAACTCTTTCGGGGGTGGCCCCAGGAGGGAAACCATCTCGGCAAGGTGTAGTTCGTCGTTCAAATGGCCGTCTTTCTCAGCGCGAAAAAGTCGACCTCCTTCAAAGAGGTCCCAGATCTATACTCCATATCAGTGCTGCGGCATGGGAAAGAGATGTCTTCGCGTACCATAACCCCAACTGACCAAATGTCGATTTTTGAATCCCACTCCAAACCAAGAATAATTTCTGGCGCTCTGTAAACCCCAGGCATAACATCCCCGGTATGCTTTTGGCCAGGCTGGCCCAGGACTGCAGCGCCAAAGTCGGATATGACGAGTGGGTCACTGGTGATTGGCATTCTGTAGGAAAGGTAGATGGTGCGATCCGTAAGAACCTTTCGCGGCGATGGGTTGTCGAGCTCGGCGCGTTCTACTTTAGCAATGGCAGCGTCGTTGGCGCCAAGATGGATATTGTTTGGTGATATGTCCAAACCATTTGTTAGGAGCCGGCAATCAACAAATATGGGCACTTACCGGTGTGCACCACCCGGCTAGGTGCATGAAATCCACGCCAAGCAAGACCATGAGCAAAGTCACCCGAAGAACGTCCTTGGGGAGGGACCGCTGAGGGAAGAGATTTCGATAATCCGTATACGTCAATCCCAGGGGAGCAAAGACGAGGCACTGGTGAGATCCGTGCGGTCCAGTGACCTTGAATTTATCCAATGCTACACGTAATATTTCCTTGCCAGGATGCTCTGAACCGTCGATGGCCTTGATGTGGTTGGATATGGCCAGCTCCTGGGCTGCGTCTTGTCTCGTGGTACAAACTTTGAGAGTAACGAGCGCATCTTCCCTACGTGAGACAATCTCGGGGTTAGGAAAATATCAACCGAGGCGTTTTTTTTCTTTTTGTTTTTTTGAGAGCGTACCTGAGATCACGACACAGCCAGACGGTAGATGTTGTACCGAAGCCCAGCTTGGCGACTGCTTGGTACCTGGATGCAAACACCTCGCCCAGTTTGACGGGATAAAATCTCTCGGCTCGGTAGTCTGGGAGTGTCTCTTCTTCTAGCTTGCGACTAGCTGGCAACAACTGAAAACCTTTGCTTGGAAAGGTGCGCGCATGGATTGCTGGGGCTCTTGCGAATGAGAGATGACGCTGATCGGGCTCGCAAGAGATTGGCGGTGGCAGTCTGGTGCGGTAGAGGGACTTGCCAAAGGTGTGGAAGAGTCCCGAGAGTGTTCTTGTATTAACAGAGCGACGAGAAACCGACTGCAGGGACACAGGGGTTTTCATGGTGCCGATTGTCGAAAGTAAGAACAAGTGTTGTCTCTAGAATGCTACAGTACGGGTGCGGTGTTCGATCCTGTAACTTCCCCACTTTCAGTTGATCAGCTCAGCCTCATAACAAACAATGTACGTCCGCTGCACGCGCCCCCTCCGGTCTTGGGGGTGTCACATTCATCGTCGCTCAGCAGCCGCAATCAAAAATGATCAAAAGACAACCCCATCGCGAATAATCTTGATGCCTTCCAATTAGCATGGAAACCGCCAGTGCCTCCTTTCGGGGGCAACTAAATATCAGAAAGCCTCATTCATCCGCTTGCTTGAGAGAAGCGGGCAGTAACCTCCTCCTTATACACCCTCAGCTGCTCCATCTTCTTCTCTATGAATTGTTCCATCTCTGCGCGAGATTCGTCGTCAAGTAGCTCAGCACCGGTATCACCGTCATGCAGCGCGGTCCAATAGATAGCATCCAGCTCAAAACTCTTTCTGGCCGCGTAATCGAACCAAAAACGACCAGACCTCCAAGACTCGAGCATCCGAGCGGAAAGACGTGGTTCAGTAAGCTTCTGCCCCCCGGGGACCGACGTCTCTTCCACCAGCTCCAACGCCTGCAGGAACTGCTTCATCCTGGGCTCATACAGGTTCCTGAATTCTTCTATCGAGCCACGATCAAGCCATACTTCTGGACCGGACAGTAGGAGCCACCAAGGCGGGTCGTACGTAAACTGCGCCGGCATGGCGTTTGTAAACTCAAAATCGAGGACCGCTGTGATCTGAAACGTCTCTGGATCAACAAGCATATTGGAAGGCCTTAGATCGTCGCAAAAGGGTATAAATGGCCCATCGTCATCGATGCAGTACCTTGGGATAAGCTGGACGAACCGGTGCCGGGCGATGAATCGAGCCCGAGCTATTTCCGAGTCATCTGCGAGGTTACGCTGAGTCCTAAGGTGGGCTACATGCTCGTGCGCGACTGATTTGAGGTAGTCGCTAGCACAATCAAAGGCTGAGGTTGGGAAGAGATCATCTGGGTAGCCCGCGACAGTTGCTAACTCATTCATATTGTAAGTCAGCGGTCTTTTGTTGACAGACCACGTGCTGTTGTCTTTTGAGATGGCTCCAATGCGGGTAAAGGTAAGGTGAGAAAGCTGAAGAAGGTAGCTGGCAATTTGACGGTAAATCTTGTCCAATATTGAGTTGTCGATGCTTGGATCCAAGATGATATCCCCTTGGTTGCTTTCCGCCGGCTGCTTCAGGATCGTCGACAAGAGCGTACCCTCGACGTAATCCATAATGATAAACGGACCAAACTGGTGGGGACTCTCGGCAGTGAGGCCCCAACTGTGAACAAAGGGGACAGGGATCGTGGTGTTTTGGTCAAGGTATTTCATGGCCTGGACCTCGTTCGCAACCTTTTCATCCCTCAAAAAAGTAGCTGTGTGCCCTGGCTTTGGGAAACGGATGATGGCATCTGGCCCTTCATCACTGAACCTGAAACGGAAACCAAAGTTGAAGGAACCCTTGAGGAAGCCAACATACTCTGTGGCTTTGCCTCTTCCCCGGCGAGCAGCAACAAATGTTGCTAGTTCAACCTTGGCGTCGAAAACTCTACTTAACCAGGCCCTACACTCATCGTCGCTGTTGGTCTCCTCGATCTCGTCGAAACAGGTTTTGAGCGAGGATATCTTTAACATTCTGATAGAGACGCACGCGGGTTAGCAAAAGAAAAAGAAAAGGTAGAGTAGCCGGTAAAGGTGATGCTCAGTGCTTCCCGAATGGTATCTGTCACATACACCGTGGGTGAAGGACGTTGTGTGGAGTGGTTAAAGAACCATGAAAGGGGAGAAGAGGGTGAGAGGCTCGGATTAACCTGCGCCGTGTCTCCGCGCTAGACAACCGTCAATGAACGAAGCATTCGTTCGCAGTTCGCTCTACACGTCCAGTTCACACAAAGAGTTGTACTTCTGGTGCCGGTAAGACAGCAACACTGTTTGAGAGGCAAAACTGATCGCATGGATGTGGCGAGGACGGCCAGTCAATATACATTTTTGACCACGCACCGCTCGTCAAAACGTTTTCCCGTCTGTCACTGCGTTGGCATTAGAATATGATGCTATACTATATTTTCATCTTTTTTATATGCCTGAAGTTGGGCCCTTGATAGGATAACTGAGCCACAAGATGGTTTTCCATCCGTTCCTCTAGGCAACTCTACGCTGACTCGACCCTCCATCTTTGTCCCTCGCTGCTGAACTTCATCATGAATATTGAACATTCTCGTAGCTAAAAATCCCATATCACTAATGCTATTGTAATTTAAGTATCGAGGGCTATTTCCTTTTTAAGAAGTGTGCCCGCTTCTTCACTTAGGTCCTCACCCCGTCCCATGTGGATGGTGCGGGTTCAACTGTTATGATAGGTCATCAATCTGCCGAGAAACAACAAGGCTTCTTCCAGAAAATTATTTGGCTACAAACGCAAGCATGTATTGCCCAGGTCTAGAAGGGTTAGCTTGATGTTTACGACCGAAATAAGAAGCGCCTTGCACAAACATCGCACTCGCCTCCTGTACTCTGCCACAATCACTGACCAAAAGCTGTGATACGTATCTGGTCGCGCATCATAATCATCGTCAATCCTTAGGATCACGAATCATAATCATCATTAATCCTTAGGATCACGAATCATAATCATCATTAATCCTTAGGATCACGAATCATAATCATCATCAATCTTTAGGATCACGAGATCAGCATCTATCATCTCGCAAACACGAATCTCCTCCACCTATCAACCACCGTCAGAGCTTGGCTCAACACGGCCATCGCATCTGCCGGAGCATGCCCCTGGGGCGCGAGCTGACCTATCGCTTTCAGCCTTTCCGAATTCATCATGCCTCCTGCAAACAGATCCGCCAGTTCAAGCTCTCGCCCAGAGTTTGGCAGCTCGGTCGAGCTATCTCTTTCTACCTTCATTGATGAGTCGTCGACCATCGGTAGAACTCTCGCTGTCCAGTTAATTGTTACGTTCAACAAAATCAAGAAGGACATGGAAAGATCGCTTGCTCGCGAGTTGGCCGAGTTCTTGCCCAAGGCGTGGGAGCAGTTCGTCAGCTCAAACCTCAAAGGGCCGCCGACTGAGCACGATTACTACAAGCGGATGCAGGGAATCGAACGCAGCCAAAAGGAGCTGTACTACCCTTATTGGTTCTTCCTGGCTGCGGCCTTCGGTGTGTACCACCCGACCCTGGCACCAATCCGCAAGGACATGGAGGCCCTCTGGGGAGTCCAGTTCCCGGATAACTACATCCACTGGCCCCCTGGCATACCCACCGAGCGCCAGAAAGCACTTTTCCACGGAGGGCCAGAGAATCCTACACCTCTTTGCAAGATTCAACGTCGGGCCCAGGGCTTCAAAGCAGCCATCCAAGATGCTGGCAGACCATCCGTCATCGAAGCTGTCACACAGTACGCTCCAGCCCTGCTCAACCAAGCTGTGTCTACCGGCGATGTAGAGTCTCTCCATCGAAAGCTCAAGGACACTCAGGAACAGCTACAGAAGACGCAAGCGCAACTTCAGGAAACTCAAAAGCGGCTCCGGGAGACCAGCGGGGAACTTGAAAAGACTCGAAAGAAGCTCAAGACCGACATTGAGACCTCCAACAAGGAACTCGCCGCGACCAATCTCCGGGTGGACAAAGTTGTGGATACCTGCGCCTTGGTTCTGAGCATCCTGGCCCCTCCTGGAGGTGAGAAGTGAAAGCTGCAGCCGGAGCAGGATGAGGCCTGAATAGGGTGGTTGGCTTGAGTGTTGGGGATCTCATTGATCAGTTTGGGACTTGCGTTTGGTGTTTTTGGTCGGCCATTTCACACAGGTACAAGCCAGCGAAGCATTCGGGTGTCAGGGAAGGGGGATGGATTGTACTTGTCGCTTTACCACGTTATCTCGATCCAGTTAGTTTTTGCAATCATTAAAAACAGCATCGTCCCTCTTTGATTGATGCTCCATTCTCACGTGGCATTTGCTCCTACGGCTGGTCCCATGATTTGAGGCACACTCATCCCACATGTCACAGCCAAGTGTTTGGGCTTCAATCAATGAATCCAAACCACAAACACTATCACATCGCCAAGTATAAAGGTCACATCTCGCCCCCTTCAGTCCTCTTCTTCATCCCACCCATTCCATTCCCATTCTATATATAATATCCAGAAACGATGTGTTCGACGTAAGGAGTCTGACGTTGAAAACTCTCCAGTGTGGCCTGTCACATGTTTTCACTCTCCCGCCCACTCTGTTGATGACGGCTCAGACGAGACACCTGGCCCTTCGACCCTGAGTTGATCGACAACGTCTCCTTTGAGCGGTCTTCTAGATACTACTTCAAATCTGTCTAGCATGTCAGATCCCATCTCACGCGGTGAGATAGTGGATAGTGGAAATCAGGGTATTTTCCGTCTCAAACCACTATATACTCGCTTCCTCCCAAGCCTACCAGTTGTGGCCTGGGTGAGGAGGACCTGCTCACGCCCTTCGCCTCAATCAGATACCCTCCTGGAAATCGCCAAAGACCTAGTTAAACTGTGCACTCCAGTGGTCTATCATGCCTACCATGACCACTCGCTCCGAGGACTATCAACATTCCGATCCTGATGAAGATGGACGATGGAGCCCATGTGCAAAGAGGTCCCGCCTAGCGAAGCACCAATCTGACATGGGCACCATGCACTGCATGAGCTTTTGAACTTGGTCGCATAGGCGACGCACACAGCCTCGCCATATATATACCTTGCTTGCGAACCGCGATGATCCCGTACCCTTCGGCACGGGACTCAATATGGGGTTTTCGCTGGAAGGCCAAAGAACCATACGAATTGGAGTCAGACAGGACTTGCGTGCCCACCGAGCAAGCTGATCAATCTCGCGACCTGTTTACAAGATTGGCCAAGACGACCAGATACCGGGGGTAGGTCTGTTGGCGTCCTGGGTTCTTCGGCGTCGGGGGCATTGACCTGCTGCCTTGCGAGGTCAACCTTCCTGAGCGGATCGAAGATGGCGAACGTGAAGCGTTGTTCTTCCAAACCATAATAGTCCTTCTGGGTACAGTCCGACTCATTCGCTTGGATGGTCCTCCGTGGTAGTTTCGCCCACCAAGTAAACACCGCGCAGTGTTCTCGGGCAATGGATGGTCGATGACTGGGACCGTCTTCGACTCTTGTCTTCAGTAAAGTCTTTCCAGTCATAACGAGACGTTCAACGACGCCACCGACTGTGAAACCGGGAACAGCAACCCAGGCCCATAGGTATATATACATCCGCGAACACCTTCGCAACCTGATAGATCTTGCAATGAGCAGACCTTTATGTCTGGAGATCTGAACAACCCGATCATATCTATATATCTTGTTATAACACCTCCCCACGCCAAGCACACTGGGGATCCGCAACGAAGACTTGCTTGCACGAAGCGGTGCTTATCTCTTTCTTTATAAAGACCACCCAGCGATCTGCGTCAAGGTCTTGCAGCACCAGTCAACTCTCTTGTCCAGACATACATCGAGACAAAGAGTTGTTTTCCCGACATGAACATCCTTGTCTTCTATGGTCAGCGCTGCGCTACCTTTTACGACAAAGGAGCCAAGGTATACAATAGGTCCAAAATTTTCGAGCACCTTACCGATCTGGACAAGAAGAACCCACAGGTACTTTTCCAAATCGCCCCCGATTCACATCCTGCTAACTTGCCCTAGACTGGTCGTACCGTCGTTCTTACCTCCTACACCACACCCCCTCCATGTCCCACCGCTCTAACATGAGTCTTTCGCGCCATTCAGCAAAATGAAAGACGCCGTTATATATACTCCGTAGAGAACTATGCGAACAGACAACGAAAGATCATCGCGGACTCCGGGCGGGGGCAACCTAGCCCGTGATGGCTCATCTATGCTCCTTTCTGGTCCTGGATGGAGAGAAACGACAACCTATATACAGGCTGGCAATAGTCACAAATTGGAGCACATGCGGGCTCGTCTCAAATCCTGACACAAGAGCGACTGGTCTTTAATCTAAACGCATATTCGTTTTTCGAAACGGTCTCGTTCGATTTGGGTCGTCGAGCCAGTTGTGCCTATCATCACCCTCCAGCCTTGGACCCTTCGCTCGCCACCTGCCATCTCCCAATTTCCAAGGAGAGGAATGATAAGGGGCATCCACCACAAGAAGGCAGCACTGGTGGCCGTGAGCTGAACAGAAAGGCAACACTGGATTGGTGGTTTCGTGTCGATAGCCTCCCAAGGCAAGCGCTCTTGACACCTTTCGCCCATTCGAGGCTCATTTCAACTCAACGGACCTGGATCGAGCAGTCATACCGTTGTGTGTCCGCCACTCTCATTCACCGTGATCATTCTTGGACCGCTTGATTCACAATATATTGCATCTCCTCTTTCTTATATAAACTAGTGCAGAGGCACTCTAGCTGCTGCTATGAAAATTAACTGCAAGCAACCAAGTGTATGGACTGAACGAGACTCTCTGGCTCGAGCATAATGATGACGACAGGACGTCTATTCAGGGCCCCATTCTTACTTCGTCAGCGGGGGTCCCTGGTCATGATATCATGGCCTCTTTGTGCTTGAGGGCCTGAACGGTCCATCTTAGTACCTCCGTTTTCTCCCGAACGAAGCACACATACAGTCTATTGTTCGCCAACAACTGGGGAAATACAACAGCGAAGTCCGAGTCCCTGAGATTATGAAGCCGCCAGTCGCCGCAGTTAGACCCGGGCAGCTCCCATGAGGCTCTCTACCGCGAAAGGGATCAATCGGACTCCCTTTGTCCCCACAAGTCCCATTAATAGGGATTCCAGATCTACCTATATAACTCAGAAATCACCTCGAGAGCTCGCTGGAGGCCCACCCCTATGATCCCATACCTATATATTTAGCCGTACAGGCTACCATCGTATGGACTGATATCGAAGAAGCCAAGAATCGACAGGCCAAGGGGATTGATTACCAGTGACAGCGGGAGAGTAAAGCACCCCATTCCACCTGTGTCCCTAGAGGTATTCATCCTTTATTACCCGCACTGGCTTTGGTTCCACGAAGTCTTCAAGCTATTCCGCTATATACATCCGCACCGGTTCGTCTACTGTCTGTCGACTCGACCAACAGAGAGTGGGAAGACCGCCAGCGGAGCTACAGATCCTTGCAAACTTAGTGGACGCCCAACGAATCAAGGCATCTGTCATAACCACCGATTATATCCGGTAGACTGCCTTGAGGCACCATGCGGGTTAATACACCCTCGCAACGCGTTGTGCATGGAACGAACGTCCTCTCTTTCCTCTCGAGCCAGGGCTCTCTTCGTGGAAAAGCTCGCTCCAGATAAAGACCGACAAGCCATTCGGTCAAGTGAAGCAATTTTCGGCCTCAAATGCGGCGGGCTTCAGAGGACCAGCAAATGAAGAGAAATATATCTCCATCAAACGCGAATGCTTTTTTATCGTTCTTACGTGGCATCAGCCAATGGGAAAGACACCCCTATATATACTCCAAAGAGGAATGCACATCGCCATCGATTCTGGCCGGAGGCGTTCCAATCTATGAGGCGCTCGTCTTAACTAACGTGCCCCCTTCGGGTCGTGGATGGAGTCAACGGCATTCTATATATATATATATATTGGAGGTCGGCGAAATCAGCGCTTTTCTACAACACTTCCAACACTAAGAGTTGGGTGTTCCCAGCCTCGGAGCCGACCTTCGACACAATCACAGGGGGCATCAACTTGGAGTGCTCAACGCTACTAGCTATGGACCGAACAAAAGGGTAACAGCCGGTCTTTCTTGCAGTGTGGATAATGACAGAGGATTTGGGCAATGCGAAAAACGCCATTTGGCCCATCAGGAACCCTACCCAACTAAAGTAGAAACCCTCGAGGCTGCAACGCGTTGGGCGCTGGCGTCCGACTGAAAGAAGAGACATGGATCGTGCTCCAACGCGGACGCCTCTCTATTAATTTTGCATGCCGTCAAGGAAAAAGAAATACATCTCTATATATACTGCCTACAGGGATGCACAGACCCCAAAGGAGCTGGAGTCGCAACCTACACAGAGCGACAATTTCCTATTCGTTCCCTTTGCGTGTCTGGTATAGGAAGAGTGGCAGGCCGTATATACGTCCCAGCCGCGTACAATGACACCGAGCTTTGTGTCCTTGTCTGAGCCCTATATTGGGGGTTCCTAGTCATGGACACGACTAATGATGCCCCCATCTCGAAACTTCACAACGGAGATGTCATAAGCGGTGTTCACCTCGACTGGTGTTTGTTGACCGAACTGGATAGCAACAACAGACATTGGCTGAGAACATATCGGTCACCGCATTGGTATCAGCATATACTATGTGAGACCGATCGGCTTAACTATCACCTCCCCGATGAAGGGGGGGGGGGGGGCAATGAGAGAGCGAGGGAGCGAACTTGACTGGATGCCTACCGCCGCCGGCGGAAGGTACGGGAGTCAAGGGGTGTTTATCGTTGTCGTCGGTTTTTAGCGTCACAATGAAAGTCAGAGCAACTGACAAACTTTCACGGATCAGACACTCTGTTCAATCAGTACCACACCCCCTAATGTTGTGCGGTGGTCGACCAAAGGTTCAATCCCGAACACGCTCCCTCTTTGCCACTTGGTTTATTATATATTATACTTCCTACGCCCTACATAAGCTTCGTCTCCCGACGAATGTATCGGTGTCGAGGACCGCAACATTAAGTCGATCACTGCCGTCGCCGTTTGAGACCCCCTTCGGCACACCTTGGAGACAGATCATGTCCAGAAGCGCTGCCTTAATGAAGGAAACTAGTTTTGGTCCTCGTGTACCTTTGACGACAGCAACTTTCCTATCATATTGACGCAGTCTCATTCCAAGAGATAATGTGGTTGGTCCATCTCACGGTATAGCAAAGGGAAGAGCGGGTGGAACTACATTGATGGTGATACAGAACCCTGGGATCCCATCACGGAACTGCAAGACAATTGTCCTTCCACATCACGACTTTCAAGATTCAGTCATTGTGGATGCTCTTTGTAGTCGTTCCCTTTGTTGAGAGTACCGAGTTCCACATCACCCAGCTCGATCTAGACATTTCTCTTCCGTTACTATATAATTTTGCAAATCATTTATAAACTTGGGTATGTTTAATCAGGCCTGACTTGCGACCACCGGCATGTATATATAATCAACATCACCCGTTTTACCTCTTTTTAGCACATTGGAATTTTGGTCACCACGAAGACTTCTCTGCAACAACAAAGGGCATCAGTTATGGCCAGCGTGCACTTTCAAGTATGAAAGCCCACACGTGGCGACTTGAACCCCGTCGCAGGCTCAGGACGTCCTCTGGGCCAACTTGAAGATGGGCTGGTGAAATCACCTCCATGGCCATGAAAAAGCCTGGAGCGGGACGTCCAGAGGGTGATTTTTCCTCACCACGTCTTCCAGTTGCAATGATGACGGATCCCGTGGGCTCTACACTTCGCCCGGGTGCCGGGCTTTTTACATCATGTTCCCTTATATATACTCCTCACCTCAAGAATCCAGCCAAGGCTCTCTGCTTTGGTCCTAACCGAACGGGGGCATACGGCTAAACCTTCTCGCTGGAGTGAGGGAGTTACTGGCCCATCACACGAAGCAGTCAATACCTAGGCTATAAATCATTAACCACCTGTCATGGCCTTCTGTTGGGGGTGCCCCGTCGTCAGGCTAGCTGGCATTCGGTAACTTCATTATATATCTGTGCCGCACATCTTACCACCCGCTGTTTTATAGACACACATCTATGCACGATGGCTTTCCGTACTACCAGGGGACATTATTACCCCGGACAAGCGAGAGAAACATCAAGACAGGCGATCTCAAAAGATCCAACACTATCACCATTCACCCACCACTTCACCACATCATATTGATAGACAATAAATCCATTCATAGCTCATAACCTTGGGGGTAATCGAGATCTGGTATATGCTAAAATCCAATCCAATCCAGTCAACATCAGTCTTCCCTGTATGCGAGACCCTTGTACTCTATGCAAGTGCCCAAGTCCACAAGCCAGGAATAATATCCAAACGCCTTCATATCATATCCAATGTAGCACGAAATGCAGTAATTCAAGCCTTGGCTTGCTTATCGTGAATAACCAACAGGCCAGCGTCAATACCGGCACGGGCGAAACGGTCACCGAGGACACCCACGGTGCGCTGGAACTCGCGCTCAACACCCAGGTCGTCGACGAGGAGATTGTCAAAGAAGGGGTGGGATCGGCCAACGACAACAAGGTCTCCAACGTTGAGTCTGGACTTGCCAACAACCTCACGAGCCTGAGCGACGGCACGGTCGGGCAGCTGGCGGATCGAGTCGACGGAAACTTCAATAAAGGTGACACGGCCCTCGAGGGTACCAGAAGCGTTCTTCTTGGCGGTGCTCAAAAGATCCATGTCGCTTGCAGAAGGGATGCCGATGACACCCTTGCCAATATCGTTGCTGCTGGAAGGATGGCTGTCGGGAGGGCTGTGTGTGTCGATTTCATCCTCGTTGAAGCCAAGGTGAACAACAGTGATGGACACATGAGGGTTGTGGGAAAGCTGAAGAACAAAGAGCAGAGCAGCGCGATCATCCTCGCCACCGATGAAAGGTACGAAAATGTGCTGGTTCTGATCCACCGGGCTCTGGACTGTAGGGCCGCCGTGGTCACTATGAACCGAAAGTCCGGTGAGAGCTCGGCGGGTAAGGGTGGGCCTCTTGGAGAGGGCGTTGTCATCCCGGCTTTGGTTGATGTAGACACCAGTAGTGCAGGTTGATCGTTCAAGGGCGCTCTGGACGTAGTCGATATAGGTCCTGTTGAAGAAACGATCGTTGGGGTTATCATTATCGGACAGCGCACCACCGTAGTTTTCCTCGGCAAGACCACCGTAGGTACTCCAGGGAATGAGCATAAAGTCGGACCTGGCCTCCTCAGCGCACTTAGCGAGAGTCTCAGCGTAAGCCGACGTGGGAATGATCGAAACCTGGCCAGCGACAGCGACACCATTGAGGCGAGAAAAGGTCTGGAAAGCCGAGAAGACGGCATCACGAGAAGTAAACTCGGCAACCTCGGTAGACTGCATGACTGACGATGTACGATCGGTAAGCTCCATGAGACGGATTCCGTGCACCTCGAGAGGGCGACGAGGCGGCTGTCGTGGCTTGTCATCTGCAGATGCAACAGCTGAACCCTCATCATCGGCTTCGTGGTGGGCAATGTTGGATGCCTTCCTAGAGCCTCCGAGAAGAGAAACCAGGTTGAACAGGCCAGACAGAGCATCAAGGCGAAGGTGCAGAATAACCCGGTTGGTCTGCGACTTGTCCAAAGCCTCCTCCATCTTGTGCTCAGAAGCCTGGGCCTCGGTGGCGATGGGAGTTCCGTCCCAGTCAATCTCGCCGCGGCGCCACTTTTCCACCTTCTGACGGTACCACACAGGGTAGAGCCATCTGGTCAGGGGCGTAGTCGAAACAGTGGTTACCTAACAATGATTAGCAGCTATCAATTTGTAAGGGCGCATCCCTAACCAGTGCCATGACCACGAACATGGTGAATGTTCGGGGTGAGAGGATGCCTGCTTGGAGTCCGATGTTCTAGGCAAGTCAGTATTACGCTGTCAACTTGAAAGGCCTCACTTACCAGGACAATCAGTTCGACGAGACCCTTGCAACTCATGAGCACACCGATGGTGAAGCTCTCCCGCCAAAGACAATGACACCAACGCGCAGCGACAGAACCACCAAAGATCTTGCCGAAAAAGGCGCAGAGAATAACAGCAACGACATATCCCCAAGTCTTGCCATCGTTGAGCAGACCCAAGTTGGTGTTGAGACCTGAAAGGGCAAAGTAGAGAGGGAGCAGAAGCGATCCCACCAGATCCTCAATCTTTTCAGTCAGTTTGATGGCAAAACCACCATCGTGAGGGCATATAACACCAATGAGGAAAGCACCAAAAATGGCGTGAACACCAATAGCAGCTGATTACTGGTTAGCAAATGCACATCATCAACCAATTAAGGCTACGCTTACCAGTGAACCAAGAGGACGCCAAGACCAGAAGCAGGGTCAAAGCCGTGATTCCTTGGGATGGGCCGTTCTGGATGCTGTCGGTTCGGCGCAAGACCCAAAGGAATGCGGGCCGGATTGCAAACACGAGAAAGAGGACCCATGCAGCGGCAGTCAAAAACACGTAGAGGGCTGTGAGACCATTGGCGTTGTTGACAAGGGCAACGCTCAGGGCGAGCAGAACCCAGCCAGTAACGTCATTGCCAATGCCGGCCGCCAAAACTGTCACACCGACCGAAGTTGAGAGAAGCTGGAGCTCAGACAAGATACGGCAGAGGACGGGAAAGGCAGTGATCGCCAGGGCAGTACCGATAAAGAGGGCAAAAGTGCCAAACTCCATATCCTCCTTGTGACCCTCGTTACCATACTCCTTGAACAGGCCCCAGGCCACAGCGACACCAAGACCGAATGGGATGATCATACTAGCGAGGCCCACACTAAGAGCGACGCGCCAGTTTGTCTTGAACATTCGGGTATCGACTTCGAGACCGACGAGGAAGAGGAAGAGCAGCAGTCCGACGGTAGCGACATTGGTCAAGACGGGCATCGACTCGGTGGGAAAGATGTTCTCCTTGAAGCCGGGAATGCGCATCATGACCGACGGACCCAGGACGATGCCGCCAATGACCTCTGCGATGACGCGAGGTTGACCAAACTTGGAGAGGGGGTAGTGGAGCAGGCGACAAAACACAATGATGATGATGGCCTGGATGATGAAGAGGGAGATGGGGTCCTTGGGATTGTAGTGTATGGGGTTGAGGCCCTCGATGATGCCGCCTTGAGGATGCGCGCTCGTAGCAGCCGCGGCGGCCGACGTCGTTGTAGCCGACATGACGGGCAAGTTCTATGATACGCGACCGCGATTGCGAGTCGGTAGAGCACGAAGCTCACAGTCTTATTGTATCTCGGAAGGGTTCGATGGTCGGATGCGAATGCGACGCGCGCGAAAACGTGAGCGGATTGTGGCGAGACGGGGGGAGGAGGGACGCGCGGGGTAAAAGAAGGACTAATAATCCAAAGACAAGAAGAAGAAAGAGAAAAAGAGATGAGGATATGGAGACGAGCGTCGAAGCGAGTCGGTGAGGATGGAGTCGGGCACCGTTTGGTTTTAACCTTTTTGTTTGAAGAATCCGAGACGATCAAGGTTGGCAGGCAGCTGCACAGTAAGCTAGCGGGGGGGGGTCAGATGCTAGGGGACCCCTAGACTGTACCAAACATGGTCTGGATCTTCGTCTCACGGTCCATTTCACGTGGAGCCGTTTGTCCACAGGCTTGTTTTTCTTGCTTTTGACGTGCATTACTCTGTGATAAGCTCAACAAAGCCCGCCCGTCCCCGTTGTGCCGGAGCTTGTGATACGGCGGCGACACCGTGTGCGTCGGTCTCAGCTCCGCATCTCCCACGCTTGGGGTTGTGTCTTGGCGCCGGGGCGCAAGGTTCAGCAAGCGGACAGAGTGGAGGAGGGTTTCAAGGGCCCATGTGGTGCTCTACTCGTGCGCGGATGACGAACGCCCAGCGGGCGAGACATGCAAGGTCTGGACGGGCGTTGGATGAATGGCAAGCCAAGAATTGGAGGCACGTTGTGCCTTGCTAAATGCATGCCCACGGGATCAACATCGAGGCGATGCTTGAGTTGTGGAGATGAGTCTTTCTCGGCACCTGGGTAGAGTGACAGGTCATGGTTGGCACGGCGCAACGGGCGGCAGAGCGGTGACACACCAACCTTGTTTTTTTGCAAGCTGAAAGAGACTGAAAGAAGCATCGTCAAAGAGGCAAACGAGTCCCCAAGGGTTCTTCGTATGTGTCTCGAACGCCATCCTGCAAGAGTTGACCATGCGCTCCATCCATCCCATCCAATATTTCATCTTACTCCCCGTTCATGTGAGCATGTGACTCCTAACCCCCTGTCGCATCAAAGGGCAAATCGTCATTCTTGGAGGGGGGAAGAGGGTCCCGCTAACACGCTCACGCGCCGTTGCATCTGTTTCACCGCCCGCGTCGAGATCTCCCACCTAGACGAGGGTTCCCATCTTTTGCGGCGCTTGGGTCGGGTGGTTTGACTCGGACGCGAATGCGGGGGAGAGTTGACTCTGATGGTGTTCAAGGTCCGTATTCGCCAATGGGTACTGTACATACCCAGGCCTCTTGTTGGTCCAGACGCCTGGGCTTTGTCGTCACATTGCCCATCCTTGTTTCCATCGCTCAGACGATGCATACGATACACCGCATCTGCCCACGGACTTGATGTGCCGCGTCTCCCGCTCTGCTACTGCTACCCCAAGAAGAGGCTGGACTCAAGCCTCATTAGGCGGGGAGTTGGGGAACACCGCTTCCAGCCACAAACTCCCCGTCGAATAAACTCCCCGACCCAACCCAATCTAGTGCCAATCTAGCATCACAATCCTAGGTCTAGAGTTGGTGGTTGATGGTACTGTTTCACCGTGACATTCCTCCAAGCTTACCATCCCTTCGGGCCCGACGGCTCAAAGTTTTACAGCATCGTGATTGGAGATCACCAGGTGTTTGTGTCTCGAAGCCTCTGTCACATCGCTTCGGACTTTATGTGAGTCGCCTCAAAGAGACGGTCAGCTCGAGTCGTGGCACTATCTCACTCGAACGACATGCTCAAACTTTGTGCGACAGTCATGCTGGTAACCTTTGATTGGTCAATCAGACAAGTACGCTTTGAAGCTATTCTCACTTTCTTTTTCGCGGTGAGCCAGGTGATTCGCTCTTTAGCTCTTTGCTCTTTTCTCCTGTTACCACACTTTGTCCGTCCACGACTATTCGGTCATTACACGACGTTGCATCTAGATCTACAATCTGCCTTTAGGGTCTGGAACAATTGTGTCAGATTCATGTAACAGGCGGATCTGAACACCAGGCACTTTGACCCAGAACGTTGGCCTGGAACTCGACTGGGGCCAACTCCGCCCCAGACCATTGAGCACCGCGCAGAGGCAGCCAAATAATGGATTATGAGGCCATACAGCACCTCTACATCTTCGTTACAGCCGTTGGCTTTGGTGTGGTAAAATCAGGCTTGAATTCTCTGGCAAGCCAATTGACATCTTCCGTTCTGTGCATCTGTACTACACACCATGATTGATGAGACCATCCTCGAGATCTTCAAGGACCCTGAGCACAATGAGGCCATCCTCACTCGTACAACATTGACAGATGTCAACAAGATAAGCATCTTACGCGGCCCGTCACGACAGCGGGCCGCATCTCAACAAGTACGAGCCCGCACATGCACCTCCGCCTATTCCAGCGAAGCACATCAAGAGGGACAAATGAGGCAATGTTGGGGGTCTCGAGGCCGTATATGACCGGTGCACAGTCGTGTATCGTCACGGCGTGGACTCCAATCACAGAGATAAGGTATAGGTAAGATGAACTACCACAGCGTTGCACTGTTCAACAGCACGATAACCACGGCAGGAGATTGACTGCCACTCAACTGAGGTGATATCGCCACTCGATTTCTCATCATGGTAACCGGCACGCATGCGCACGTCTCGGAAGCGGGCCGAGTTCACGCGATGATGTTGAGCAACCTGACCACTACGGTACTCTTACAAGGCTAGCCCTCTTATCCGGCGACGCGGTGTCGGGCCTCCGATAGTGATAGCTTGAACAACCATCGGGCCGTTGTAATACTGGATAGGTTACGGAACTCCACCAACGGCAAGGGGCTCATCACCTCTTCCAAGGCCATGCGACCTGCCGTACTCTTGCCGTACCTATCCATCTCGAGCTAGATGGTGAACATGGGGACAATGTACCATCGGCATTATGACAATAACAATTCTTTCCCAGCTGAGATCGCTTTTCTACAACACAGAGAAGTATACCAAAAGTACGGCTTCCATCACAGTTTCTCGGCCTTGATGAGCCTACGCGGGACTACACGCCCATGCAAGACGGAATAGCCTCAAGTAAGGGTTCCTGTCAGGCATATCCGGGCAAACTCAATCAATTGAAGGCAAACCTGGGCGGTAAAGATCGCTTGATTGAACGGATTCCGTGTTCAATGTCAAAGTTCTCATCGTTGGTCCTGTGTTTACCTAGGTAGGTAGGTAGTGAGTGGTGTTAATGGCAAGCAATGGAACAAGAGTTCATGCACAATTAGCCGTCGTTGAGATTAAGGTCATCAAATCTGCAGAAGGGATTGCATGTCTTGGCCCCGCTGCTGGATCTGCTTATGCAGGACGCGCATCTCTGCGAGATCATCTCATGAGCGATCCACAAGCGTCGTTCGGCGAGGCTTATTTAGGAAATCTGGCTTGATGAGCCATCAAGAACCATCACAAATTGAACATCTAAAACCACCACAAACCGCTACAATTTCCTTTTCGTAGCATACCTGAATACTTAATCATCTTCGCCATGTCAGACCCTCAAAACCATGCTCTCGTCTTTGGCGCGACCGGCCTCGTTGGCTGGGCTGTTGTCGACCAACTCTTGTCGGGTTACCCTACGTCAACGACTTTCGCCAGCGTGACAGGCGTGAGCAACCGACCTGTCGATGCATCTCGGACGTTCTGGCCGGAAGAATCAGACACTAGGCCAGAGCTTCAACTTGTTTCGGGGGTGAATCTACAGAGCCATGATGTTTTGGACCAGCTGCGGGAAAAGGTCGCCGGGATTGAAAAAACGACGCACGTCTTCTACTTTGGTACGTCATGGGCGAGATGGTCAAGGATACAGCTAATGTCCTAGTCTTTGCGCCGTACAATGACGACTTCGAAAAGGAATGCCAGCTCAACTGCGACATGATGCGAAACCTCGCTTCTGCGCTGAATGTCCTGGCTCCTCACCTCAACTCATTTGTCTATTCTGGAGGCACAAGGGTCTGTCATCATCGCACTCACACCGTCTCCTGCTAACTCAAGCAGGGCTACGGCATCTACATCCCGGATGGCATCTTTACGCCTCCTCTCGAGGAGTCCATGGCTGACAATCTGCCTGCTGACTACGCAAAGACGGTTGCTTATCCTTGGTTCCGCGAGATTCTGACCGAGGCGTCCAAAGGTCGTGGCTGGACGTGGACAGAGGTCTGTCCTGACGCAGTTGTCGGCTTCAGCCCTATCGGATCCAACTATTCGCTTGCACTTCACTGGGCGCAGTATCTCTCCTTGTACGCGTTCAATCATGGCGTGCGCGACGCTGGCGATGCCAAGGAGGTTCAGGTCCCATTCCCAGGGAACAATGAAGCCTACCACGCGCACTTCACGCCTGTATCTTCGCATATCCTCGGTCGCATCGCCATTCATGCTGCACTGAACTCATCGTCCTGCGGATCCAAGATCATCAACATGCTCGACCGGACAAAGCCCACCACCTTTGCCGAACTCTGGCCCTCGATCGCGTCTTTTTTCGGCCTCATCGGCGTCGCGCCCACTGCAGACACCACCCCTCAGCCACCCAGCGAGTATATCGAGACGCACAAGCACCTCTTCTCAGAAAACGGACAGCCGAACGCGATCTCGGCAGGCGTCGGCGCGGGGAGCAAGCAGCTCGACAGTGTTGGATGGTGGTTGACGTTTGATCGGCAATTGAGCGCCGAGCGGCTGCGGCAGGTAGGATTCTTGGAGGAGAGACAGCCGGTCCGAGGGTGGACCGAGGCATTCGAGAGGTTTCGATCGGCGGGAATCATCTTTTAGGAGCGTCGTATGGCGTCAATTGAAGACGAGGTCGGAAAAGCACCCAATTATGCAAGAGCTTTGCATCGTGAAATCAACGTCTCCGAGGCGTAAAGTCCCGTCCACTGCTACGAGACTCCATCGTGCCGCGGTGGAAAAGAAAAGAGGACGAATTGCCTTGTTTAATAGAGAATGTGTTTGTCATAGTTTCGGCAGGGCTGCCGGTCGGCGCCGCGATGCCGAAGGAACCCCGGGCTTAAGTTTTGCCAGTGGCCGAAGTGGGAATGGCCAGAGTGAGAACCAAGTGGGGAGGGTGGAATTAAAGGGGATAGCTCGGAGAGTTATAAGCCTTCGGGTACTTACTACTCGAGCAAACGTTGAGACCGCAACGCATTGTTGGTTCACGGAGAGGAACGAGGGCAAGAAATCCATATTCTGAGGTCAAGAAATCATGATCTGATGATACGGATAGAAAGGCATGGCGTCCCTGTTTCTCTTGTTCAGTGGCGGCCTGAACATATATATTTGACAGCAGTCTCTGCAATGCCGGTCATCGAAGAGATAGATAGTTTCTGCCACATTGAGCCATGGTCACAAATAGTCTGTATTTTGCCAGTTGGCAGCCGTGCCGTTTTGTAAATGGCCATCCTCAATGAAGACGACGACCAACAAGTCATGCCCGAAGACTTGCATGGTCAGGTTTATTATCAATGGCTAGTTTGCAGGGTTACCTTTGGAAGGTACCAATATTGATGAAGCATAAAACTTGATCATAATCGTTGTCATCACCCTTCAGATCGTGTAAGTGAAGTCTCGGCGCACGACTATTTCCCACCACCACAACAGGAAATGAAAACACACTCGACTGTCAATTGAGCAATTTAGGCATTGTGAAATCTGATTGTACTGGTAGCCTTTTATGTGATCGTGACGTTTGACCTGATCAAATGTCCACTTTCCTAATCTTAGAGATCTCTCGGCTGTCTGTTCGCTCTGGGTACCGAGGCCTTTGCCTTGGGAGCGCCTCAAGACGTTGTCTGCGCCACTCAGCTGGGACCCGTCAGTGTTGCCAATGTCCCGAGGACGATGTCAAGGGAGGTTGAAAGATAACTGTCACCAAGAGGGCCATCCGCAAGGTTAGCATTACTATTACCCCTATTACTACACTTCTTATAAAACATTTCAAGCTCTATAAAGTATTTTATTTCTTATAAAATATTTAAATAAAATATTAAAGTAAAATAGCATTAATATTTACGTCAGCATGCACCCGCCGCTCCTTCCGTCCTTTCCGCTCCAATTTGACCAACCTGGGGAAACCCCACAAATACCCGTCTTGGCTGCACCCCGAGCTGCACCCGGCCGAGTTTTTGTTACGAAATCGCCTCCTCGTGATGCCAATAGCAGATGAGCAAGACCTGCGTCTCCCTGTTTGGTCTTTTTGTTGCTGCCCCTCGGGATCTCGTCTTTTGTTTTTTCGGGAATGACCAGTTTGACGATCTCCGCGGGGAGAGGGAAGATGAGGGGGGTTTATTAGATGGGCGAGGAGCCCAGTTTGGGTCTGTTCTTTTGACTCACGACGTTTGCAGTGTTTTGTTAGTCACAACAAATTACGCATTTATTAGAGCCGATTGAACAATTAGGCCAAGATTGACGTCACCGTCTAGTTTCCCTCTCTTTGTTCTGTTCTGACTCTGGTCTCTCTCTGCTGCGACGGACGAACGGTTGGCATCACCGCCTGATTGTGTCGTCACCGACAGGCACAATCTCATCTACCATCTCGACAAGATCTCGCATCTTGGAATCACCTCATACCGTCAGACCACTTACCACCCCCCATGTCGCGTTGGGACCCCACGACGTGGAAGTTTGACATCGATCGGCTTCTGAATCGCTTCGTTCCTCCGCCGCCGTGGCGTCACCTGCCATACCCCGTCGCCTACTTTCTTGGCTACCGTCACAAGAAGCCTCGTGATATCGGCACAGTCGTCCCCGTGCTCTGGGCCTTTGTCGGTATCTTTTGCGCCCTCTCCATTATTGAGGTTGTGTCGGAGCGCATACCGTCGTTTAAGGAGAGGGGTGCTCCAATCATCGTCGGCTCCTTTGTATGTACTCGTCACTGATTGATTAATGATGTGTTGCTGACTTGCTTCAGGGCGCGGGTGCTGTTCTCGAATTTTATGCTATTGAGTCGCCTCTTGCGCAACCGCGAAACTTCTTCTTTGGCCAGCTCATCGCTGCGATCCTTGGTGTCGCTATTGGCAAGCTGTTTCTGTTGAGCGATGACTTTGAGTCGATTCGTTGGGTGGGCGGCGCCATCTCTTGCGCGACCGTCACGGCTGTTATGGCCTTGACAAAGACGATTCATCCTCCGGCTGGCGCGACTGGTCTTCTCGCTGTCGTTGACGATCGATTACTCGCGCTAGGATGGTTCTTCATTCCTGTCGTGCTGTTCAATTGCACCATCATGTTTGCTGTCGCGCTGCTCATCAACAACATTCAGCGCACGTTCCCTTCATACTGGTGGACGCCCGAGGACCTCAGAGGAGTACGGACAGAGGGTGAGAAAGCTAGACCGCCGAGCGACATTGAGAGCAAGGGTGGTGTGGCGGAGGAGATGAGGACGGAGGATGGCAGCGACACAGAGAGGCACGAGAGGAATGATGGGCAAGAGATCATCATCAAGCCCGGTGGTGTGCTCATACTACCGAGTCACATCTTTCTCATGCAAGAGGAGATCCAGCTGCTGGAGGAGATTAGCAATAGATTATAGATCATGTCTTGGATACAAGACGTAAAAATAGAAAGCGCTGTTTTCCCTTCACGTCGAGTCATTGGTCATGGCCACAATTGTCACAGTCAAGGTTGAAGAGTTTGTCTAATGGGTGTGTATTACGATCAACTGTCTATCTCTCTCGCTGCTCTTTCAAGCATCATCACCCACCTCTGTTCACACAATCTACCACTGGGGAATCGTTGCGGACCTATTCACCCTGTGATGGCATGTTGCTCTATTGGCTGTTCTGCGACGACGGCTCGGATTCCTCATCTATAACTGATAGCCGCTCCGGGGATAACATTGCTGGCTCTGCAGACAGAGCTCGCCCCGAAGGCTTATTATTCTGTTGGCCGTTCTGCGACGGTTCGGGCTCCTCATCTGCAACTTCTCGGTGCTCAGGGGATGACATTGCCGACTCCGCCGATGAAGCCCACCCCGAAGGCACATCGTGCTGTCGCGGCTTGAATGGATCATATCGGAATAGCCAACACCAAGCATCCATCGGAAAGTCCACCACTTGCGCGTCGGGAACATCCTCCGGTTCAAAGAAACACAGGTCCTTCACCAGCGGCCGCAACGCCTCTGGGATTAGCTTCAAGGTGGCATCCTCTTGACTGAGCTTCAAAGTCTCATCGTTCCACCGTTGAGAAATCGCTACATGGAATCCCAGTAGGCTCAGTTGCCAGGGAGCCAGAGTCCGCAGCATTATTTGGAGCTCCTTGTCGAATTGGTAGAAGGAGTGGGCAACTCCGAAGCTGTCCGGGAATTGTAGAAACTGCATCATGGCCTGCCGTGTGAAGGGAAGGGGGTCATTGTCAGTGGGGGGAGGTGTGGAGGTGGGTAGGACGTTGTTGTCTTGGTCGGTCATTGTGTCGCCTTTGGTGAACAAGTGGTGGAAGTGCGTAGAGAGTAAAGTAATGTTCCGAGTAGACTAAGGGTTGCCGTGGATCGAGGAAGGGAAGCGATAGAGCGGAAGGGCAAGAGGGAAAACTTATAGCAATCACAAAAAGAAGGGAGGCATCACAAATAATAACCTGACAACAACTGAATTGGAATGTTGACATGAGTAGGCTCTGAATCGGGCGTGAACAATTTGGTCAACAATGGGAACTAGACATAGCACAATGAACACCCGAGTGACAGCCGTTGAACCCCCCCGCTTCTGTTTCGAGTTATTTGATAATGTATACAGAAAAGATCAGCCGTTAGTTATCCTTAAAACATCGAGCTAGAACGTTGCAGTCCATCTTCTGCTGTTGGAAGCTGTGAGCACCGAAGGCGCGCCGTGTAAGGTGTGCGCCTTCATTCTGCAAATGTTCTGAAGTAGCCACTGCTTATAATCGAGACCCAATGCTTTCGCAAGGCTACACTGGCCTTGTCCGTTTATTTGGCCTATGATCCTTTTGTCAACCGAGCTGTGCCTGCTGTTGGTCGTGTCAGGTTTCTCGGTCGTTAGTCATGTCGTCCTCGTCCCCTGCAGGGTCGCTATTATCCTAATGCGTGCTCTTGACATTTCGAGGACTCAATAATATTAGAGTAATGGTTTTAGAGGGCTAGGGTCTTCGATTTGTATAGTGAACTTGGCATACGTGGGTATGCCCGTGGCGTCACGATGGTCGGTTAACATGGCACAACAGCAAGGCCGACTTGACATAGGTATACAGACACATCAATTGCAGAGCGCAAAGACAAACCTAATTGCAGGAATAATTGATCCATTCAGGCCTGCAAAGTGTCTGTAACGTGGATTAATGTAGGTCTGCGAAAACCTCGATCGGATTGATGCTGGACATTACTCCAGTCCGAAAGGCCAAAACACTCAGATCAACAAAGATCAAAGCAAGATCGTCAACATCTTCAAGGTCACACTTTATCTAACCAGTTACAAGAGAAAGATCTTGTCTCTTGGCTAGTTGAATGGTCCAAGTCTCCATCCCCCTATAGTTACACCGTCGACCTGAACTTGCTTATGGGCGGCTTCAAGCTGGACCTCGGAGCTCACGACAAAGTCTTCGCGATCAAATCGCATAATTGCTTTTTGGGAGTGCTAATAGATATGACAGTGACGTAGCTTTATGTTGGCAATGATTCCGCTTGCCTTTCTCTCCGAGACAGAGAGCACAATTGTTGCTGATGCTAGTGGTGTCCCTTCTCTCGAGAGGAACACCGTCACAGTGACAAAGAGCACACTGATCAACAAATGACAGCGCTGAAGCCGAAACCTGTAAAGTAGTGTTCGTTGTTGCAATGCATGAGGGTAATAAACTGCCGATAGCCATAAGAAAAAAAGGGGAGATCAAGCCGTCAAGGTTTGTCGAGGCCATCAAGGTGCGCAAGTCAGCAGTTGGCGGTCCTAGATGTAAAGACTCCAGGGTAATAGGTTGAGTTATTTACTCTAGAGTATTTTCTCTTGTCTCTTGAACCTTGATGGGTCTTTGTTGCGGCCCTTGGCCAGATGCCATCTCTCGATTGCATTCAAGAGCGACACCAGTCGCGGGTGAAGGAACTCACACCTTCCTTTCAGACAAGATGCAATTAAATATGTATACTGGCTGGCGATTGTCACGAAGCCCTTAGACAATGTTGACGAAGGTGCGTGTGCGAGCGCCAGAGGCCACTGTCGACGTACACTTGCAGCTTGGATCACATCACAGTATCGCAACGCCAAAGGCTCATCTACATCGCCAATTGGTTAAATAGTAAGCACAATGCCGTAGATAAATTAACTGGTACCAACGGCGTGACGTACTTCTACCACACAATTGGCATTGCTTTCCCTCTGGACCATGTCATGTTGCCTCCAATGAGATGCACCTGTTTTCCATATTTGGCTTTCGGCAAAGGCTCTCTCTAAGCATCATGGGCCGTATCAAATGACCAGAGAAATGATCGCAATCTTTCGGGACACTGCAGAAAACCATCCCGACCAGGTTGGTGCCAAAGGTTCCGTGGCGACCCGTTTGCGGAAGAGATTACTTCGGGATACTCCCAAGTCTATTACTCCTCAACAACCCAGATTATGAGACAAAATCTTTAGCTTTACTACTATCCCCTGTAATTATCGGTGTATTGTGTAGCCCAAGCGACGTGCTATCGCCCCCCCTGTATGAGCATACCGAGTCTCTTCGCCGGCGAGATCGCCTTGTGGCAAGTCGTCACGGTTGACACTCAGAGACTGCGAATACTATCTACTATACCGTTGAACCATAGGTTCTACTGTTCTCTGTAAGATGAAGTGGACCCAAAGTGAGGGGACAACGGGTAGGCGTCGAATGTTTCCATCATGTCTGTACTGATGAGGTCGTATCTAATGGCAACACACGACAGAGAAATTCCGATTCTCAATGAATTGAGCATGATTGACAGCGCAACAGGGCTTGCTCGTACCGAGACAAAGAGCCCGATGAAGCCTAGAACGGCAAAGAACCTGAGCACTAGGACACTGGACATGGGCGTCGTGTTGCTGACGAGGCTCTCCATTTTCCAAGTAAACACCATCTGAGCACCATAGCCTCCCTCCCCAGCTGCGAAGTTGTGGGTGATCGCTTTGGCTGTCTCTCCCTACGTGGTGGTTGTGGCGTGTATGGAGTCGAGATGATGGTGAGAATGGATACGACGTGCCAAACAGCGACACCAACCCACAAGCTAATGGTGCGCGATCTTAGCTGCGGTATAGAGACATGCTCCACACCACAGAGCTGGCGATACAAAGTGTCACTGCCCACCGAGCCTCAACTGTCTCCAGGAGCGCTTCACCATCCTTCTACGGGCTTGGTCGGGGGGGGGGGGGGGGGGGGTCAGAGACTCACTCGACCAGCGAGGGCAACCTACCGTCGCCGGCTCAATGTTGACACTTACAAAAACCGCCCCCATGAACTAGCAAATCAGAGTTCAAGTGATACCTAGACTACCAAAGGCCTAGGCATGTCTACTGATTCATATCGGATTTGGTGCCAGGCCACTCATCAGCCCCGATCAGTATATCGCAACATGTAATAACGCTCGCTAACAGCTGGGGCGCAATGGCAGACCGAATGCGATGCGAAGTTTGGGGGTGTCATTGATTCATCATTAATTCATTCAAGTCACTTGTAATTGTGTGGGATTTTCGCTATTTTGTAGGTGTGATCATCACTCAAAGGCACTTCACAAGCAGGTTGGAACTAATTGTAGCGAAATGCGCAAGCACAAATTGGTATAATACTAACGCTAGCGATGCATCATAATATCCACATGATTAAACATTTAAGCCTTCTCAATATCCCTGGGGGCGTTGGCCTCCTCGTCGTCGTGCTCGTGAGCAAGCTTGTTCTCAAGAGCGTTGGGCTGGTTGGTGCCCTTGTACGCGGAAGCCTTGAGCATGTTCCACTTGTCCTCCTCAGAGTCGAGGTGGTGGAAGCAGAACCAGAATGCGAGACCACCGACAAAGGCGATGCAAGCGACGCTGGTGTAGTTCCAGACCAGGAGAGGGTCGGCAGAGAGGGGAACGAAGGCCTGGCCGATGGCGGCGGAAATGCAGCTCATGAACAGGTTCACACTCATGACCAGGGACTTCATGTTCTCGGGGGCCTTGGAGTAGGCGTACTCGTAAGATGTGACGTTGGTGAAGATCTCAGAGATACCGATCAGGATGTAGGGGAGACACTGAGCCCAGACGTTGATGGGAGCAGGCTCGCAGTCCTCACCGTTGGCGTGGTCGCCGCAGGGGCTCATCTTGTAGATGTAGTGCTGCATGACGGCAGAGGCAACCATGGACAGGGCAGAGATGATGAAACCAGTTGTCATACGCTTGATGGGGGTGAAGGCAAGGCCAAGCTTGCGGAGACCGGGGTACAGGAGGTGGTCGATGAGGGGAATCATGATGACGATGGAGATGGGGTTCAGGTTCTGGATAACGTCGTTGGGAACTCCGTGAAGCTGCATGGTGGCGGCCTGGGTGGTCAGGTTACCGGTCATCTGGTTGTAGGCGAGGAAGAAGACGGGCAGGAAGAGGAAGACCTTGCAGGCCATGAGACCTCGGCGGACTTCGTCAACCCAGGCATCATCGTAGGTCATCCAGGCAGGGCGCTCAGCAGCGGGAACGTTGGAGGGCTTGGCGAGGTCCCAGTTGAGCTTGAAGGGCTTGCCCCGCTTCTGAACATACACAAACATGCGCATGAACTTGGACAGGACGGAGCCGGTAGGGGGAGACAGCTTGTAGTGCTTCTTGTTGATGGCCAGGACGATGGGAGCAGTCAGGAACAGGATGGTGGGGATGAAGAAGGCCAGCCAGAAGGAGTGGTACTTCTCAACGTAGACCATGCTGATCTGTCCAGCGACGGAACCAAAGTTGATGGCAAAGTAGAAGTAGAGGAAGATTCGGGTGTTTGTCACGGCGGGGTCGACAATGACACGCTCGCCATTCTGAACCTCGACGCGCATCTTGGTGTCCTCATTCTGCTCAGCAAGCAGGGGGGAGACGTTGGCCTTGAAGAATCCGGTACCGACGCAGAGAGTGAGGAGCCCGATGATGAAGGCGCCAAAAGCAGAATCGGCCTTGACGATGACACCGGGGGAAGAAGCAGCAACGAGGATGACGTGGGCGATGGTGGAGATACCGATGGCGAGATGAAGAGTCCAGAAACGACCGATGCGGGCATCAGCAATCCAGGCACTGGATGTTGTTAGTAATCGTTGAGTTGTGAGGGAGTGTATGACTGGGAGTGTATGACTTACCCAACAAGAGGCATCAGATAGGCAAAGAACTGGTTGAACAGAGAGATACCCTGACCAGCCTGAGTTCCCATACCAAGGGCACCAGCCTGGCCATCGGGGTCAAGAGGAGAACCCGTGGTGGAACCCTCGGGCAGCGGCTGGGTGACAAAGTTGGTGTACAGCACCGAAGAGCCATAGTAGGAGAAACGCTCGCACAGCTCGACGAAAGCGATGGTGTACATGCTCCACTTGATCTTTCCCGAGACACGGCGCAGCGTTCGAAGCTCCTCCTCGGTGGGCAGCTCATCGTCGGACGACGAGTCGATGGACTGCACCTCGCGGCGGACGTCCATGGAGCCCTTGGCTGGGATCTGGGGGATGCCGCGGGTCTCGGGGTCGACGAGACCTGACTGCGCGATGGCGTCGTTGTCGAGGTTGATGGTGGTTGTCATCTTGGGCAAGCTGGGCCTTGCAATTGGCAAGAGGCCGTTTGATGTAGTTGACGATGAGGAGGAATGGAGTTGTCGAGGGATGCCCTGAGAGACAGACCAAGACGGGGACGAGAGGCAGTCTTATATGAGACGAGAGTCAATGGCTTCACCTATCCCCCCTACAGACCAATATCCGACAGCACGGCTTGGCCGTTGCCACCTTGAGTGAAGCATCCATGGGTCAGTAGCGCACGCAACCATCCATGAGACTTCGAGACGAGAGCACACTTGCAGTACCAAGACGTCGGAGTCGACGACGAATGCCACAAGAGGAAATGACCTTATCGAGCCAACCAAAGCGCATGCGACAAAAGTCCCAGCGTTTGGGATAAGGCCAACGAAACCCACCGGGGGTCCTTCCCCTTTGCGGGGGACAGTCCCGTCGTGGAGCCAGCAAGGGATCGGGCCTTTTTGGAGGGGAGCAAGGGTTTGTTGCCCGACTTGGCAGGTGGGAAAGTCGTCCGAGGGGTGTGGATGTCGATCGTTGCAGCATGGGCGGGAAGACCAGGGGGAGGGACGGTTTTGAGGCTCGGAGGGTGGAAAGCCGTACGTACTGTATCTTGACTCTCGTGATGTATCTCATCTTGAGTCATCAGGCGCCGACCCGCGGAGACGGTTTAACATGGGGATTAAGCTTGTTTGTCAAGGTTTGAACCTCTGTACAGATTTGCAACTTTGCATTATTCTCCTTCTTCTTTCACACAAGATTTGCAGTTCCTTGAACAAAACTCTGAAAAAACATGATGGCGTGGCGCCAGAGATGCCGAGGTCCGCTTCCGGAAATAGACGTGGCGCCCTCCCGGATCTAGCCACCCTCGGATCCGAAAAGTAATGTTGACGCTCTGATTGGTGTCAGCCACCCGAAGGTGGATCGGGAGAGCCGGCGCTAATGTGGCGATCGTCTCCGGGATGTGGCTTTGCACTTTGGAGGTTTGGTTGCAATGTCTAGCTTTTTTCACTAGCTTTGTGTCCTCAGCTGAAGGCGATCAGAGTAAAAGAATGGTCTCCTGATGGTTACAAATCCGCGACAACGTGTGATGTGGCTTTTCTCTCAAGTGTCAATGGCTTGGCCGATCAGTCTAAAAGTTGGCCGTGGTGGCTAACAATCGTCTGTTTTACTCCCTCACAGCACTTTTGTTCAGAGTTGGCAATAGTCTAGAATTTGGCGTCCTTCTCAAACCACCTTCCACAGCCTAGCCTCAGCGCCTCTACTCATTCCAGTCAGTCCATATCGCGCGTCCAGACTCAGCAGCGACACGGCTCATGCACCCAAGATAGCGTGATATCCCAGCACGTCATATAGCCTGTGGGGGAGAACTTTTGCCGCCTTGGCCTTGGTGCTCTCATGTAACCGTAACCTTCCTAATCGGGTCTGGGGGGCGGCCGTCGGGAATAGGAGCTTGGCGATACGCCCGTCGCGATTTGGGGGGAGATGAGATGCGAAGAGAGATGTTTGAGTGCTGACAAAGGTTTAGACTTGATTCTTGGCGAAAAAGAGTTAGAGAGGGTAAGGAATTTGTCTTGTTGATGCATCATTTGCCTCGTGAAATCACCTTGGGTCCGTTATCTGTAGATGGTTGCATTTTGACCCAAGACCCATTTCTCCCCCAGTCTCCACCGAATAAACCACAAAATCACCAGATCCCACATGGACCAACATCAAAGCTCAGAGTTACCAACTTGCCCATTCTATTTTGCCTCCTGAAATTGAACCCTTTTTCTTCAACTTCCTCTTTTGGACCTGGGGAAGTTTGTAAGGTTCAAGCCTCAGATTGCCGCTGTCGCGTGCCTCTCTCCCCCGACGACAACCGACTCCAAAAGCCCATGATTTCTCCGCGTTTATCCATGTTCTTTTGTAAAAACGGTTTCAGCTTCCCTATTCGAACAGCGCGTTTATCAGGGCCAATTACACGCGTGACGCTGCATCCCAGGGGAGGGGAACTTTTGACAGGCGGCTTTTCGCTCTGGTGGCCCCACGGACTTTTGAAGCCAAGCCAAGACATTTTTCTCCCCCATCATGTAACCTTGCAGTGACCATCACCCCAGGCACTAAAAAAAATCCGGGTTTTTTGGAGGACCCTTTGTCTAGCGCGCGTATTTATTACTCGAGGCCTCATTTTGAGTCTCTCCCTGTGGAGAGCTTCTCGCGTGGCAAGTAGGTAATGGAAACTCTTCCCCAGATTTACCATTGGCCTTTGTACTCAATCTCGCAAGATTCACCCGCGATATCGTCATTGAAACCCAGTAAATCTTGAGTAATTCTAGATCAAAAAGCAGGTGCTTTTTCGCTGACCGGCAGAGCGGCACATCCGCAGAGCCGCACGCCGCGCCGATTCGCTAGTTCCTGATAGGGCGTTCTACGGCGCTGTTAGTTCCCTTGGCTTGAGGATTCTGGGGGTTGCTCATTTTTCTTGGCTTGCTCTGCAAACGGGCAGGTCGTTCGGAGTCCGGCATGGTTTGATTAGAAATGTTCAAGTCATCCTTGACTACTGTTTGGCCTTTCTTAGTCCCCGATAGACAAGAGGCTCATGATTGCTTCACCAAAGAGGAAGGTCTTGCTGCGATTCTTACCGCAGGAAGGATTCATGGGCTAGACGAGGAATTACGCTATACCAAAGTGTTATCACGATCCAACACATCTCGGCTTAAACATTTCATAACTCCGTGTTTCCTCCCCCCCTCTCTCTCAAGCGAGCCCATCAATTTCCAGACATAACCAACCTCGTTCTTGGTTTTCGCGAGGGGGGAAAAATCACATGGTAGCATTCGGTTCCCTACCCTTCAAGGTTTCTGCAACGATGGATGCCCATGTCCATGCCCTCTCTCCTCTCGTTTAGAATGTGGGCCACACCAACCACACCACCTCAAGTTTCTTAACCCGATTGCACGGTCAGACCCGTTGAATAAACAATATCTTTACCTAATCCAGAGAGATTGAGTTGGGCATAGAGTTTCAGGCCAAACGGGTCGGCCGCTTTTGCCACTCTAGCTAGATCGAGACTGAGTACGAAGGAGCTGCGTTCGGGTGGGATCATGTGCTGGCGAGTTCTAGCTGCAGATGATAGAATCGCTATCAGTACTCTAGAACATGGGATCGACAGTCTGCAGCCGTTGCTGGTGGCCTTTGCAACCCTCCATGTTTGCCTTCTTGGGTGCTTCCTCGGATTCTTCCCGCCTTCTTCCGCATGGATATCTTATCCAATGACATGGATTGTGGACGGGTGATCGGAATAGATCTGCATGTAGCATGCTGCAGTCCCTTGCCACTTGATCACTCGCCTCTCTAGTTTGGCATTGAAGTTGTCGCTTGTTATCTTGGAGGCAACATCACAAGGAATACCCATATCTGATAGCGGATTCTCTCGGAATCCCCTCTTGAACAAATGCATAGACTGATATAGATTCTGTCAAGTCGTTCAAAACAGGCTCTGTTAATGTCATTTGGCTCTTGTCGGAGAAGCTTCTTCGGGTTTTCCTTTTCAGCCTTACCAGAGGTGCCAAGCCCCAATATGCTCTCATCCTAGCAAACAAGCTATCAAATAGATAGTAGGATGTCTCTTCAGAAGTCAAAAAAAAAAAAAAAAACATGCTCATGTGCTTCTTGTAGTCACGTTGGTAAAAACGCGAAGCCCAAGCTGAAAATAGGGGCACTCCCGGGTAGCTGGCCAGTGGGCATTGACATTCACTCACTCGGCTCGTTCAGCAAAGAAGCTTCTTTCACTATTCTGAGGAATCGCCGAGCTTTTGTGAGGTAGTCAGATTAAAAATTGAACTACAAGGAGTATTCAGTGACTAGGTGGTCTTGGCGATGGTGTGCATTGTCAGAGCTCCGAAAGCGGCGCTACCCGGCGCCGACGAATCGTTGACCACAATCACGACCACTCAAGCACAGATCAGGAAAGTTACATTCCTGGGGTTTCAAATGCCCTGTGGATACTATCATAGGGGCCATTCGATCTTTTCTCCTAATCTCAGCTGCCATCACCTGGTCTGCCAAACCGGTCGTCGTTGGGGTCACTACTAAGGGTTAAACTAGAGAAACACATCTGAAAATAGCTTACATGGCCTCCACTTCATTCGGGACTAAATTACGAGAATATTGTATCTATTTAAATGCCAAGTATAGGCTAGGGGGGTTGGGGGGTAAGATAATGTCAGAGTGAGTCATCGGATCGGTGAGAACGGATGCTTTGGTCCTGTCCCAGGCATCTCCTTCAACACAAAAGTTTATTCTTCTTCTTTCAGTGCTTGGTATTATATCTCTGTACATACTTATTCCTCTACACGGCATCTAAAAGCTTCTCAAAGACATATCCTCAACTTAGTTCTAACTGAGGACTCGAGGAGGATCCAGGAAGGGCGGGAACACTCTCCCTGGTTCCATTGCAAAGCGAAAGGCTATTAAGATTCAGACGATGAATCTATGCTTCGCTGTAGTCGAAACGTTTAGTAGAAGTTCTTCGTTCAAATTGTTTGTGTTGGCTAGTATGCTTGGCAGTTGTCTTGGTGGAAGGGGGGTTGAACAATCAGCACAAATTCAACCACCCCAACCCGATGCCAAGGCCCTAGCCAAGATGTCCTACTATCATTGAGATCTGCCTATCCAAGAGCCTCTTTGCATGATATGTTGACTCTGAAGAAGGTCGTGTCCCAAAATCAAAAAGTCATGCGGCTGGGTGTCTCCATTGTGGCACAGGCCAACTTCTTGCCACTTCATGGGGCCAACCTGCTTCCATCCCCATTGAAATCACAGACCACCCTTTGGAGGGTTCTCAACTGCCAACTCATTGCCGAGATCTCTTTTGTGGTTCTCGCTAACGACTCCACGCTCCATACACGCACGACCCTTCTTGTGCCCCCTTCTGGGGCGCTCACTGCCGACGACATGTCTGTAAATGAGGCTGACCCAGGAGACCCAGGAGATAGATATGCCCCTTCAAACTTTCGAGGGGCGAGGGCCAAGACTTGAACATTAGGTTGCTGGTCTACTGCGGTCTCGTCAAAGTTGTCGGAGCTGGATCGGCCTCGTAGGGTCCTATGGTGACTCACTAGAGGTGCTTGGCGTACAACCGGAGGGCCAAGGCCGTTGAATCCACCATGAGCTCATTCTTCTTTTCTGATCTCGGTGCTATTAAGTATAGCTTGACGTTTGATCTTTTCTATGTTTCTATTTCGTAATTTGGATGCCTGTTCCAGACCCGAGTTATTTAGCCGTCTCGGAGCCATCCCAGACCGTACTTCTCAGCAGATGCTATGACTCGGCAAGTCGATTAGAACTGCTGATCTCAAGCCTAAGAATCTTGGATATATTGTCGAGCTCGGGAATTGCCCAATCTCTCATCCATGCCGTCTTGAGTACTTGATCGGCACTAGGTCTATCGCCAGGGCGGAAGGCGAGCATCCACCGTATCATCTCGCAAAGAGCATGCCCCTCCTTCTCATCGAGCGCCCCCTCGCTCTTCTCACGCCTGGGCTGCTGAATGCTGTCTTCAAAACGCTGGTCCCATGACCAGGGAGATCTGCCCTCTTTGGGCCTCCCGTCTTCGGTAAAACTCTTGGACCGTGCTTCCCACTTCTCCCACCATTCGGACGGCAAACGACCAAGAGCATCAACCTGGTCACGCGTGGCGTCGTCCTGGCTCAGCAGGAAGCTATCAAGAAACGACCTCTGGCCAATGATGGCCCAGATAGTGCAGGCAAGGCTCCAAATATCGGATGGGAAGGAGAGCGGCGTTGTAGGCTCAAACCGGGCCTCTGGTGGCCGTATCTCGAGGGGCGTGTAAGACTGTAACCTTGACTCTTGGGCGGGGTAGAAAGCTGTCCCAAAATCTGCGAGAAGAATCTTGGATTCAGAGAGCATGATCTTTTCGCTTGCATCACCGAGCCAGACTGGAGAGTAGACATGATGGGGGACACCGGACGCGAGCGACTTTCTGTCGGCTCGGCGGATAGGCTCAGGATCTGGTGGGTCAAATTGATCGTATAGCTGTTTATCTAAAAGCTGATCGAGGGTGGACGGTAGCTGAAGAAGTATGTTGCCCAAATGAAGGTCTCAGGAAACAACATGTCAAATTGGACACGGTGCAGAGACGGAACAAAGACTCACCTCCATGGACCAATCCTCGCTTGTGAGTGTATGCTACCGCCATTGCGAGTTGAGCGGCAAGAGATCGGGCCACTGGGAGCTGGAATAGGCGAGAGCCTGAAGCTTCTTTGGTGTCGGCGAGACTGCATCGCGCAGGAGCGGTAACGAAACAAGGATGGGTCCCGTTTGAGCCATGGACGCTGAAGCGGTCAAGCACTGGGAGAATTGATTCCTTGCCAGGGTCGCCATCTTCAAGAGTAGAGCTGGAAAGGTGGGACAGGATGTCGACTTCTTTCTGATCCGAGTCTGCTGTGCCCACCTTTACGGCGACATACTTCGATAGCGTCTTGTCGTGGGCGAGCCAAGTTGTCGAGAAAGTGCCATAGCCAAGCTTGTGCACCACACGATATCGTCCATGAAGATGATTGCCGATTTCAATTGGGTGGTACCCTCCAGGCCGATAGTATTCGAGCCTTTCAACGTCGTCGATGTGTTCATAGAGAACACGTGCGGACGGTGTGGTTGACATCCTTGAGCAGGGAATGCTTGAATGTGGAAAAAAAACTGGAGGGAATTGAAAAGACGATCGGCCTTGAGGGGCTTGCCGTTTCAAACAGTGAAAGATGATGCCGCTCATGGCGAGATGAAGTCATCTGGGCAACCTCGTGAAATTGATGAACTGCTTCAACTTGGGGCCAACGCGTGGGCAAAGGTTCGCGAGGTCACGTGACCGGTAGGGAGCTCAGAGACAATGGGCATGTTGTGGTGGGATTGTATGAGTAGTGAAATGAATAGACTAACTGCTGAAGAAACTATCACAGTAATGTAGCAAGTCGGAATTGTCTAGCTTTCTTCCAGCTGTTTTCTGGCATAATTATCCCATCAAAAGGCCGGGCTTGAATTATAACAAAAACACGATATCAATACTTTATGCTTCGAACAGTGCGCTTCAGATCAACTCAATCCTAAACACCTTGACGGTCGCTTCAATTCTCCTTGAGCTGCTAATGGTTCTTTACTATCAACAAAAACCTGTTTCGAATAATCCGGCAACTCAAGCTTATATGTCACAGTTAACCTACAGTCCAAGTTAGACATATCGTTCGCAATCTCGGGCCGTATCTCCATCCTCGCTTGTCTTGGCAATCTGTCAAGTTTCAAGCTGGACACCATCATCGTACACCCCTCATCTTCACACCTCCAGATAATGCCTCAGCAGATATCTTGCCGCTAGAAATCGCCTTGGCAGGTCTTGTGCTCCAATCCGAACCACTTGGTGGTCGCATCGGCAGATTTGGATCGAGCGAAGGGCCGACTGCATGGCGTTGTCTGTCGGTAGATGCTAACGAACCGACAGGGATGGTCATCGGCCCTGCAGACCCGATCGAGGCAGGCTGCCACACTTTGATGGCGCAGGTCTACGCCAAGCCCCTTGCGTGGCGTGTTTCGGTCCTCGCCTTTAGCGTCTGTCTGTATTGCGCCGATGGAACATGATGCCACGGGTAAAACCACCGACGGGAGATATCTTGTATTGAGCCTGAAGTCGGTCGCCTCGGGCGCAAACACACCGCCGCGACCGAGTCAACAATGTGTCAGATATTATTTGTGTATCAGAAATTATTGAAACGGTAATCGTAGAATGGTAACATTAAATATGGCCTACTGTCTAGTCTAGGTAGTCAAAGCAGTCCCGTTCTAACCTACTTTTGTCTTTCCCAAGTCATAATCTATAAAAACAAGAACAGAATATATTGCGCGATCAAGCCAAATGGCGATCGAACCAGGTCGTGATGAGTCTCAAATCAAGCCAAGTCGTGTTGGGCCCTCTCCTTTCGCATTTGCATGCCAGCATCAGACCATGGAAAGTGAAACATGGGGACGCGGAAGAAGGAGTTGCTAGAACAAGGTTAGCAAGGATGCCCAACGGCGTTTACAAGGGTGCACAAACCTGCTGTCCTGCATGCCGGCCAGTGCGTTGTACCATGCGAGGAACGAGGCTAGCAGACCGAAGAAACCGGCTGCTTGCTGGAGTCCGCTCCTGGCCGTCTCGTTGCCTAGATCGCTGGCGTAGCTTTCGCATGCGAGGAGGAGAAAGGTCATGTCGACGGCGAAGAATAGGAAGAAGAATGCGAAGCTCGATTTGAGAGTGCAGATCAGGAGCATCGTGGTGAAGATCCACCAGGCGGTGAGGAAGAAACCCATGACTGATCCTGTGTCGCCTTCGTAGGGGCCGTCCGCGCCGAGGGTGTTCCATGTGGGCGTGAGGAGGATACCGTAGGCGATCCAGAAGCCACCGTAGGAGGAGAGAGCTGTAGCGCCAAAGGTATTTCCGACAGCCATTTCCCTAAATGAATGAGTTAAATGCTATGATAGGCGGGCGCTGTTGTGAGATGCATACCACATGCCAGCGAGTAGCTGGACCAAACCGCCATAGCCAAAGGCGAGGGGAACGGCAATGTTGGGCTTTGTTTCGCCTCGAACGTGCATGTTGACGCACGAAAGAACAAAAGTGGTGACGGCAAAAGCCGACAAGCCTAGCGGCGACGGGTTGGCGAACCGTCGAGGTTCAGAGGTGACAATGCGGAATGTCTGGGTGGTGGCCATTTCGGGACGATTATCTTGGATGCAGTGGTGATGATCAAGTGTCTTGTCCGAGTCGTTATTGGGGTCAAAGATGTGGCCGGTCATTTTGCGCCGATGTATAATCTATCGCACGGAAAGGATTTATCGCATAAGAAGTATGTGTATTGAAGCGATGGAAGACGATTGAAGATTGGAATGACCATCGACACATCGCCATCTTGAATACTTATACTATCTCTACTTGTCTACGTCGGACGTCGCGAGACCATGAGATGGTCTGACGGTGGACGGATCGGGCCTCAGAATAGATAATGAGCCGGGTCAGAGTCGGGTGACATGGCGGAGAGACAAATCCGGGCCGTGAGAGATTGACTTTTTAAGGACTGGCCCAAGCAGAATGGAGGAACGGGGTGTTTATTGAAGAGGCCTTTCTAGAACAAAGCGGCGACCTCCAGAGACAGGGGGCTAGGGGGGAGGCCTACGGGGCCCGCGGGTGCTTTGGCTGGGATATCCCCGACAGCGACTGCGGCAGTGAGAAGAGATTCTCAGCAAAAGGATTGAGAGAGAAATGGATTCATTCATGTAGAAATCATCGCTTAATTCAAGCATATTAACCTTATCTTGACTCGTCTTTTTCCCATTCATCCCAACCTGCATTGCAACTGCATTTCCTGCTGCAATCCCACTGTTTATTTTTAAACACATCGTAAACAGAAGCAAAGTTTGAAGGTGGCGCTATCAAAATCAGGCTAATCAATATCACCGATCGGTCGGTTTTTTTTTTCAGCCGCGTGATTGCGAAGCTAGCGCAGGGGTGCTTGCCTACGTTACAGTGTGCTTAGGCGGTCGAGGGAGTCCGTCAGAGGCTTCGGCAGTTTCCTTGGTGTGGGATGCTTTCGATTGTCGCCAAGATTTGGTTTCAACTGCTTCGATATTGGGATGGCGTGAAGGGATTGCGACTTTATGCTCGGTGACGGACTTGGCAACTGCGCTTCTCACTGAGAGACAAAGGAGTCGTCATTTTTAACTCGCGAGCCCGTCGTCATCCTGGACTTGCGACCGTTATATCGCGGAGTTTGATGGCCGACTTGTACTTTCACAGTCCTTCAGCCTCATCGTACCTCGCACCTCGTACGGATGATCGCCCCTTGATACCTACTGGAACTATCAATTACGCCTTAATTTTTCGTCAACGGATCACCTCAACTGTACTTAGTACACACTGAGCAGCATACATGATCCAAATTGTCTTGGTACTTATTGTAAGCCACCTTGTTATACACAATGTTGATTGCTCTTGATGGTGTAATTTCCGCTTCCTTCAAGCGCCCGTCGAGTCCTCGTATACAGCCCCTCCCGAGAAACAGTCCCCGACCGTCCCAGCGCACGCTTAGAGGAGAGGAGGCTAGAAGAAAATAATGAGAGAAAATTATTGCCTGTAGGCACATACAGACTATTCACTGCTACTCTACTTTATAGGGCAAACCCTTGCCGGCATAAAATCGCCCCGGCTTTGGCCGTTTGACGAGACTGCTCGTGAAACAACAATGCCCAACCCATTCCTGGCCTTCTGTCTCCGGGACAAACACCGCGCCCCATTTCACGGGCTTCAGAGAAACCTCTTCCTGCCCATCGTCATGGTGACAGGCTGCCGAGATTGCTGCACTGCAAGTTCCCACCATGGGCATTGTGCTGACGAAACGAAGGACAAAGAATGAACATACACCAGCCATCAGAACAACCCCTACAACTATGGCGAGTACCATCGGCCAGGGGGAGAAGCCGCATGCTGCAACATCAACATCCGTCATCGCCCTTCCAAGGGAATCGTAGCTGGATATAACAAGGGGGAAAACGCTGTTGGATAAGAGCCATGAGATCACACCAGTGGCAACATGAAAAGGGACCGCGATTCGGTATGGCAGCTGAAGAAAGTATGTGCTTCTCTGCTCGCCCTTTGGCTCCGATACCCGGAGTGTCTTCCTATATCTTGAGAAGCCTTCCCACTCTTGAGCGGTATAGATGACGGTTAAGAGATTGTTGAGTGAGAATGTGATGACGGAAAATATCATTTGTGGGAGATTGGCGACAACCACGGCTGCTAGGATGCGATATCGGTGTTTCGTCGAGGTTGGAATTGAGAGGTATGTCATAACGGCTGCTGTATCCACTGATCCAAATCCAATAGAAAAGGGATTGACAATGTCGTTGTTCTTGATCAGGTCGATAATTAGCCCGAAGAAGATAATCATCCCCATCAGCGATACTCCGAAGATCGCAAGGGTATAAAACCATCTCCTGGAGCTCGCTGCATCTGACCATCGATAACGCCTTCTTCGAGCCATGATGGGATCGGGCTCATCTGTCAGCTCGATCTTAGGCCAGAGTGCGGGTTGGTCCGTCACAGCGGCTTTGGAGAGCAAACAGAGACCCTCGGTGGTTGGGTCGGGCTCGTTGAGAAACGATTGAATGGCGTCTCCCAGAGTGATGATTGGCCATCCCTTGACCCAAAACACCATCGTTGTCATAATTATCAACTTGATAGAGTTGCAGAGAATGATGGCGATCATGATGGGCTGGCTGGCGTTGAGGGCACAGTCTTCTTCAACGATCTCGCTGTGACAATACATTGCTGGGAGAAACCACGGTGCCCATTGTCCACGTTGCTCTGTCAAATTGTGGATGAACCTGTAACAGGAAAATGCGTACTCATACGGAAGCTGAAAGTCATAGCATATCCTGGGCAGACGTTAGCGATGTGATATTTTAATCAGGCTCATACTTTTCTACCATTCATATGGACGGTAGGCGCTAGTAGTCGTATTGATGTATCGTCCCACAAAGTATTCATACCCAAAAGCAAATGGTTCCCCTCCCGTTTCGTTGGCGGTCGTTATTATCACGGTTCGTCGACCGCTGACTACTGGTTTTGCGTATGCGTCGATGCACTCCTCAACAGACAAACGCTTAAACTTGCCAATGTCGCTCTCGCTAGCTGAACCGGGCCAGTCCTGTGCTTTTTTGATACTATTCAGATACTCCGTGGCATTGCGAGGAAGCTCTTCCGTAAAATTCCTCGCGTGGATGGTTGGCATAGGATGGACCGGGATGATGTCGGTGCTATTCCAAAAGTCGAGGGAAACGGCGTATACTTGATAGCTGTTGGTGCCCAGACTTAGGAAGAAGGCCGAGTTGTACGTTTGAGAAGTGGTGAGTGGCGGACTAGGAGTGATGTAAGGGACAGGAAAGTCTTACAAGAGATGAATAGGAATAGATGAAATGGTGATGAGAAGCCAGAGAAATGACCTATATCCCTTGATAGTCCTGAGATTGCGTATACTTTGCACGCCAACATCAAGCCAAATGCCCTTGTCATGGGCTTTCTGCAAGTCCTTTCGCGTCGGCGCCGTTAAGCACTGCATGCAGTAGTTACTCCCACCGATGAGCAACGTGGAGACGGCAGTTGTCCCGACGCGGATCAGAGTGCTGTAGATGCCTGCCGTGCGGCAGCTGCCAGACGATACAACGCCGACTCCGTTGTGGAAAGAATCGAGCGTCGGGATCCAGACTGCGAGTACGATATGAAGTACGAGGGAGATGAGCGCGCCTAGAGCAAAGTATGATGCGCCAACCCGCCACCCAGTGAACCCCTTTGTTGTCTTGATTTTGGAGAATATGCTTTGCTCTGACCGAGGTTCGGCCTCAGATGCTGTCTCTTGGGCCTCGTTCACATTACCGTGGAGTAATCCTGTTAGATCGGTCAACTCATGGGATTGTCCGGCGAAATTGTCGTGGGGGGCATTGTCGGGTGGGAGGTTCATGGCTCTACTGTTAGACAGGAACCACAGCTCGGACAGCCAAAAGCGAGATGAATTGGGGCTTCAGGACGTCCTGTCAGACAAAGGAAAAGATGGCCTTGGAAATAAAAAAGGGACTGGGATATTTTTTAGAAATGATGCTGTTAGGCTGGGGAGCCAGGTTGAGGGGGTCTGTCGCTTACCTGGAGGCTTCTGGTCATCCCTTGCGATGGGCTACATTGACTGGTTACCTAGTTGCCGATCGTTATGTCTCACAGCCTTTGCCGTGTTTTACAGCATTGGACTTTGATCCAGTCATGTGTTTTAGAAGAGTCTTGTTTGCTTATGTGTAAGACCAAGGCGTCATCGATAAACAAGAATGTTTCACAGCAGAGTGCCAAGCGGGGCTCAGCACAACTATGCCTTGCTCAGCCAACCCCTCTTGCGCTCTGATCAGCTGTTGTCTGGAAGCCTTATATGCACAAGATGTCAGTTCATACACATCGGGCGATTGCTGACGAAAATTGCGACTCTGGACCTAAAGGCGTGTTGAGTAGCTCAAAGCTCGCTCGCTCGCCAGACACCAAATCAAAGCTAACCTGTCCAACTAAGCGAGGGTTCATCTCAGCTGCTGAGACTAACGGCTTCAATGACGGTCCTATTCGGGGTTTTCGCTATATCCGTTTCGGGGTCGCCCGGCAATGGGCTCTTAGGTGCCTCTATCGCTCACATTATCCTCATCACTATGACTTTGTTGCTGGTCATCAAACTCATACTGCAATGTACCCACAAAGCCAGACAGTATCATGGCTATGGAACGACATTGTATAGACATCTTCAAGTCGCGACTGGACTTTTGGCAATGTGAGTGATTTCCCCCCTGGAGGCAATGCCTCGTTCCCTAAATATCTTGCAACATGAGCTGGGAGTCACTGATGCTGGTCTAGGTTCTGCTTCTTGGACATGGTCGAATACGCGACTCTTCTGCCTCAGATAAAGCCCGCAGCAGCCGATTCACTCGTTGTGAATCGATTTCAGTTGTACATCGCGGGCCCAGCCAAAGCCTTCTACTGCTTGGCGGATGGCCCAATTTTTATAATCCTGGTTCGCGTTGGATTGAGTCTGGGTGGCTCCCAGAACCAGCATGGAACGCCATATCGGAAAAGTGCAAGAATCCTTTCACTTGCAGTCCCCTTTATGCTACTAGTCCCTGTTCTCACACACATTGGATATGTATGCGACTTTGTTAGCTCGATGGGGCGTCCATATAACGATGTTTCGCCCGGGCACCTTCTTTTCACAGCCATCCGAGTCGATATAGCATGTTCTGTACTCGTCCTCAGTCTTTCTTGTATAGTGTTGATCCATACAGCGAGCATGGCATTCACGCTACACGGCTTCTCAGCTAATAAGGTAAGGCCGTGGTACTCTTTTGCGTATTTCCTTGTCAACTGAATCTCGATAGTTCTCATCGGGCCAAACTTTATACATCCGGTGCTCTGTCTTATGGGTCTTACAAGCCATCTTCTATACAACCTTTACCTGCATCTGCTACGCCTACTATGGGATTAAACCATTATCCTCAAACGACGAATGTTTAATGGAAATTGAGTTGATGGACAGCGAGGAAATTCCTCTTTGTGTTTTGAGTCAGCTTCCTGGCTCGTATTTCTATTTCTTCAGTGTTATACTTGTGGCGGGGTCCAAGTATCTAATTCTGCGTCTCTTGTTAAAGAGATCCGATGTTGATGAGCTAGTTGAGTTCTTTGTGGATGAAGATGTAGAGTTGGACACGGTTAGCATCGCCAGTTCAGAGTATAGCTAGAGTTGGCAAGAGAACGAGAACGAATTACAGTCTGACTCCAAAGTCTTGGTGGAGCATCGCTTGACGATGGAAGCAAGGGCCATATCCTGTTTTACATCTAGTAGTGATTGTTGAATAGTTACCCGAATATAGTTATTGTTAAAAAGGCAACCATGCGGACCTGGTGCGCTGTCAAGGCGTGAGGGCGAGGATTCCTGATCAACAAACAAATATGTAAGAATTAAGCAAACTCAATGTAGTTGAAACCATTCAAGATCAAAAGACAGACTGCCCGATCACTTTTTTTCCCGACCCCGTCTCTCCAAACTACCTCAGATACACCTTTGTGGTTCCCTTCGAGATTTGTGTGTCCAGAAGTTTACCAACTCCAGCCCTTTCGTAGACCTGAGCCGGTCCTCCCAATGGTCGGATCAATAACACGTAATGAACGATATTGCCATGCTCGTCTGCCATCTTACTCTTGCCAACCACAACACATCGCCAAGTGACCGAGTCAAACGTGTACGTTCTGCAGTCAATGACGGCTCTACTCAAGAGCTCATTTCTACCAATCAAGAGCTGACTTGCTTCAGCGGTCAGTTCTCCATCCCATTCCGCACCTTCTGGTACGTTCTCAATAGGGTTCGTAGGATTTCCCGTCCAGCTGACTTGGCGGAAGGGAATATCCATGTACTGGATTTCCCCGGTACACGCCATCCATGACCAAGATGGCACAGCCCTCTCGTCTCCATACGGTATACGAGACAAGCTATTCGGGGTCTTGGCTTGCCAAAGGATGGTCCTCTCAAAGTAGCCATAGATGACCCCGTAATCTGCCCGAGATTTGAAGGTCCGAGAGAGCCGTTTCTGCAAACCCAGAATCGCCTTGGATCGATCGGCGGGGTTTGTGAGCTGAAGTGCGCAGTAGACTCGATATAGGTGCTGCACAAGTCGAATCCGCTCATCCTTGTAGTACTGCAGCCCAAGATTTGGGAAACTGGAGTCACCGAGAAACTGCGATTGTGGACTGCAACGCATTAGTTTTGAATCAGTATTCGCCACGGCCCTTCCACGTCAATTACTCACTTCCGTAGCTGAGCCAGGGTCTCGCAGTAAATGCCATGTCCGCACTCCCAATAAGCCTGAGTCGATGTGAAATGAATGGTGCGTCGAGAAAGTGCTCTTTCCTGTAGCACCCAACCACGACTATTTAGAACACTTTGCTCGACATGCCCCTGGAAATTGTCGATTGCCTCGGCAAGATATATTACGGGTCCCTGGGAAGTTTGGATAGTGGCGTAAGCTCTCGGTGTTCTTTCCCCGAGAAACCCAACTAGTGAGGACTCTGCGGAACTAGCAGCGATGGTGCAATATGCCGAGTTGAAAACCTCTTCCATCTTGGCAGACTCTACCTCCCAGTCTGCTTCGTCTCCTTGAATGATACAGAGGGAGTCGATCCAGAGGTATGAAACACCAAGATTACGAGTGACTCTCACCGCATCCTGAAAGCTTTTTGGCATTTCATCGAACGGAATTTCTTGCTTGCGATCGTCGAGATTGCCGGCAGACGTGGTAAACTTCTGGTCCTCTGAAAGTTTCCCCCAACAATGGCTCAGGGCGATATACTTGTCCCTGATACTGTCCCCAGTCTCCACAAGTCGGAGGCAAGGATTCTCAACTGTACCGACATGAAGGACTCTGGTAGGCATACTATCGATGCTTCCCTCGTGCTCCTGAACAGAGGTGCAGTCATGGTTCGTATCACACAAGTTTATCCACTCATTCAGAAGACTGAATTGCCGTTGGCTACCTCGCTCAGGAAGAATCGGTAGGCCGAGCTGGGCGTATGATGGAGGAGTGTCTCTAGAGACTAGAATGGGGTTATTATCCTCCCACACCCGATGATGACAAGTAAGCACCACATACCTGGGTCAAAATAGATGGATATTATGGGAGAAGCGCTAGGAAGGACTCGAAGTGTATGCGAGGCATCGTCCCGGAACAGCCTCACTGGCTCGTCAGGGGTGGGCTTGACTTTTACAAGACAGCTGAACAAGAAGTGACAGAGCGAGCAGTCGTCCGGGCCACTGCCCAACTCTTGAATGCTGCGATGTAAGTCCAAGGTTGGCAGTTGAAAGTCCAGAGCAGCGCAAGAATGACAGAATCTCGATGTATCAGTCTTTGGGTGTAAGGAAGGCCAACCGAGACGCGAGATGAGGGTGCGTGCAGTTTCATTGTCTGCCACATTTTGCCACTGGTCACGAAGCAAGCTCGTGCGCTGGATAGGTTAGTAAAATGCAACGCCTACTAATGACATTTGACCTCTGTTGTGTCCAACTTACCGGCTGTGTGGTGTTAGCAACTTCAGTCAATATGAGCTGAAGGTTTCACTCGCATTCTTGAAGCCTCAGGAGGCTTTGGTCAGTCACCGCCTGAGCAGAAGGGCATTTGATATGGTATATACTTACGTACTAAGTATTGAGAGTTAGTGCGAGTGCTCAAAGGATCGGGCAGGGAATTTAGCTTACTTCTCTCGAAGGATGTTGTATTTCATCGACCACATTAGCGTCTGACTCGCTCCTGCGCCTTGCTAGTTCCTGGAGCTCGGAATTGAACAGGTATTGAGTATTTGAACAATTCCCCTTGATGGCATTGAGTTCAGGAAGAAAGGCCTTGGTAGTCGCGCGTTCCACTATCATAGGGGCTAGAAGTAGTTTGACGATCAATTTAACCATGTCCCGGAGTGCCGAATCAGCTTTGAGATCTTCGGTTAGTATCTTGTTGATCTCATCCTCAACATCTTGGTGTATTTTAGGCTTTTGAGTAGATTCAGTCTCCCAAAATCCCTCGGCCCTGTGATCTTGGAAGAGTTTTTGGCGGAACGAGGCAAGGCCGCTTCGACCATACAGCAACCAAATGGTGAACTCCAGGAAGACGCATCCCAGGCTCCATACGTCATATTTCCGTGATACGGGGCCATTTCCTTGGTTTGTGAACATCTCAGGCGGCTCATAGATCTTCGTCCCGTGTCGAGTAGTCGTATGTTTGGTCCGGTCCCGGGTGTACTCGGGGTGGTACTTTGCGAGGCCGACGTCGGCAAGCACCAAAGTCCCCTGATGAGGACTGCCGTTGCCAGATGTGAAGCAAAGTATGTTTTCTGGTTTGAGGTCGCCATGGCGAGTGTGCCTCTTGTGTAGCTGCCTGAGGCCATCGGAGAGGCCTGCCATTTGGTCAATGGCCCAAGAGACCAGGTCTCCATCAAGGCTGACGTTAGTTTGCCAGAGGTCTCGAAGGCTGCCCCCCTGTGCCCACGGGAACACGAAGTACCGATCAAACCCCTTTTTGTATGCAGCAATGGCCTTGATCAAATGGCGATGATCCAGTCGCCTCATTTTCTCAAGGGTATCTCTTTCTTTGACGTAGAACCTGTTGACGTCTGTGTCCGGTGAGTCGCGTTCGTTCAACTTCTTCACAGCAACTTTGACATGCGGCTCGGTCTCTTCACCCTAGTCAAGTTATGTCAAAGGATTAACTGGTAGGGACATGGGTGGAGTATTACTTCAAACAGACTCTGATGGTCGTGATGTCCGTTGTGGAGGCCGCACCTCTTTATGGTACCAAAGTGCCCTCCACCTGCTGATTTGCCAGGAGCCTGTGTAGACAGATAAGGGAGGGGAGACGGGGGATAGAACACATAGTCGAACTTGTCTTTTGTGAACGCTGGAGCTAGGAAAACCCATTGCTTGCGAAGGAAGTCGTCAAGTTTGGATTCAGGCCAGGTCGAAAAGCAGGACAGGATTTGCTCCTCTGCATACGTCGAGGCGTCATCGTTGAGGCGCCACTTGTGCATGGATACTCCGGAGCCACCACGGTATGGCTTCTCGAACAAAGGAAGATCGTTATTTGTGAAATCGGCCTTTTGAAGATCCTGGATGTGGTCGATAGCGTCGCAGTAAATGAGGAGTAGGAACACTTTCGTGGCCTTTTTTACGACGTACTCCGTCAATTCGAGAACATCTTGAGCCATGTTAAGCTGGAGCTGATCTTTCAATGTGAGTTCCACCCTGTCCCTCTCAGTTAACGAGTCAATATCGTCTTGGGGCACAAAGAGGTCATAGGTTTCCTGGCCGGTAGCATCACCGAATCTGTTGACGCAACAGTCTCTGATGCTGCTGTCAGAGACAATCCCTTCTTGCTGGCGGTTAGAGGCTGCCATTGAATCCCCGAAGTGGTAGAAATATTTTGTTGTATGACGTTTCTAGGGTTGAGTTGAGGTGGTAGATATGTCTTGCTTCCCGGGACATGAAACACGCAATACCAGTGTTATCGAAGTCGAAGGCGACGCAAGAAAGAAGAGCGAAGGACAGTGTGTTTAACGTAGTCAGATCATAATGTCAGCCCTACCAGCCCAGCGGAGGGAAGAAGCGGGATTGCAACGAGGTATCGATAAAAGTACTCGGACTATTCTGGAACCTATGTCGTGGAAATGTGACCTACTAATTTTGCCACCCAGCCACTGCTGTCCCTTGAGTCCCGTTTCTTTCGTCTACCACCTGCAGCCCAACGTGTCTGTAAGCATGCATGCATTATTTCTCACCATGCCCACTCAGGGGATGTACCGAATGCTGGGTTTTCAGCTCGTACCGTTTTTGGTACAGCCTGCTGCAGAATGTAGTCAGGTTCACCCTTTTACACGAATCAGCAAAAACAGAGAGAAACAAGAGGCGCATGCCAAGTCAGCTTCGCCCCTCCGCCCCTCCGTGCACAAGTCCGCAGTTACTTATGACCAAGATTTGATGGATTGTCAGCACACTGCAGGTGAGGCCTGATTAGGGTGACGTGGGCGAGCCGAGTCCGTCGACGACTACGCCACGGCGCCGGTTGGTGCTGCCGCACTTAAGAAGTTGTCTCTTCTCTCTTGTCTCTTCGTTAATTCAGGCCTGCCACGCAGAGATACGATGATCACACTTCCTTGAACAATATATTGTACCGGCTACCTAATGTACAGTGGGTGGTTATCCTCTTATCCAAGTCCCAGGCTCTCCAAACATCGCTGGCATAAGAAAAACAAACAAAGCAACAGAATTGTTGCTCCAAGTCATGGGAATCTATGAATTCATGGTCAGAATACAGAGCAGTCGCCATATTGCAATTATCCCTCACGTTATACCAGTACCGCGACTGGTGGTGGTTCTAGGTTTTGAAGAAAGATCGGTTTAACGCGTACGATGTACACGTCGTTCCTCATTTCGAGACTCTCCATCTCGAAGCTGTTCCTTTGGCAGAACAGTTGGAGGGTCTTGATGAGGTCTTCTGGATTTCGGATGCAATCCGACGGAATATGTCGTACTATGGGCTTGTCGTCCATTGAGGTGGGTCGAGTTGGGAGATGTGTAGCGAAGGGAAGCCGAAATGAAATTGAAGAAAGATGGGAAACTAGTGATAGCGAGTGTTGAATGAGAGAAGAAAATTTCAGATGTGGGAGAGCGAGGGGCGACGAGAGCCTTGTTTCTATGACGGCCACGGACTTTTCAGGGGTCCCACACCTCACCCAGCTTCGCCCCCAAAGTTGCCTACCAGAGCCTGATAGTTGTCCGGTCATTGCCACACTTCTCAAAGCGAGCTGACAGGTGTGGGTGGTTTCACTTCTTCAGCAGATCACCTGCTTGGCCTTCCGTACACCTCTAAGCGCCAGCCTCTCAGCCTGTCTCGCACCCTTGTGCCGCCCTGCATGCATAGCCCCAACCCGTGGCTGCCCAGCTTCCAGGCGAGTTTTGGCTGGACGTTACTGTTCTATTTGAAGATAAGGCAGCCTGATTCCTTGTCGCTGTCATCATGAGGCGGCCGATCCGATCAACCTTGCCACTCGTCTGAGAACTACACTCACCCACAACGACCTACGCTCCTTGTACGTCAAATGGAGAGTATTTAGACCACGTTACATTGTCCAAGGAGGATGTGTCGTAGAGAGTTGACCTGGGAACTGTAGATGACTCGATGAATGCCTGAGGTCGTGGAGGGTGAGGGATAAACAATCCATGACCAAGTGTCTTAGCTGAGGCGCTGGTTCTTCAGCCATCTCCCCCTCTGCGCCCATTACTTGCACTTCAAGTGACCATTATTGGCAATACGGGCTCCTGCCAAGGCTGTGAAAAGCACTGTTTTCACACCAACATGCGTGACGAGCCATTAATCAACCACTCAGAACACTCTGTGCAGAGCCTGATTTCAAATTTCTCAATGGCATGCGGCGGTCACGGCGATTGGCGGCTACAGACTCAGCTCTGCTCCGAGAAATTGGGGGCTGATCTGTCAAGGGTGAGTGGATATTACAGAAACAGCTTCAATCGGCTTCTATTGGCGCTCGACTCTTGAGTTTCCCGAGGCTCTGTTACCTGTCAAAGTCAAGTCGACCCATATATGTCTTGGTCGATACTTTCATAGTCATCAGATTTTCAAAATTGCAGTCGCCAAGTTTCCCATCTTTCCATCAACCTCGGGGTGTATTGTAATAATCTAACCCAATATCTGTCCCTCTTCAATGCCGGCGTTTGAGGTGAGGCCGCAATCAAGGAGAATCCCAAAATACCTCTGTCAAAGCTAATCATATACCGCCACCAGGGGCACCGTTTGACCGTTTCTGGGGTAGAGACACGTCCTACAAGCTCCCATACTAGCGGCTCGGGCATTGGAACGGATACCGGGTCAATAAACTCCCAGTTGCGACGTACGAATTCTGACATAGTGGGAAACCAACTTCGTGCCAAACTTCTACCAAGTCACAATGACCACGACTGTCTGGCTCAGTTCCTCCCAATGAGTGACCTAGAGTCCATCATGTCCGAGGGAGTCGTGGACGAGGTAGTAGCCAAAGCTTTGCCAGACAGCAAAACCGAAGCAACCGAGATAAGGAAGAAGATCTGCGGAAAGCGATCCGAGCCGAGGCGAATCAAGATACTCGCAACACTCCTTCTTATTGGAAAGGCGAAGTATATACAGCACTTCTTGAAGCACGATGTTTGCGATAAAAAACTGCCCCTACCCCGTGATTTTGGTCTGGCAGTCTTTCAGGAGTGGAAAGCAAGCCATATCGACAGCTTTTGCGACAGACAGTATGTAGTGCTTGCCCCTGTCTTCGACTTCAGAACCCTGGAGCACAGTGAGTTCCATGGAAAGGCTCCTATGCCGTTTTTGGAACGTCTTGAATGGAAATCTGGAGGCGCTCACGGAACGATATCCAAGGTCAAGATTCATCCAGCCCACCAGTCCTGGAACTCCGACCAAGTAAGGCAGCCTCTCAAGGAAGGATGTGCAGAAGTTCACCCTCGTTTAGGCTCGTATGGGTGATAAATCCTGTTTCGCCCTCAAAAGGTTTCGGGATCGTAACAAATTCGAGCAAGAGAAAGCGGCATTGGAGCGGTTCAGCTGTCCCAGAAAGGGGCACGAGCACCTTATTCAGCTTCTGCTATCGTATCAGCTAGCAGGTGAATGCTTCATGATTTTCCCTTGGGCGCTAGGAAACCTTGCCGAGTTCTGGGAGAAGAACCCGAGCAATCCCGCCTCGCGGGACGACTTGTGTTGGTTCATCCAGCAATGTGAGGGCCTGGCCCGTGGGCTGTGCAAGGTTCACAGAAACGATTCTTGGCCACCAGAGAATGGCTCTTTTGGAGACGCATCTCTGGTCGATTCCCGAAACCGGGGTCGGCATGGGGACATCAAGCCCGAGAATATTCTCTGGTTTAAAGACGAGAAGGCATCGCAGGCGCATCTCGTTGTTGCTGACTTTACATTGATGCGATTTCATTCCATGGACTCTGTCGACTACACTGAAGCCAGAAAAGTGGGATTTTCTCAGACATACTACCCACCAGAAGTGGATGCAGGCTGGTATACCAGTGTCAGTCAGACATATGACATCTGGACCTTGGGCTGCGTCTACTTGGAGTTCATCACTTGGTATCTTATCGGATACGACGCAATTCGAAAGGACTCCTTCACGAAACCCGACGGGAAATGTTTGGAGAGCTTCACGCTGGTCAGATCAAAAGAAGACAAGAAGTACGGCGTCCCCACGAATAGATTCTTCACCCAAACTTATGGGTCTGGGGCCAAGGTAAAGGACTCGGTCGAGAAGGCAAGCAGAAGCAGGCTCCAGACTTTTGAGTATTGAACTAACTATTACCAGTGGATCAGGATGCTTCATAGAAGCCAACATTGCTCTCCGGCCATGGGCGATTTCTTAGACCTCGTTGAGGAGCATATGCTGGTTGCAGTGCCCCACGGCCGATGGTCGATGGATGAGGTGCGCGACAAGCTGGCTGAGATTTTAAAGGACTGTAAACACAACGATCAGTACTGTCACCCGAACAAGCCCGGCCACGTTTCCAACGATGATAACTTCCCTCCCAAGTTCACCAAGCAGGTATATCATTCATTTACCACCACGAGACTCATCTGCTAACGTCCTATTCAGTCTGAGGAGTATAGAAAGGTAAAGGCTCCCAAAACGACCTATTCTACTTCTACCTCCTCTTTAGACAGCCGATCAAAGTTGGACCTCGATGTTTTCGAGAAATACTTTGCCGACGCGAGGCCAACAGGGCACCAGCCATCGAAGCCAACCAGTCAGGACACTGCATTCTCGTCCATATTGGGTGCACAACCAACCAGCGACGTCAAGAGCAAAGTAGGCCAGTATCTTTCGCCGCCTGACACTTGGTATACTTCTGAAAAGAGGGTACCGAGTAACCAAAGTTCCAGGTCTGACTCGTCTGGATCGTTGGAACTTACTGTTATTTCACCGGGAGATTTGCAGTTGAGCCCAGATGCAGACCCCCCAACGGGCCATCTCACTCCTGCAACATCCTGCCACCCAGACTCATCAGATGAAGGATTCTCCTGCACAACCGATAAGGAAAAGGTTGTTGATCCTAGGGATCGAGATGAAGTGGACCTGAAAAATGCCCGGGGTGTGTATCCTGATGATTCTCACCAGGTTTGCAGACAGCCACCGCGAGGTAGCAATCAAGGCATTGGTAGCAATCCGGGGATCAACTGCAGCGACCATCTCAGAGCGGAGAGTGAATCTGGAAAGGGGAGAAATCAGCTTGTATCAGAGGACCCAGATGGCCACAGGGGGTTGTCGGTGCGGCAACGTGTGGGCCTATTGCTCAAAGGACGCAATGGGGGCGGCAGGTATAAGATGCAGTTGGCATTGAAGAGACTTCGGACCAGGATTTCTAGGTAGCTCGAGCTAGCCATAGAGTCTAGGATAGATATCGCTACGTAATCTCCACCACAGCACTCCTAGCATCGTCCCACCAGGCGGGCGTCTCCTTCCAAGCAAAGTGATTGTTCTGGCTCATGAGTCCAATCCGCTCATAGGTACCTCTCCCCTCACCATCCTCCTCTCGAAGTCTCAGAACTAGGGAGGAAACAGTCACCAGGCCGGGGTACTTGGAGCTCTCGGTTCTCATAGCGCCAATCATGAGGCAGTAAACCGGTTTTCCTAGAAGATAGAGATCTGGTTCCCCTCGTACATCTGGGTTGAAACGTTGGTGGATCGTGTTTCGCTCACAAAAGAAGTCATCCCCCAGTACCGCAGAGACGAGTCGTCCGGAGACGATGAGTGTCCCAGAGGAGACTCGCCCAAACGCGTCATGTTCTCCGAGGGTGGTATAGTCCTTGGCCTTGACTGTACACTGGATTATCTTGAATGCATCATTGTGCTCCGTCAGGTCTATACCATTTGGCCACTTAGTAGTCCACACGTCGTGGGCGCTTAGATCAGCACTATAGTTCCAGGAAACCCAAATGTTCTCAACTGATGTCCAGGACCAGCTTGGGGGTTTTGGAGTTGACGATGGGCGGCATGCATCTTTACCCATGCTCATCCACCCTATCATCCAGGGCAGTTCCCTCTCCCACATGCCAGCAAAGTATCTCCCTGTCTCGCTGCACTGCAACTCCTGGGCAAGGCCAGAGAGGGACGGAAGGCGATCAGCGTCGAAGCTTAACTGCATGAGGGAGAAGCGTCGCATCAAGGCGGCCCAGTTGCGGCGAAATTCTGGCCCATTTCTTGGCAAGTTCATCATGTTGGCGAACATGACTTTGGGGCTTTTCTCCCAGGCCCATGGTGTCAGAAAGTCCCGAGAAGCAGCGCATTCGCAGTCACACATAGTGTTGCACTCCCAGATCAGCTCTGTTTCGCCGTAGTGTACTACCCGTTGAGGGAGCAGCCGCTCTTGAAAAGTCCATGCTCGGGAAAAGAGAGGAAAATCCGAATTGGGACTGTCAGACCCCACTACTTCGTAGTGGTTAATGCTCTCCCTGGCCTTGATGTCGTAGACTTGGCCTTGGTGATTGATGGAGCCGACTTTTGTGGATAGATGCTTGGTAGGGCGTGATGAGAAACACCCTTCGGAACTTTCACGCGAGCGGGCGACAGATATTGTCAAGTACGAGTTTTTGTACACGTCTCTCATGCGAGAGCACTCCTTCTCCCAGTCATCCTTGTCTTGTTGGATGATGCATAGCGAGTCAATCCACAGGTACCGTACGCCGAGCGCGCGGCATATTGTGATGGCGTCTTGGAAAGATTTGGGGAGGTCTTCGATCCGAATCCCTCGCTTGCGGTCCTCCTTGGTGGCATTCGTTGTCTTGGCCTCGTCTGGGAGACCTTTGGGGCCCCAGCAGTGACTGAGAGCGATGTACATATCTTTGTCGTCCTCGTGTGTCTCATACAACTTGATACAACCACCATCGCCTGCCAGAATGTCGAGAAGACGGGTGGGCAGTCTAGTAGAGTAGGAGGGGGGAGCGCATGTCGGATGCTGAGCACACTCTGAGATCCAGTACCGTATGAGATCAAAGCATTGGCTTGAATTCGACTCAGCCGCAATGCTCCTCGCAGCACCGATGATGGGTTCCGAACCAAGCGGGCAAGTCGTGGGTGCCTCGCCGAGCTCCGTAAAAAGCTGAAAGGATTGGTATGCGCCTTTGGGTGTCACCTCTGAAGCAAAAAACCTCGACAATTTAGTCGAAGCGTTGAAGCGGAAATCCACCCTGTCCCACCCCGTCTGCAAGCTTGATTGAAGTGTTGTCAAGCTGTCGTATAAAGCAGCGCAAACGCTACAGTCTTGAGCTGAAGCCTTGAAAATACTGAGATCTGCGTTCAACGTGTAGGGAAATCGTCTGCGGGCGATGTTGCGACAGAGGCTGCAACGCTGGATGAGACCCGCCTGGCATCGCTGATCATAAAGCCTCAGCTCATATTGTTGCGACGCTGGATCTTCTTCCAACTTCATGGGCTCCCCAGCTGTGGACTCCATAATTGCGGCGGTGACCTGGAGTAACTCCCGTAGAAAACGTATCAAGAGATGGGAGAATTCTCAAGTCATGGTCTGAGGTCGACGACTCGAAGAGCTGAAAGCTCCCAGCCAATCAAACTGCAACAATACAGCGAATCCACAGAGAGTAAGCAAGCGGAGATGGTTGTTGAAATTTCTTACAGCGAGGCCATCTTGGGGACCCTTCCCCTCAATATCAGACTTGCGGGTGCGGGATTTTTGGGTCAACAAAGTCTTGAGCTATTCCACTGAATAATGAGGCCATCATAGGACGGATTGTCCTGTCCAAATGGCACCTTCTGGTCGATGTATTAATGCACCTCACCCCAACGGCAAGAAAACCGGTATGTAGCTATCGGATATCTAAAAGAGGGTTCTGGATCTACGACAATACTTTAACTGAATTATACTCCCTCCCTGCCCCTATTCCAAGTTACTCAAGAGGCCGTCTCCCGTAAGTCGAGTATCTAATCGAGTCAGCAACTGTCAAGCCAACCAGTCATTCAACACTTACATCGGCCAATATGCATGAAGGCTCCTGTCAGCCATCTCCTTCCTAACCAGTGCGAGATGGACAATCACCTCCTCCTTACTCCATCCAAGTACCCTAGTAAGTGCAGCCATGGCAAGCGACTCAAGGCCCTGGAACGCATCCATGCTAGTGTTGTACCACTGACCGAGCTCCTTGTACTTCTTGTCCTTAGGCCAAGGCCCGGTTGGCCACTTGAAGGTAGTCTCGACAATGTCCACGAAACCCGTATCTCGCAGGATGTCTTTGTTCTTCTTGTTGTCCTGGAATTTACGGCCAATCTTTGTGGACGCCTCGTCTAGGAGCCTGACTAGCCGTGAGAGTTCATGGTGCTCCTTGAGGGTGCCGTCGTCAGACTTTCCATAGAGATCGATCTCTAGGAGCTCCACGTAGCCGCCGGGGTTGAGGTGGCTGGCGGTCTTTGAGAGCATGCTCATGATGATGGCTGGGCCGGGGGCTTACTCGTGAATGTTGCGGATGTATTCCGGCCAACTCTTGATGCTAAAGGTCATCATCCTGCTATGGACGTAGTCAAAAGGCTCAGAGAACGACCATGGCTCTTCAATATCGTCGACAAAGAACTCGACATTTGGGGGGACGCTGCGAATCTGTCAGCTTCGTGCGTAATGCCGAGGTGAGGGTTGTAAACTTCAGCCATACAAACTGGGTTGAATGGGTGAGAGGTCGACGCCAATAACCTTAGCTTCGGGATGTTCATCGCCAAAGTCAACGGCCCAGATTCCCGTGCCCGTGCCAACATCGAGGACCCGCTTAACCTTGGAGTCGGGGTCGTTGGGTGGTGCTAAGCCCAGTCGGTCTCCTAGGGTGAGGGTGACCAAATGGTGTTGCAAATCTGGCTTCAATGAGCGATTACGCATTATGTCTAGAGGGCAGTTGGAAAGTACCTAGTCTCTCACACTCAAGATCGTCGTTCGGCATGTTGTATTCTAGATGATGAATCAGAGTCCAATCAATGAGGCCAACAGCCAAGGTGGACGTACTGCCATCTTTGTACCGATGGTAGGTTCTCCCATTTTCCTGCCGATAACTAAGGATAGAGCTCCTAAGACTCGAAGACGACGAAGCAAAGTCCTATTTGACGAACCATATCAGACCACAAGCTCCTTCAACAGGCAAAGGGAGGCGAGTTGGCATCCTTACCGTGCCAAGCGAAGAGTCTTGCTCATCGACCACCTGCAACGGATTAACTCATGCTCTACATGATGAATATGAGCTATAAACCTCGTCGTCAGGCTCAATGATTGGCCCCGGGTTGATGGTTGTGTCGTTGCACATGGTTCAAATAAGACTTCCTCTCTTAATCGCGCAGTGTGTCGAATGTCAAAAGACGGTTACCCCTCTTTCTTTCTCCTGGGGCACAGCTCGGTTTTAAGAGAGTTCGGACCCCCTGCTCAAAGATTTTTTGTCCTGCAAGGCGACAAGGTCGAACCAACAAGCCAAGATGCAGGTGGTTAAGCGAATCATACGACGGGGAACCATTCGGGGAGTCGGGGTTGAAGGGGTTGCTTTCCCTGCTGGATACTTGTCATATAACGAAGTGGCAGGCAAGTAAAATAGGTATTGCCATCAGTCCTAGTGTATGGCAGGATTCTTGCCTTAGAAATCTTGGGATTTCGTTTGGCCCAAATAGAAAGGAGGCTATTTATGTACGGAATAAGTTTCGTAAGATACTGAACATATCTTTACTGCACATTGACCAAATCAAGTCAATGAACTTCCTCAACGCTCATTCTGCGGCGAACCACTTCTCAACTGTGCCCCAAACAGTACGTGGCTTGTAAGTAAGAAATGTTTGCTTGATGGGTTCAGGAGCATGAAGGTCAGCAAGGCCGTCGTCAACAATGGAGCCAAGATTTGCTAAGTACGTCTTGAAGAGAACTTACCCATTGAACTTACTGTCCTTCAACTCGCTTTCAGCAGGCCCAGGGAGCAGTGTGCATTCCACACGGTTCAAAGAATCCCTCGAGTCATACGTGACGTTCACCTGGACACCTTTGACCTCTTCGATAATTCTCACGATATCGTTGAGCGTTAGACGATCTGCGTAGCCATAATATTGCCTCTCCGAATTGGGAAGATCCAAACCTAGGGAAACGAATTCCCCGACGTCTTTGGTGTGCGTGAAAGCGACAGTACGGTTGCCGTCCCTAGGGATCGCGGCAGCATCTGGTCCAAGATGGAACCACACAGTCTGACATTCCATGTGGGATGCTATTCGGGGGTATACGAGGTAATCTAAGAAGACACCCGTATGAATGAGGGTGATCTCTAGGGGTGATCCTTCAAGCCGTCGAAGAGTGGCGATCTTAAATGGGAATGAAGGGCTTCGTTTCGCGTGCCTAAAGATGAGATATTCGTTTAGTTCCTTATTGGGGGCCCTGAGGATATATAAAGGCTTACTCTGGTCCAATCTGGAACGCAAACTCGCTTGAGATGAATTGCTTGACCGATGGTGTGAGCTCCACAGCCTCAATAAGGTTAAGCTGAGACTGGTGATGAACCTGAATGTATGCGCCAATTATTGAGACAACAGTGTCAATGTTTTCTTGGTCAAGGACGCTCCTCAAGTTTTAGGCGCTGGAATAGTCAACAACCATCGCTGCAGGGTCTCGATGCTCGTGGCGGCTGAGATAACGGCATGGTGCTTTGAGCCTTTCCGGGTTGCTTCGACGATGGATTTTCCGAGACCTCAAGCTCCTCCTGCCACGGAGATCCTGGTCATTTCATAGACTGCGGCTGATTTGGTGTTTGGTGTAGGCGATAGAGTAAAGACAAGGGTATAGAATATGAGACGATGAGAGAACTCTCCCGGCACTGATGCTTCATCAAGGCTGCAAGAGACTCTCAGGTAGTAAGGAAACTAGACCGAATATTGATGATCGATCAATGCAATTTTGATCAACATGAAAACAGTGCTAGATGCCAAGCAGTACTATGGAGAATCTTGGCTTGCCACATCGGTGTCATGCCCAAACTCCGTCTCCGGACGCGTGTCTCATCCTTCCAGACTGAGGCAAAAGCCATGGTCCAATCAACTTGGCTTAACAATCTTCATATAAAGTTACCGGTGCAATATCAATTCCGAAATGTGGAATTAACCGTTGCCGGCAGTTGATCGATATCCAGGAGGAGCTGGCTAGTCAGTAGCGTAAAGGGTGATTGGCTACCGGGGTCGGAAGCAAACGATGCCCCGAGCTCACTGCTGTACTATTTGTGATCTAGACCAGGATACTTTATGTGTTGCTTTTGAATTCGATGTACAGGGGCTGTACACACAGGTATCCCCTAGCTCCTGCACCCCTTTTGCTGGAGCAGAACAAAGCGGCGGTGACCTGGACGGTACTTGACCTTAACTTGCTCATTCAAAACACTTGAGTCAGTTTTCGGATTGAATCAAACGCGAGATTATCAATCATTCTTCTGTTCATAACATTCATCCCGCTCTGCAGTCCGAGGTAGACTCTTCAGACGCCAGACTTTACAGTTGGTGCATCGTGTGTCTTGACGCTATTCATGCTCACGAAACAGGTGGCCAGATTTCCCAGGTACGTCAGAGCCTTCTCGTCAACGCAACCCAAAAATGGGTAAAAGTACAGATGGTATGGCATGCCTTGACCTGTGACGCCTTAGGGATCATGCTCCCAGGTGGCTTCGATCACATCGCGGAATCACTCAAACAGAACCACAAAACATATGCTCAAGGTTAAAATAGTCATTGAAACTATCCTGCTATGAATCACGGCTTAGCTTTTTTTCCATCGCTCGCTGAGCCGTGGCTGCCGAGGGTGCTTGAAAGGGCGACGAACTTGGGATTGCCGGTCTTGGAAGCCTTCAAGAGCGGAGCAAGGCCTACAAGCAAAGCGACAACACCAGTCGTGTTGATGTTGAAGTGATCGCGGAATGCAGAAAGGCCATTGTCGAGGGTACGCTTGGCCGCGTAGTAAACTCCGGCATTTGCAATGACGACGTCGATGGAAGCAATGCCGAAGTCCTTTTGAAGACGCAATGCAACCTCGGAAGGGTTCACGTCAAGTTTGGAGTCCAGCCTGACAATGATGAGTCTGGAGCCTTCGCCCTTGGGTAGGTCGTTGAGGGCAACACCCGCAGCAGCAGGGTCACGAGCAGCAGCGACAATGTTGACGTTTGGTCTTTTGAGGAGGTTGACGACGAAGCCCTTGCCGAGGCCTCTGTTGGCACCGGTGATCAGGTACGTAAAGCTTGACGCCATTTTCTTGTGGTGGCACGGATAAGAAGCTGAAGAGGTGTTGAAGACAACGCTGCAGCCCTTTTAGGAGGTGTTTCACTCTTAAATAGCAGAGCTGGTGTCTTTCTTCATCCCACTTTGAGAAGAGCATTAGAAATTGGATAAACTTTATCGAGATATTACTAGAATGGAAGGTGAGGTTGGCTGATTAAACATGGCGCAAGGAGCAGGGCTTTGACCGGGCCCTCAACTTCAAGGTTCGCCGTCATGTGGGAGCCGACCTCATCTTATCCCACCAAGACGAGCCGCATATTGTTATTTTGTGTTCACCACGTAGCGAGCTACCTCTAGTCACAATCATTCTTGAAACATCATTTCGTCTAGTAGAAGCAGTAGGTTAATCACGTGTCAAGAGCCATCAAAAGGGAAATAGTTGCCTTCGGGAGGAAATGGTTGAAAATAATCCTTCTGCAGCTATATCTACTAGAGCGGTCGAGGGCCAGAGGCCCGAGCAAGTGACAGTCCGTATCATGTCAGACAGACAGAACCGACAAGTTCTACTCTGCGATAACTCCGTATGGAATCTCCGACCCGGAATAGTTGACGGTAACAGATCCCTCAGCCAGCGGAGGCTTTGCGAATCGTATCGCCAGCTGATGAGCCTCTGGAGACTGAGAGTGAGCCAAGGCGCCGCACTCGCTCCAATCCTCGAAGACCGTCACCGGCTCAGTCATCATCGATGTCGCCGCTAGATAAATCACCGTCGACAGACAAAGCCCCCCGTACCCACGCGATACACCATCGCCGATTTAGGGCCCCATCGCTGGGGACGCGGCCAGGCGCATTAGCGGCAAGTGCCCTGGCCTCGCATACAACTCCGGGGTGAGTGTCTCTTGGCTCTCCTGGTGGCTGCCCTGCTACGCTCAGGCCTCCGGTTGAGCAGCTCGGGGCTTTACAGCCTTCTGATGCGAGGATTTCAACTGAAAAAACGACGCCTACACTACGCTTGTCCTCTGTTAGCGATGCGGAATCGCTTCGCGGGGCGCTTGCAGCACAGCAGCCGTCCCCCGGGGCCCCGGATTCCGATTGGAAGTCTGGATCTGGGACTGTGCGGTTTGATTTCCAGCTTGCACATGCGAATAGGTGGCTCAATACTCAGACAAGTTCTGAATTTGACCATATGTGGGAGTTCAGTGCTGAGGGTGGCGGGGGCACGAGGACGAAGCTTCTGATCGACTATTGACAAATGACAGCCAGGAGTCACCATCGTAGGATCAGGAAGATATTTCATAAGCTTAGTTTTCCTTAGAATTTAGTTGACTTGATTTTATTCTCAGCATGGGAAACTTTGTCAAGTTTTGGCCGGCAGCGCTGACTGAGAGACGAGAGGAGGTCTTTGACATCGTATATTTACAACCATCCCCATGAATGTTTCCAGAGTGAACTTTGGACTCGATGGTCATGTGGTAGGCTATGGGGATGAAGTTGGATCTACGAGAAAGTGTTCGTCGGTGGCTGGAGACGAACCACGGCCACCTGAATTTCGTCCCAAATTGATCCTGTATGCAACAAGCATTGAGTCAGTGTTAAGGAACGCGATCCCGATGGAACGAACCCTCTTATCCGAGGTCAAGGGCCTGATCTGAGCTGACGAGGCGCTCCATCGACTCAAAGCCAATCATGGAGGGGGCTTCAATTCTGCTCCATCTGTACAGTGAAGGCTTATGTTTAAACCGGGTTGCGCTGGGGTTCAACTTCCCCTATTCCGTGTGAACCATAGGTGCAGTCTTTTCAATTTCTTTTTGCCCCCCCGAGAAGAAAGGTAGAATAAAATAAAAAAAATCGACGAGGAAAAATTAATATTATAGACCTCTTTTTTTTTTAAAAAAAAAAAAGAAAAAACAAATGCCACATCGCTCAATCGATCGTCGCTGAGATCCAGAAACTCCCACTATTCGGGGGCGCCGACTATCGATCATCCAAGCTGCTCAAGAGCGGGATGAGGACTTTAACCACTACGCCACGTCCCCAGGCGATTGAAGAAATGCTTATTGGCATTGATACCTTCAGTTTGATTTTGGTTGCCTGAGCTGCCGGTTGCAGGTGTGCAGATGTTGACGGCCGTCAAGAGGTGTGAGCTAACGTTAGGCCATGCGTGCCCCAGCCAAGGGCGAATCGAACTCTAAGGAAGCCAGTGGCTTTGAAACAGGTTTTCAGAGCTTTGTCCTGCATCAGATTGGTCAGGCTAGACCGGGATGTTGATGCTCGTACTGGCTTATACTACAGTGACGTCCAGTCGATGGGTTATCTGCCTAGAGATTGCTGAAGTCCTTACTAAAGGAACCGAAGAAGGGTTTAAGTTCATCTCGCAACCAACCTTGGCATGACAACCCCCGGGACGGCCTGAGGGTTTTGCCCACTGTTGGAGAACAAAGGTATTTGCGTAAGGGTAGTGATTGTCTGTTAGAGTGAATCTGCGATGGGTTAGGGATACTTTGGTGCAGCACGGTGGCCAAATTCAATATACCCTGACGCAATACACCTACATATTGTTCGAACCCACTCTCATTTATATCACTCCATGGGATAGATACGATTTCTCTGCTGGTAGTCCTTCGTCTTCACCTTATACATTCTCAATCTTCCCATTGTAGTAAACATAGTGGGCTAGAACTTTGATGATGAGGAAGACATTTGAACGACAGGTAGTGGAGGTTGTAGCTCAGCTGCCATTAATACCGAGGCTCCAATCAATTTCGGGTATACATTACTAGCCCAACCGGAATGATTGCATCTTCGCGGTAGACAACACATTCCGGATATTCAAGATCACCTCCTACGTCCCTAGTCATCCCCTCAGTCTATGAGATGCAATGAGTTAACCCTTGCCGTCATGTGTCCAAGTGGCCACCTACACAATCGAATCCTCGAGAAGGTCGGGTTTTGCCAGGATCTGCTTCAAACTTTTGCTCGGGCTTACTTGCTGCGATGTAACAAATGAGTATGGCATGAAGATCGGAATCAACATGATGGTTCATAGCATAGCCGTCCGCTTCTATTTGAACAGAGAGGTTAAAATCAGGTGAACGAGGTACCTGTGAAGTACATACTTGAGGAGGTCGGTGTCGAGTAAATTACAGGGCCGAACATGTCTCTTTCGCCTATGTTGGTTGAATAGTGGTTAGTCTAGAACGCGAGATGGCATGGAAAGGCTTCGGGCTTCACTCGCTCGCATATTGGAGTTTGATCGACTCTCTGAGAACGCTACAAAGGGAACATTCATCGTCGTGACAAAAGGTCGAGCTGTCACTGGACTCCCCAATTTAGTACGCCCGTTGAGCTCATGGTATAGTCTTTGATAGAGCCCGCCGTTCCTAGGTAATTCACTGCTAATCGGAATGGTGGGACTGCCAGGGCAGAGGAGAACAAGGTCCTCGGTGGGTTCGAGAGAGTAGAGCGGTAACCCAAGATGAGGCGACCCGGCAGGGCGGACGCCGGGGTTTCCAGCCAATGAGGGCAGGTGGTTAACCGGAGCGTCTTGGCCAAGTGAGGCATGGGATCATTGATGCAAACCACGCCTGTAGCCTTAAAAGGTACGTCGTGGCCAGTCTATAACCAAAGCCTTAGATACCTGCCTCTCGCCCTGCCAGACTCCGCATCGCGGGCGCAGGGCTAGCGTCCGTCCCTGCAGCCTCGTTTCGCAGCAGAGTCGTCCGCTTACTCAACAAGCCGAGATGTGATTGTGCTGCAGCAACAACCAGGCTGGGAATTGTCCTCAAGTCAGGTTCTCATTCGCTGCTTGAACAGCAAAAGGTCTCCTATAGTGCTGCGGCCATTCGAGGTAAAGCCGGCTAGGAGAGTTGACGTGGGTATCGGTTGATTTGAAGTTTCTAGCGTGGACTGCCCATTCCAAGAGGAATTTAGCACAAGAAGGACGCCGTATCCCCTCTGAGCTCAGCCTGATTGCCAGATCGTCCAGATACTTCACCCTCTAAGCCTGCCCCAAGGTTCTGGCTTCGGAGGTGAGTATGCTTATAAGGCTGATAAATGAACGGTTCGGAAGACCACGACTAGAAAACCAGAGAGCAGATTATCACGCCTATGGAACGGTGAATAAAGTGCACCGCACATATACGAGGTCAAAAATACTGAGACAGTTGGGCCTTGGGTCTCATATGTACTTGTTATTCCTCACCATTAGTTCACCCCCAGGGCCTTTGCGTTGTTCAAGGGAATGACAATCCTTATGAGCGGGTTAAATACGTGCTATAAATGACAATTTCGGACATGCCTTTCAAGGATTAAGCGAGGTGATATCTGTCAGTCACGAGGAAGGGTGTGGAGCTGCAGGTCTCCATGACAAATCAATCGACAGAGCCAGGGGATAGAACCCCCGGTCGTAATCCATTTTCGCCAGGCTCACTCTTCAGCTGAATAATAACAGTACTCATCAGAACATCTCGCACTGTTCCCCTCCTCCTGTAGCCTGATATCCAGAATATTCCCTCATCTTGCCTCTTGATAGAGTATTTGCTCGAATACCTGAGGCCCATCTATGCTACAATGTCGACTCCCGAAGAAACTCGGAACCAGATCGAGGCAGTATTGTTCCCCAACAGCTCCACTCGACATCTTGAAGCAATCATTGGCTGAGAACTATCAACTTGTGCAGGACCCCGATGTTGTCGAAGCTGGTGATGATGACTCGGCCATCGACTCAGAAAGGTATCGTAGCTCAGTGATGCACACGCCTTTTTGTTACCCTCTGTTTCACGTATATTGAAGAGCATCAAACTGATGGCTTCCTCACAGTCGTCATGAGTCAACCGGCTCCATCACCTCAAGTATTCTAGAGTACCGAAACATCCGAGGCCGAACATACCAGTCTTCCAAGACTACCGAGTATTGGTATGCAGTCGCACGCTGCATTGTTCTCAACTCGAAGTGATCAAGGGCTCACATAGATCGCAGGGCCCCAAACGACGACAAGCACTTGGAGGGTTTTGAAGTCGCGTATAGCCCTGAATCAGCGCTGAAGTAAATGAATGTCTGAACTAATAGCCGCCTTGATCACAGGCACGCATGGATGACAATGATGCTAAATGATAAGCTGTTCCTCGCACCGATTGGCGAAAACCCCGAGGTTTGGCCTCCTGTCTCTATCATGCAAGTGTGATCAAGCTGACCTTTGCTGCAGCGCATTCTTGATGTTGGAACTGGGTCAGGTATTTGGGCCATGTAAGTACCTCTCGTGCAAGATGTTGAGTCTTCTCTCCAACTATTTCCAGCGACGTCGCAGATGAATATCCCTCCGCCGAGGTGATCGGGACCGATATTTCGCCCACCCAGCCAGGCTGGGTGCCGCCAAACCTGAGCTTCCAAATCGATGATGCTCAGCTGAACTGGACTTTTGAGCCTGAATCATTTGACTTCATTCATGTGCGATATATGCAGGGCGCCATCGATGATTGGCCCAAGTTCTACCGCCAAATGTTCCAGTTCCTCAAGCCCGGCGGTTGGTTCCAGCATATGGAGCCTGATATCGAGTTGCGCAGTGACAATCCCGACGTGAAGGTTGACGAGAAGCAGTAAGTTGGGTACTCAAAAATCTTGGTTGATTCTATCTCTCTAGAGATACTACTCTCTACCAAAGACCTCTCCGATGCATGTGCATTCCCGTGGATACAGGGCTGACAAGTCGCCTAGCATCTTTCAGCGATGGGCTCAGTTATTCTACGACGCCGGTGACAAGCTGGGACGCACCTTCAAGTTCTCCGACGACAGCATAGATAGGTGGGCAACCGAGGCCGGTTTTACCGGCATCACCCATAAGAAGTTCAAGATACCGTATGGGGACTGGGCCAAAGACAAGAAGCTCAAAGAGCTGGGCAGCTTTACTGGTTTCTACCTTGACTTGAGCCTGGACGGGTTTGCCGTCTATCCGATCGGCCAGATACTCGGCTGGAGCTTCGACGAGGTGCAGGTTCTTGTCGCCCAGATGCGTGCTGCAGTCCGGAACCCCAAGAATCTTACCAACGGTGACATGTGAGTGCTGTTGGAAGGAAAGTCCAATAACGGACAATGTGGCTGACCAATTGACAACAGGCACCTGGTTTACGGCCAAAAGCCAAAGAGGCCTGGACAGACAGCCTCAGCGGATGAGGAAGCAACACAGTCGCCAGCGGCGTGAAACGTCATTCATTTCAGTGCTGGTAGATATGGGGACGATCCTGGAATAGTTGATGCACTTCTTGAGGTCCCTGAAACACTTGTTAGACTTATGCCAAGGTCTATTGTCCCTCATAGACTGGTTGTATTCTAGCCAGAGACAGCAACCTTTCAATCTACAGGATGACTGAGACTCATTCATTATCCAGCCATAGAGAGCTTCTACTTCCCCAACGACCTGAGATTTGGCTAATTTATATATTCTTCTCTCTGAGACCCTGCATACGAGGTTGTGCGTCCCCCCTTTGGCGTCAAGCACAGTGTTGAAGATGAACATCCTTGAATGGCGGATAGAGTGGTGCATGATCGGAAGAGGCCATGGTATCTAGAAACGAAGCGAATTTGTTCTGGCCGGGGGCTTCAGATGCCTCGGGGGCCTGAGATTGGACGAGCTCACCGACAGTGAGGCCCAGGCTGTCCGCAATTTCATGAAAGTTTGCGATCCCAGCCGCTTGTGGTTAGGTAATTCACTGCCACCGAGGTGTTGATTGGTCAAGCTGACCCGCGGCTCACCAAGCAGCCAATTCACGGGCAGCAAGTCGTCAACTACCTGTACACTAGAGACACGACCAGGTCACATTCAAGGGAGCCACAGACGCCTCAGCCATCTACTCTCCGCGCCATTGGCTGCCTCCGGGTTATAGATGCCGATGGGGCACTGTCCAACACTCTCCTACCTCAGCCAGGAACAAGAAAAAAAGGATTGTTTCAGTCCGCTCGGCCGCTGCCTGGATTCAAGCCAAGCCACATTTCAGCCCGGTCAACTTGACTAGACTCGTTCATCGACGATCCTTGTGACATCTTCTTATCAGCTCTGAGGTCTGCGGGGTATTTCATAAACATGGCTGCTTCTCCTATTGCTGCAATCGCGTCGATTTATGTGTTCTGACTCCCTAGCCTTCATCACGTTCCAATGGCTCCCTTCCCTGCATTTTCAGGGCAGCGCCAGGGCTCAAGCTAGGTCCGGGCCAGCTGTGCAGCATCTGCAGTGAAATTCCTATGAACGCATGGCCATATTAGGATGGAGAAGGATACCCACATCACCTCACCCTGGACGCCCTCGAGGAGTCCGGCAAAGACTGCGCCATGTGTACTCTGCTGTATTGGGCAGCCAGCTGTAGCCTTGTGGACTACGGAGGCATGGCTTCCTTTCAGACCCTGCAACTTCCTTCACGAACCCGACTATCCGCCAGAGCCACAGCGAGCATCTACGGCAAATATGGCATGCGGTCGCTCGAGAATGGTGCCGTGATACAGGACTTTTCTGACGCCGTTGCTGACTATCGGCCTCCAATCCGAGCTGATCTACGCGCATCATTCCCTGGCGGTGCCGTGGTGAAGGACGGGGAGGCAAAACCTCTCCAACCTTGGCTCTTCGGAAACTGGTACAGTTCAGGTTTTGTCGACAATAAGCTGTTATTGATGGTTGGGCTAGGTGCTCGGCTGGGGACAAGTGGGAAGATTGAAGATTCTGTGGATTTTGACGGAGACACGGTCAATCTTCGAGGCTCGTTTCTTCGATTCCGGACTGATCAGGGTGCGTCGATGAGATGCGCGCTTCCTGTCCTGCTCAACTTTTGGGGGCCAACGGGCTCATGAGCAGACATCAACTTTATACCTGGAAGAGTTCTGGCAGCGGACTGGGGCTCCCCTTACGGGCTCAGCAAGTTGAGACGATGGCTCGACATCTGTGACAACCACTACCCATGCCTGCCTTCGGACACCCCGAGCAGCCTCCCAACACGGGTTCTTAATGTCGGTGCGAGCCAAGATGTGATGTTCTTGCGCCAGACTGCCGTACAGACAGGAAAATACCTGGCGCTATCTCATTCCTGGGGTTCGACACGTCGGCTCACTCTGACAACGGCAAACTTGGCGACCCTTGTCGAAGATGGCATTTTGGTCGCAGACATTCCCAAGACATTTAGGGATGCTGTGCATGTCGCCAGAGTATTAAACAATATCTGGATCGACTCCTTATGCATCATCCAAGACGATGCCGCAGATTGGGAGGCGGAAGCTGCGCGCATGGGTCTCGTGTACGCGAACTCGTACCTCACCATCGCGGCCCTCAGTTCAAAGGATGACTCTAGCGGCTGTTTCCAAGACGCTTCAACGAGGTTTGACGAGCCCTCTGTATCCGTCGACGTCAGGTCCACGGGCAGAAGATGTTTCGCGCATGCGGCTCCTGTCGTCCGGCGGGATGATGAAGGGAACTTTCCAACTCTCATGGGACGATGGACTTGGGCCACCGACGAGGTTACCGACCCCGAGGTGAACCACACCTCATGGCTTTACATCACACCAGAGTGGATGCCCCCTTATCTCCAGAGATCTCCGACCAAGTATATTCCGGGCGAATTCGGAGGAACATTCAATCCCATCGGTGACGAGCCGCTGAGCAAACGGGGCTGGACACTTCAAGAGCGGCTTTTGTCCCCACGTACCATTCATTACGGCCGCACGCAGATGTACTGGGAGTGCCAAGGATGTGTCTTTGCTGAAGACGGGGCCCTGATCCGGAGGGCATTCACAACCCCCAGTTATTTTTGGGGTGCTAGACCCGGGGAACCGGGGAAGAATCGCAACTGGCGGTGGATGCGGTTGGTTGAGCAATACTCGACCCGGAACTTGACTGTGGCTTCCGACAAACTCCCCGCGCTATCCGGTCTAGCACACTTGACCGCCGAGAGAACCGGCGACACGTACTTTGCTGGGTTGTGGAAGAGCGATTTCCTGAGCGGGTTGAACTGGGCCATCAAGGCGTATGAACCCACGCATCAATGCTCAGATACCGCACACGATTGTGCCATGCCACCCGCCACTAGGTCAACCGTAGAATACCCTGCCGAATATTGAGCACCGTCCTGGTCGTGGGCGTCCCTCGATGCTGAAATTGACTACTCGGCGCTGGGTGACGAGGTCTTGGCCGCTTGTGCTGATGTGCAAGTTGAGCCGATGGGCAAAGATGCCTTTGGCCGCGTGGCATGTGGAAGCGTGACATTGAAGGTGCGTAACAAGACTCTAGAGGCTGGCCGAATTTTGTGCTGATATGCCCTAGGGTCTCATCTATGAACTCGCCCTTCGTGAATTTGACGGCCGTGAAGGGGTGATTCACCCGCTCCAGACAGGGATGTATGCAACGTGGTCAAGTGGTAAAAGCACGTTTTTTGGCTTCAAAGTTGCAAAGGCCTCCAAGAAGGGCACCGCTCACTTTGATAACGAGCCAACATTCCCTTCCGTGGCACCATTTTTGGATAGTCCCTATGCTCTGACTCTGAAGGACGACAAAGGAGGAACGTATACGCGGATCGGTCGCGCGTCGTTCACAGACAAGGCTGTGAAGGCCGACAAGGTAGACGCACCCAAGGGGGCAGTGAGAGAGGTTACAATCATGTAGTCTGTAGGGCGCGAGTCTCAATCCCATGCAGAACGCACCTCTTGGAATTCAATGAGCAGTAAAGAATGCAGATTCGGGGCTCTTTTGGGGCTTAAACAAGCCAGTTTCTGTTCAGCTACCAGCTGTTCCTAAACAGCTTAAGGAGAAACAGCATGGTCACTCAAGTCCTAAGCTGCAAATCTGCTCCTTTCCCTGAGCTTATGGCCCCACGTGTACAGGATAAGAGTGCCAGCAATACAAGCCGCACAGAGGGCCCCAAGGACCGACATGCCTTTGGACAGGCCAAGCCCCTGGTATAGCGGATGTGACCAAAGAATGCCACCACAGGCAACTAACCCCTTGATGAAGCCATTGCCGGCAAAAAGTGAGGCAGCGTACGTGGGATACGCGAGGGTGACATACACAAAGATGCTTTGTATGATGACGATAAAGCCAGCCGAGGAGAGGAGTGCGCCAATCGTTGGCACAATCCAATGAATTGTTGGCCTAGAGGTCCATCCGAACATAAATATGCCGCCCGGAACCAGGAGAGAACCGATTACCGCAGGGAGAAGCCGGCGTTCCGGTGACATCGGCCGCCCTTGCTTCACCGACGGATTGACTTTGTAGTAGACAAAGGCAAGATATGGGACACCAGCAACGATAGTTGCGACAATGTTGCAGATGAGAACCAGACCAATCTCACCCGGGGCCATGCCGTAGATATCTCCATACACCATGGGGAAGAACTCAAACATGGAGAGAAAGATGGCGTAAGTGAGGCCGGAATACACGCTCGTGAACATGATGGACGGATCCAGAAGATTGATCTTCCAAGGGATGACAAGATACCCATAGAACCAGGTCATAAGTGTGACATGGCTGGATTCAATCTCGGACCTCGCTACGTACGAGTCACTTCCCGTGAGCTGGCGTATCAACTTTGCTCTACGGTATAGAATCGTAGGTGCTGAAGTTTCGGGGAGGAATAACTTGATCTCGGTTAGCACACCTGCAGAATCTGTCTTGCTGAATAGGATAAGCTTACCAGAAGAGCCAGAGCCGGGCTCACAACGATCAGAATCTCCCATAAGCCCCATCGCCAGCCTAGTCGGGGAACCGTAAAGCCCGCCATGATGGTGCCAACAGATGGGCCTGCAAAGGATGAAATGGCCCAAGTGTACAGTGAGTAGGGCTTTGTGTATGGGTCCGCGATGTCGCCCAGCGAAGCGCCGCCGGTGGATAAGATTGGAGACCCAAAGAAGCCTTGCAGAAATCGAAAAGCAAGAAGCATTCCAAAGCTGTTGGAGAGAGCTGTTGGAACAGACAGGATCAAGAAGATCGCCAGCGTAAGAGCATAAGGGCCGTTCCTCCCAACGGCTGGGATTTCCGACACGGGAGACCAGAACAGAGACCCGGTGCCGTAGCCCACGACAAAGAGACCAAGCCCCAGGCTTGATGCTGTGGCTGACACGCCAAACTCGCTCTGAACGCCTGGTTGTGAGGGGGTGTAGATGGCCGATGCCATGTAGACGACGAATGCGGTAAAGTTGATGGTCAAGACGACAAGGGCTTTCTTCCACTTGGGCCAGTTGATGGGGTTTGCTGGATCTGACTCGCCGTACCAACCGACAACCTTGAGTTTTCTCCCACCGTCACCGTCGTACACTCCTTTTTCTAATGACGAGGCATAGTCCACCTCGGGCTGTGGCTCTGAGACCATGATTTTGTTTTCCAAGGGACCGACATCCTGCGTTCCGTTGCATAGTGTCAGGCATGAAGGATCGGGATTGTTCTCGTTGGTGTTGGAAGGCAAGGTGCTCTTCCCCGAAGAAGCCTGAAGGGTATCAAAGCATTGATCCCATCCGGCGCTACTCATTTGAGAATAAAAATCATCCTCTTCTTCGTAGAAACGGTACCTGTCCCTGCCAAAGAATCGTCTTGCAAGCCACCAGATCGGTGAATCTACTGGTAAGGTGGGCATGATAGACTGGTGGGGAGGTTTATCGAGACGCGTAGGAAGGTAGGATCAATGTTAAAGACCGGTAGAATAAAAGATAATGTTGATTGATATCCAGCTTTCGTGCCAGGATTAGGCCGTTGAGGAAATTCGGCTCCTCTGGCGGCTAGAACACATTGGCACAGAGAAGAGCAAACTGCTGCTATTTCAAGTCACAGACGAATGTCCACAGCCCAGTCTGTGTTTCCGAGATTTATAAATCAAGGTTTGAGAAAGATCCATCATAGGGGAGCTTTCTGGGCCATTGTCCCAGTCTTGCACGTCAGCTGATGGGGACGAGACCCATCTCGCCTCGGACTTGAACAAAGATAAACAGAGTGATTGGCTGTGTGTCAAATTCAATACCACAATTGATTTGTAAGTAGTCTAATTATTAATAATCTACCATTATTTTTCGCGCGGCTGCGATGAGTAGAGGTACTCCCCCTTGTCGCGGAATATAGATTCCGTCACGCTGAGACATGGGCCACTTGAAGATGCATGTTCAGAGCAGAGTTTTCATCCTTGCATGGATCCGCAAAGAGGAGCCTATTTCCCAATTATGCGTTAATTGCAGAATTTTGGCCTTGTTTGTCCTGGGAGTGGTCGATTTGAGGCCAGCGCGCAAAGGCTCATTAGGAGCATCATGGCCTGCAAGCCCAGAATGATAACCATCTCGGTGACGAAACGCAACAACGAGATCCTATTCGCTTCTAGTATCAGTTCTATTTGATAAGGGAAAGTTCTTTATCTAGGATTAGCAAACAAGGGAGACCATTTCTTATCTTCTACTAAATATGGTAGGCAGCGTCTGATACACTACGTACGCAAGGTTTACCTTTCCCTATGTCAGGGCTCATTGTGAATTATAATCTGCCTTTTTCTATAAGCAATTAACCTTTCCTACCGAGTTTGACCTTGTCAATTATCTCAGTTGCGCTCAGTACACTACGCCCCGTTTCAACTGCCAAAATGACCCAACTACCTAGATTACGGTTTACTACGTCGGGAACCTTTACCGGCACACTATATCAACATGTTAAAGACACCTAGAATGTTGAACTGGTGAAACAGAGAGGGGCCTTTGTCTTAAATTTTCACGAAAACTCGCAGTCTCCTTCATAAGGCCACCCCAGCCTCGCCCCTGATAATAGTAGGCTAGGGTGTCAAACCTAGTATCTGTTTCACTCTAACATATCGTCGTGAGGTGACTTGGAAAGATAGCATCAAAAGCCTCCCAAACCGATCGCTGTATCAATTCCGAAACCTGCTCCTCTGAGGAATCCCGACTCTCTGGCATCTCATTGAACCTCCTGGTTATCTCGCGGGTAACTGTATCAAGGACCTTTTGCTGTAAGAAGCTCCGATATTGGGCTCGCATGTCGTTGGTCATTCTGGCGATGTGTAGGTGGTAGTCTATACTAATATTAGCTTGTTGTCTATGTATATGTCAAGGAGATAGTTTTGGGAGCTGACAGGGTGTAGGTATGTCCTTCATGATCTGCTCTTGGAGTTTGATGAAGGCTCTCTCACCTTCTCCATATATCATGGGCATGTGGATATCAAATATACTTATTAGACAATATGCCAGATCTTTAATTCTCGTCGTCTTTCTCTTTGAAGCCCATGACATCCTCTGCGCAACACTCGCGCTCCAAATGTCACCTCCTGAAAGGATACCAATGGGCATTTGCGTTTGGTCAGATATAAGCCTTGCCAGCTCAGATTCTGTTCCTATCACGTCCCATTCATTGTTGAAGAAGATGACTGTCGATGGAGCGATAAGCTCTTGGAGGGTCCATCCTCTAGTGAACTATTGGCTCTGTGAAAACTCCCGAGACGGCACATTAGCAAGATACGCGTAACATACTTCGGCTTCTTGGTACCAGCGGTACATGGAATTGATGGCTTCAGACAGCTCCGCACTGCTTGTCTTATCGATACAGCAAGTATCAATTCATATATAGTCGAACCCGTCGGCCGCGGCAACAGAGCACGCGTTTCTTAGTTTGTTGTATCCCTCTTTTTCTCCCGCCCCAGGCCTTTCGATATCCTGAAACGTGATTTCGTCTTTCTCCCATGTGTGTGAAAGTATTGCAAATTGAGTGGTCGTCTTTACTTCTTTGACCTTGTGTCCAGTCGCATGAAGGAGACGCATTCTGCGTATTGGTGCTGATGGTATCGAGAAGGGGGAAATAGTGTATGTTGCTTTATTAACAAACTAGTATCTTTACCCCTATAGTATCTGAACTATTACAAACCCTCTCCCGCTATCTGTCTTGCGAACGGCTTTCTAAAGTACTCTTTCTCATCCTGAAAAAAGCGCATCTGCTCCTCCTCCTTGCGCGCGAGCAAAGCTTTGCGCTCTGGGGTCTCCATGAAGGCCGTCAGGCGAGGATGAATGGCTCTCATGTAAAAGGCTCTAAAATCAAAATTGGGGTCTTCCGGCCTCGGCTCTTCAGTCTCATAGAATACAAAGTCCCAGTAGACGTCGTAGGTCAGGTCTGGGCACAAAAGGGCAACCACTATGGCGGTATGGCACCACGCTTCTGATTTAGCCCATGCCTGCGAGAGCCGTGGAGGGACCTGGAGCGCTTGCTCTCGGTCTCGGATAGCGGTGACGAGACGGCCAACTTCGTTATAGAATAGATTCGTGCCGAGAAGCATCCATTTTGGGTCGCCACCGCTTAGCCAGACAGGCGGGACTAGCATCTGGGCCGGGACAGCGAAGCTCCATTCCCAATCCAGCACGGCAACAAGGTTGAGCTCGTTATCAAATAGCAGGTTGCTCATCTGCATGAGGAGGTCTCCATGCGTGAGCACAAATGGCCCATTATCGGCTGCCGAGTCAAGCCAGTCATGGCGGACAAGATTGGGGAAATGATGTCTGGCGTAGAGGGTATTCCGTTGCCCACGGATGTCGAACCCTGGATCGGGAGATCTGTCGAATTCATTCTCTGCCAGCCAGAATAAGGCATCAACGAAGCTTCTGGCTGTCGAAAAAGTCATGTGCGGCTTGATCCTAGTACAGGGGTCCATCCCTTCAAGCTCCTGCATCATCATCTCTATCGAAATTGGCCTGTGGCGTATCTGGATGTCGTCCGCGTCGCAATTGTACGAGGGCTTTCCCTCGATGACGGGGAGACCAAGGGCGCCAATCTCGGGGAATTCAAGCTTGCGGAGTTGGACATAGACGTCAGCCAGCTGCTCGTGAAGCTTGGCTGTTGCCTCGGTTGGCCCGGTGTAGGTACGCCACTTCTTCCCCTTCTTGAAGCCAAGGTCCTTAAGAGTGTGCCCTTCAACATAGTCCATCATAATAAATGCCGTCTGGATGGGACTGTCCTCGGTGAAGGAGTAGGCGTGCACACGTGGCACGGGGATAGTTGTCTTGACCGCGACATATCTATCCTCTGTCAGCTGATGGATGCCTAAATCACTTCTACATGGCCGAAAGCTCGACGTGGGCTTACTTCATGGTAGCCAGCTCAGTTTCAATTCTTTCATCAATCAAAGCAGCGCGTGCCGGGATGGGCATCCGGACAGCCCATCTCTCTGGAGAAGATGTCTCAAACTCAACAAAGACGCAGACATTGAAGGAACCATGTTTGGGGGAACCGAAAGTCGTGCAAGGAACGCCTCCATGATAGGATGAGGCGACACGACAGATTACTTCAATGTCGAGAGAGTCTATGAAGGACTGGCGATTTTTCTCGGCCTTGTCCTTGAGGATGCAGTTCCTCATGGTGGGTGAGTGAATGGGAAGGGAAGTAAGGATAACTGCTACTGGCCTAGCCAAGGCTCATCCAATGCGATGTGGGCATCAGTCACGTGCGGCTTAATCAGCCTCACAGCCTATTAAAACCATTAGCTGAGCTATTAATGGGCTTTTTAATAAGAGATTTTTTTTTTGTTAGAAGTGAAGGTCTTATCTCCAGCTACAGGGCTTTGGCAGGCCTCATATGAGGTCTCATTGAAGGGTCGGCTTTGTATATCCTTACATAATCCAACTCGGCATTAAACGGAATGTCGCAGGAGCAAGGCCAGGGGACACTTCCCGACTGATATCATCAACACCTCAACCCAAGATGGCGTCTCCACCACCTCCTCCTCCCCTGCCGAGCCATGGAAGCCACAGTGCGCAAAAGACCAAGGGTCTAGACCGCCTCCAGGAAATGAGGAACAAGGACCGCACGCAAGCCCTTTATGGTGACTCACCCCCGCCCCCGAGGCAGCCTGCTCCGTATCCCGAAGGCGACGTGATACACCACATTCAAGATCGCTATGTAGTACGCCATGGAAGCCATGTCACCAAGTACACTACAAGCCCTCATGGAATGGGTGTTAACGACCACCCGAACGAAGTTGTGGCCCTACGCTTTGTCAAGATCTATACGACCATCCCAGTCCCAGAGGTCATCAGCAGTGACTGGGATCGCATCACTATGGAATACATCGAGGGCGAGACTCTGCAGCAGGCGTGGCCGGGTCTCACGGATGATCAGCGGTCTGCCATCTTGACCCAGCTTCGGGGATACATCGCTCAGATGCGTGCCCTGAGCGGCATATACCTCGGCCGTCTTGACGGGCAGGGCGTCATTGTCCCAAGCATCATGACGCGCTCCGGGGGCCCCTTTGCTACTGTATCTGAGTTTCATGACTGGCTGGTGAAGCCGCCGAAGCGGTTAAAGGCTCAGTCCATGTACTGGCACCAAATTACAACGCAGCTTGCTGCAGAGAGCCCCATCGTCTTCACGCATGGAGATATTGCTGCGCGTAATATCTTGGTGCGTGATGGTCGTATCGTTGCTCTGCTGGATTGGGAGTACGCAGGGTGGTACCCAGAGTATTGGGAATACGTCTTCACACTGCGCGGCATGGATAACATTGACTGGGAGACACTGGGTTGTCATGCCCCGTCTCTCTTTGCGAACCGCCATGATCTTGAGTATATCCTGGTGGGGTTTATTCTTGGACTCTCGTGATTGAAACTTGATCAACCAACGATCCCGTCACAGCTGGCACGAAAGGCTCTGGGGATCCGGAGTGACTTTTCTGGTGCTAAAACGCTTTTGAGTTGCTTTACCCTTCCTATCCCGTTGCTCACCCAAGTTTGATGAAGGGAATACGACCGATCCTAAGTTTCTTGTCGCTCCTACGTGCTAGTTGGATCTCCAAGTGCTTCACTTGGCGGCAAAAGATACTGACTGTACAAAGATGGATGGTCTGCGATGCCCTGCCAGAATGAAAACTCAGACTCCAAGTCCTGTCCCAGCTGCTGTCCCCACGGAGCATCAGGCTGCACCTGTTCTGGTAGCTGGGGGACCGCTTCAGTGCTCGGCTCACTATTAATAAAGTCGAGAAATCGCTGGATGATCTGCGTCGCTTTTGAAAGGATGGCGTAGTTGGGATCTTCGGCCTTTACCACCGTGCCTCTCTCGACTTCGGCCACTAGAACAGCCAAGTCCTGGAGGACTCTGGATCTGGAAACTCGGAGGCACGGTGGCGTGGGGCTCTGGTTAAGCATCGCCATTATGATTATGCCAGCAGCAGGCAAACCATAGTGAGCAATCTGCAACAACTTAGCTCAAGTTGAACTCGTGGACTGTCGAACAAACCTTCCAAGTGAGTCTAGTACCTGAATTTGACAGCTCCTCCCGTAGAACCGTAACCTCGACAGCAAGCTTGAGCATCTCAATCGAAACTTCAATCAGAGGTGCTGCCGGCTCAGATAAACGATCAAGCGCCAGGCGGCGGATAAGAAACGTCGTGTGCAAGTAGTTAAGACGTGTGCTGGCCACAAAGTCGCGTTCAAACGGAACGTCGCTGTGCTGTTTGAGACTGGTGCATAGGCGAAAGTGCGGTGGCAGAGCGTTCCATTGTGAGTCTGCCATTTCTTGTAAGGCTCTGTCAGATCTGGTTAGTTATGCCTTTAGTGTTAATGTCTATATGCCAACTCACTCGATCTTCTGGTGGCAATCAGTGCGGCTGTTATCAAACATGAGCTCCATCACCTCTTCTTTCACAAACGCGCACAAAGCTGACCATCGAGTCTCTGCTCTGTAATTCATAACCGAGTCTGGATCCCACTCACGCGTACCGATCGGTTCAAGCGTCGCTGTGGTACAGTCCAGAGGCAGACGACTATCAGGGAGCTGGAAACAAGAGAATCGCTTGCTTAGACGCGGCGGCCGGCCAAGAAAAAGTGAGCCGTTCTTGTCTGCCGAATAGATACGCGCAAACGCGGCTTTGCGTAGTTGAATGAGAAACTGGGGCGTGTCAGACTTGGCGTCCAAGTTCTCATGATATCCGAGGGCAAAGACGGAAGCCATGACGTCCCCGAGCCTTCGGTACAAGAAGAAGCCTTTCAAACATTAGCATTGACCTCCCTGAGAGAAAACGACAGGCTTGCTTACTTTGGTCTCCGCTTGTGTATGTGTAAGTAATGGTGCTTTCGTACTGGATCACATGCTGCAGGTCGTTTAGGCAGTCCAATGATAGACAAACGTCCAGGGAGCAGCCGACCAAGGCCAGCAGCTTGTTTTTCAGATCGCGCTGGCTATTCTCTGTAGTGTAAAGAGTAGGAAAGAAGGGAATCTCGATCAAAGCCCGAAGAACCGCGCTTAAGAAGAGGCCCAAGGTTTCCCAGCGTGTGTTTTCCCCTGTGAATTGGGCCACATATTCAGAGAAACTTGTGTTGCCGTCATATTCCAAGGGCCGGGTTGTGTTGGCTAACATCTTTTGGGCCAGTTTTAGGTGCCAATCTGGACCCTCAAAGGTTGATAAACAGGAGTAGTTGGATATTTGGGCACAAAGTGCCACAAAGGGTTCTGCGAGGGGCAGATTTACCCCATTTTCAATCCAGAAGGAGACAAACTTCTCCATAGATGAGAGACTATATGTTTCCAGCAGTTGTTTTAACAGCCCGGCTCCTTTTCTTGCCAAAGGATTATCATCCAAGGAGGGGCCCTCAGGGCTTACGGAATTTGGGGAACCACTATGCCCTGTTGCAGCCGTCGGAGACTCATCTGGCTGGTCGGGGAATATTTGGTTAAAGATAGTGACATGACTTGAAAGTCCGATATGTCCTGGATTGGGATATAGGTAGGTCTTGGTAGCGACATGGGCTTGAGGGCTGGTACGGGTTGGGGTGACATCTTGAGAGACACGACGACTGGTCACATGTTGCTTAGTATTGACGCCGACGAAGTAATGGTATGATTTACCGGGTAATGCGACTCTCTTGTTGTCGTGGCGAGGAATCACTTGCACGTTTTCTCTTGAAGGGTGACACCCTGTATGTGCACAACCCCTGCTTCTGCTGACTCCGGCAACGGGAGCAGACTGGACGATTGTGGTCGCATGCGAGCTTGGCCCTTCTGCAGGGGTCACACGCCGGCTGCCTGGATGCCATGTTTCAAATTCGGAGAAGGGTTGGGTATCGGAGAGCAGGATCAATGAATCGGAGAGATGATGGACGGGGTGTTCGGAGCGGAGAATACGCACAACCCTTTGTCGGTGAAGTCACGATGATTATGTGGGCCTGTACTCCGTGTGACCCGGACCCGAGACACCAACGCTAATTCGGGTAGACTTTCCTATCCTACCCTTGGTGGCGCCAATAACCGCTCCCAACCGACCCGCTATTACAAGCAATAGGGCGCAAGGGCGCAAATACAAGGACGTTTCTTATCATGGCAGGAGAATGCGAGAGCGGACAAAGAGGGGAATAGACTTCAGTTGGGCAAAGACGGAGTTGTCCACCGACAGGGGGGGCTGGGAGAGTCTGTCAGCGAGAAGAAGGATCGCAGGTTGGGGATTCGATTCGCAGTCAATTCAATCTTCCACAGCTTCAGATGCACGATAATTATCTAGAGCATCTGGGTAAAAAACGCTATCTAATACCATCTATCGCTCAGAGCTTAGATCCTCGCGCGCTGCGCTGCTTGATCTCCTCAACCAACTCCACAACCCTCTCAGCACACCCGTAAGATGCCTGGTATCCCCAACCAGCATGCCCATAGTTGTGAACAAGCCAGGCTGATTCGTCAAGCTTCTCGGTCTCAATCCTAACTCCATCCTTTCGAAGTGGTCGCAAACCCACACCGTGTCGAATCACGTCTAGACCCTCAATGCCCTTTCCACCAGCAATGCTAGGAAAGATATTAACAACGCGCTTCATGATGCGCAGTGCAATGTTAGGGTCTGGGTTGGCGTTCCAATTGCCAATGTCATAGGTTCCTCCAAGGATGGTGCCTCCACCGCCTGCCCTTTGCATCACGTACAAGTCCTCAGTAGACCCATCGTCTGTGCCAGATACTCCTAGCATGACGGGCCCTTCGTTGCGGACCAAGACTATCTGACCTCTTGCGGGCGTGAGCGTGGTGTCGTTGACGCCGCCCAGCTTGAGAGAGCCCAGGCCTGTAGCGTTGATGACAATAGATGCCGGGGAGCCGGTGTGGCTCATTGTCTTGGCTTCGCTAATGTCTGAGAGAACAGCCCTCTTGACGATCACACCGCTCTTCAAGCATTGGCCCAACAGCCACTGGAGGTACGTTGCGGTGTTGATACAAACGCTGGTAAACTCACTGCCGGATTGATATCCTTGAGGCAGCTCGTCCGCCGTCAGCTCCCGAAAGTCGGGAAACAGAGACTTGCACCAAGGATCACGGTCAAGAAGATGATCGGTAGGGTGGACAGAACCCTTCATGTCCTTGTCTCGTCTAAACATTCGGGCCTCTGCAAGAGCTGTGGTGAGACATTGAGTTGACAGGCGGGAGAAGGTTACTGACTCTGGAAGTGAATACCAGCTTCCGGGACGTCCTCGGCCAGCCTTTTCAGCTCTGGCCAAGTTCTGGTCTCCCATCGCGAGTTTTCCTTACTCGCCATTCTGCTCAACTAGGTAGCTACACTGTGCTGATCGTATAGTGGTTTCACTCACGGCAAGAAGTTGGCACCTGCCCATGGTGAGGTATACTCAATGTCATAGTCTCCGGGCATGTGCTTTGCAACAACAGTGACTTTGTCGGCCTTGGAGAGTAGAAGGGCGGTTGTCAAGCCGCTCACACCGGCACTTGCAGTGAGTCAGAAACATGTTATTTTGTAGAGATTGGAGTGTCTCACCCTACGACCACAATGTCTTGAGACATGTTGAGTCGAGATTAAAGAGTTGAGTTTGTGTTTGTCTTGATGAATGTTTTGTTAATAGTTTCGAGTAATATTCACAAATATTCGAGCTTCAGCCTCTTGGAGAGTCGTAGATCTCGAAGTTTGTTGCCTTTTAAAGAGAGGGGAAGCGGATACCATCGGATCCGCGTTGTTTGCGCGACCGGAGGGTCATTTCTCCGATCTCGCTACCAGAGATTCCTTCGGGAAGGCTTTCCTCCAACTGAGCATCCTTGCAAGGCTATTCGTTTGCTTATCATAGGTATTCTTTATTCAGAACCAGAGCGAAACCTGCAGCTCCATAGTTGTTTCACCCAACGGTGAACGGTTCATGTCCTCACTGACAATTCTCGGTCAGACTCAATGACCCCAACTCCCCCAACCCCGCAAACAGTTACCCCAGATTATGCCCTGAGCAATGACAACATCAATTAATCGAGGCCTGATTGGCCTTGCCGGGATTTAAATCCGAGATCGACGACTGCCGAGGAGCTGACCCTACCGAGGCAACCCCTCAACCGCGTCGATCCATTCCCCATCTTCCGCTGCTCTTTAAACAGGCAACAGAGCGGCGTGAAACCCATTCGTAAAAAACCTCCGGCTTAGCTAAATATTGCAGCTTTGTCCTCAATCGTTAAAGACCCGTGAAGCCATAATGGTCTTTCACCCGCCCCCTTGGGTCCCCCCTCTTCCAGGTTCGTGAGCAAACGCGTCCTCAAAATACTAATCCTAACAATGTGTAGAAATCCCAGACTCCATCACCGTTGATGAGTTCATCAATAGCGAAGTCCATGGGAGGAGATCCTTTGCGACTTCAAAAAGCCCTTACACATGCGGTGTAACTGGCCAATCTCGCAGCGCTGCAGATGTTGCCGAGCGTGTCGAGTATCTTGCTCGAGCGCTTGCCAAGACTACCCATCTTGATCCCCTCGAAGGAACAGAATGGGACAGGGTCGTGGCCATCTACTCTTTAAACACCGTAAGTCTGCGCACAGAGTCATGTCATAGCTTCTAATGAGCCAGGCTGATTACATACCCGTCACTCACGCTGTCCACCGTCTTGATGGAATTGTCACTCCTGCAAGTGCCGCTCACTCTATTTCCGAACTTGAACATCAGCTACGTTCTTCTGGGGCCAAGGCATTGTTTACTTGTGTGCCCTTACTCGACAATGCGCTGAAAGCAGCACGAGCCGTCGGGATCCCAGAGAAGAACGTTTTCCTTCTTCCAGTACCTGGATTTTCAGCACCCAGCAATGTAAAGACTATCGAGGACTTGATCTTTGAAGGAAAGACCTTACCACCTGTGTCTGTTCAGAAATGGATCCCAGGACAAGGAAAGAGACAAGTGGCCTATTTGTCTTACTCGAGCGGCACATCTGGACTTCCGGTGCGTAAGATTTTCTTATTTTATTGCCTAGCTGTCTAACGTGTAACAGAAAGCCGTAATGATTTCTCATTACAACGTGATTGCATGCATTCTCATGATAAACACGTTTGAACAAGGGGATAATCGAAAAGGCGGCTTGAACACCCAGGTTTCTCTCGGCGTGCTCCCTTTCAGTCATATTTACGGCCTCGTGGTTGTAGCCCACGTCGCGCACTACCGAGGAGATGAGGTCATCGTTCTTCAGAAGTTTCAGCTCGACCAACTGCTGGCAGCGATCCAGCGATTCAAGATCGAGGTGTTATACGTTGTGCCGCCCATACTTGTTCAGCTCCTGAGCAATCATGACAAGTGCAAGAAATACGATCTCAGTAGTGTTCGTCTTGCTTTCTCAGGAGCTGCTCCTTTGGGCAGCGAGGCGAGCCACAAGATGTTGGAACTCTTCCCCACGTGGAAAATCAGCCAAGGCTATGGTATGTGCTGCCTTGAATGATTCTGGACAAATCTGACAGTGCACGCTAGGTCTGACGGAAGCTTCACCCTCAGTTTTACACAGCAGCGAAACAGACTCGTTAATGGGGTCCTCCGGTTCGCTACTCCCAGGTGTCAAGGCCAAGATCATCGATCAATATGGCAAAGAAGTGACTGAACACGAGACACCAGGCGAGCTATACGTGCAATCACCCAACGTGACTCTAGGATACTTGAACAATGCGAAAGCCAACGCTGAGACGTTTGTATGGGACAAAGACGGACGATGGCTCAGGACAGGCGACGAAGTGCTTGTGCGGAAGTCTCCCGCCGGCTTTGAGCTTTTTGTCGTTGTGGATCGGATCAAGGAACTAATCAAAGTCAAGGTAAGCTTAAACGATCCTTTGAGAACGTTGTCTAACTGTTCTAGGGTCATCAAGTAGCCCCAGCTGAGCTTGAGGCTCATCTCCTCGACCATCCCCATGTTTCTGACTGTGCTGTCATTGGGATCCATGACGATAGAGCAGGTGAAGTACCGTTGGCATTTGTGGTGAAGAGTAAGGAAGCCAGCAGTCTATCAACAGAAGAAGTTGAAAAGGCCATCCATGACCATGTTCAGAGCCACAAGGCAAGGCACAAGTGGTTAAAGGGCGGCATTAACTTTCTTGAACTCATTCCCAAGTCTCCCAGTGGGAAGATCTTGCGACGATTGCTGAGATCTCATGCTGTTCCCGTAGACAAGAAGGACCTGGCAAAGCTCTAGCTTTTCAGTCAAGGCACCTGATCTCATAGATTCGTTCACATTAATAGACTTTTTTTTTTTTTGGATATAACCGCTATGTTGTGCAATTTACTAACAGTCTATCAGGGAGTATTCTGACTGTACCACCTATCATTTTCTTGTCCACTCCGCCATATCACGCCTTCCCATTCGTCTGCCCCTTTTCAAAGTATGATCGAACAGCACCACCAAATCGCTCCATCGCTCGGTCCAAAGTATCCTCTTTCGCCGCCGCAAACGTCAAGCGGAAACTGACCTTTTTCAAATCCTTGGCATCGGGTATGAACCAACTGGCCCTGCTAACGAGGACTCCGTTCTCTTGTGCTCGGGAGAAAATATCGGCTTCAACCTCGAGGTATTTCTGCCATGGCTCGGATCCGTTGACTTGATTTATGGTTGGATTGCTCTTGGACAAGTCGAGGTCAATCCATAAAAACATGCCAACTTCTGGAACCTGCCACATGCAGTATTCAGAAGGAAGATGTTTCTCGCAAGCTGCGACTAGGACGTCTCGGCGTCGACGATATTCGGCTGACAAGTTCATGAGCCACCGGATAAACCCTTCGTGACCCCATGTCACATCCAGTAGCTTGTAGGCCATGACCTGCGAGGGGCCACTTGGGCAGACGACACCGACCTCTGAGTAACATATGAACTTTTCGATCACTTGCGAACTTCCTGTCACCCATCCGCAGCGTAGACCTGGGGCTAGGATCTTGGAGGTTGTGTCCATTCTGAGGACACGGCCAGAGACGTCGAGTGATAGGTAAGACACCGGAAGGCTCTTGATGTAGTCGTCTAGATCGGTAGGAGGTGCAACATCGGAGTCTTTTCCCATCTGGAAATAGAAGTAAGGGTCGTCCTCGAGGATAAAGAGATTGTGCTTTTCAGCAAGTTGGTAGATCTCTTTGCGCCGCTCCAAACTTTGTGTTGTGCTTGTGGGGTTCTGTCCACTCGGGATAGTGTATAGGACAAAAGGCTTCCGCCCTTTCTTCGAGTCCCAGGTGTTGAGCTTGTGGTCCAGATCCTCAGGCATGATACCTTGCTCATCCATTTCAATGCCGAGGATCTTCAACCCCTGGGACTGAGCAGCAGTAATAGTGCCTGAGTACATGTACCCGTCCATAAGTACAGTGTCGCCAGGGTTGGTAAAGATGCGAAAGGCAATCTCCATGGCAGAGGTGGTGCCGCAGCTGAGTACAGTCTCCCAGTCTTGGTAAGGGGGGTTGTGCAGTAGCTCAGTGTGTTCAGTGAGGTAGCGAAGGAGATGAGGAGATCCCGAAGAGTAGCCATAGTTCATGGCGATGCCGAGGTCATAGTCAGACTCGCCCTTGGTACAGCCCATCCGGACACCTGACTCAAGAGGGCTCTTGGCACCGGGTGATGAACTATCGGGGCAGAAAAGATCCATGGATTCCCAAGGGAAGTACTCTGCGGAAGGCCGAGCAACTCCCAGACTAATCATGTCGGGATGATTGAAGGTCCTGGATGCCAGCTTCAGGGGTGAGATGATTTGGTTATGGCTGTCAACGCTGAAGCGGTCGTCCCATCGTTTGGCTTTGGGCTTGTCTTCAACATTCTTCAGTTTGTAAAAGGTTGATGATGCATAGGGTGCGGTGACTTTTGGAAGGGGATCAGAGGATGCCCTGTTCTGTTCAATCTGAGCAAGCTTCTTACGCAACATGGTGACGGATAGTGGGTAAGGGGCAGAAAAACAAGACGGAGTTGAATGGGTATACACAGATTGATGAAAAGAGAACAAGGGAAGCAATACCGCCCTTATTAAATTTATATCCCCACGGAGTATTGCTCTCCTATCACGGGGTCTAAGTGCCGGAGCCGGCTTCGGAGTGTCGGAGAGAAAGTGGGTCCGGAGTGTCACACTCGGAGAAAACAAGCCTCGGCGTAGTGATGGACATCGGCTATCGGGTTTGTCTTGATCACCCTTCGACCCCATCTTTCGTCCTACTTAAACACGCATGCACCACTATAGGAATCCCTGCTGACACTCACACCTCACTCAATCCTCAACTCTCCCATCCGCTATCATGTCTTCATCTGTCAAGCTTGCGGAGTACCTCTTTACTCGTCTACGCCAATTGGGTGTTGATTCCATCCACGGAGTCCCAGGGGACTACAACCTCACTCTCCTCGATTACGTTCAACCTTCAGGCCTGCGATGGGTCGGAAACGCCAATGAGCTCAACGCCGCCTATGCCGCCGATGGCTATGCGAGAATCAAGGGACTCGGAGCCGTCGTCACAACCTTTGGTGTCGGCGAGTTATCTGCAATCAATGCCATTGCTGGCGCATACGCCGAATTTGCTCCAGTCGTGCATATCGTTGGTATCCCAGTCCGGGACGCTCAGCAATCTCGGAAGCTGATTCACCATACCTTCAACGATGGTGAATATCGCCGCTTCGCAGCTATGCATGCGCACGTCACTGTGTATCAGGCGTGCTTAAACGACCCTCGGACAAGTGCGGAGCAGATTGATGAGGCTCTCAGACAGTGTCTACTACACAGCCGGCCCGTCTACATCGAAGTCCCCGTTGATATGGTGGCCAAGCCTCTGTCCAAGGAGAGACTAGGGTCTCTAATCGTCCTCCCGGAAGCGCAGCCCAACAAGGACGAAGATGAGGTCCTTTCCAAGATCATGAACAGAATCTACAGTGCAAAACAGCCTCTTATCGTTGTCGATGGCGAAACCAGGCCACTTAGAATCTGCGAGGACGTTCAGGCTCTCATCAAGAACACCAAGTGGCCGACATGGTCAATGCCTTTCGGCAAGGGTCTTACAGATGAGACTCTAGACAACTTCCACGGAGTCTACAAGGGGTGTTTTGATGATCAACCCGTTCAAGACTTTTACCAAGGCTCAGACCTGGTCCTCTTCTTTGGACCACATTTCAGCAACACCAACAGCAGCAACTACACCACCATTCCAAAAGACGACGCCGCAATCCTCTTTACCATCAGTGGAGTACAGATTGGCACTCGTTTATTTAGAGATGTGTCATCCAAGAACATCGTCTCTCGCCTAGTGCGCGATCTGGACCCCAAACAAGTGCCATCCTACACCCCTTATCCCAAGCTACCTCGCGACATCCTCCTCCCTATTCCGGAGAAGCCGACAGATGAGATTCTCGCTCAAGACAAGCTGTGGAAAACTCTGGCAAACGTCATTGAGCCTGGAGATATCATCCTCGGCGAGACTGGTACTGCTGGCTTTGGCGTTCGAGAGATGGCCATCCCTCAGCACACTAGAGTGTTTACACCCGTAACTTGGCTTTCCATCGGTTACATGCTACCTGGCGCCCAGGGAGCTGCCCTCGCACAGAAGGAGCTTATCGAAGCTTCCAAATACCACGGTTTGTCGTCAGCCAAGACCATCCTCGTAATTGGCGATGGAAGTTTCCAAATGACTGTCCAAGAACTTGCAACCATGGTTCGACATCATCTCAACGTCGTCGTCTTCCTGATCAACAACGACGGCTACACCATCGAGCGATGCATCCACGGGCGAAATCAAGAGTATAACGATGTCACGCCCTGGCGATATCTCCAAGCACCATCCTTCTTTGGAGCCAAGGAGACAACTTATACTGGTTCAGCAAAGACTTGGCGTGAACTGAAGGAGGTGCTGGAGCACGAGGGACTGACAACGGGCAAGGAGCTTAGGATGGTGGAGATCTTTTTGGATCGGGATGATTGTCCCAAGGGACCTTTGTGGAATTACATGGAGGCACAAAAGAATGGTAAGGGAGTGTTGAACTAGGCAGGCATAAGATCAGATTATAGACTATATTTATTCATGCTCAGTCCGCTGTAGCTTCTCGTTCAATGAGTTCTATCATCTTCTCAAGAGCAACCAGATCACCCTCTATCGTGCCAGCCAATGTCTTAGGCACCCATCCCTCTGTGTACCCTCCACCAAAGTCGACAATCCAAGCATCCTTATTGCTATCGATCAAGACATTGTCCGGCTTAGCATCTCCCCAGACGATCCCAGCGTCGTGCAGCTGGGTGATGCTGTCCCGGAGCTGAGCTGCCCATTTCTCGCGCAGGACTGTCGACAACCCGGGCTTCACCGCACAAGACAGCGTCACATTTTTGCAGTCGATATAAGTGAGTAAAAGACCAAAAATTGCGCCGCTGTCATCCCGCACCAGACCATGGAGGCGTGAGACCCTGGTTGCACTGTCAAGCTGTGTCTTGTCGATCTTGTTATAGGTATCCAACTCGGTCTTGAGGGACTGCTTGTCGCCGCGATGCATGAGCTTCAAGAATGCGACGGTGTCGTCCTTCAGGAGGACCTTGCGTGGTGTGTGATTAGGAGGCCCAATGACCTTTTCCTCGCAGACTCGGATTTCGGACGGTTCGAAAGACGTCCACGGCGTGAAGAGTTCGTCAGGGAGAAGAATGCCAAACATAGAATCTTGGTTTTGGTTTTCGCATTTCTCCGGGACCAGATTATCGGAGGCCGCTCGCAAGGTGTAGACAAAAGTTTCGGGGTTGAAAAAGTCATCAAGGGTCAACTGACGCGTCTTGTCTGGAGGGGGTAATTTCCGGAAGAGGGTAAACAGAGGCTGTAGCCCAATCCCAGAGGTCTTCGACGGTGAAACCATCCAGCTCGAATTCTTCAGCAACTCGCAGAAAGAAGAGGTAACGCTCTTTCAGCTTGGGTGATTCGGACAAGTTATCGGCGAACAAACGCAGGACAAAGCGTTTGCCACGGCACATTACCGTCAGCTCCGAATCAGTGTTTCTGATGTTGAAGTTGAATCCCACAACGCTCCATTCTAGTGTTATCTGCGGTAGCGACATCGGATCGCCGCAAGTTTCAGCGGTAGGGGCGCTCATGGTGCCAGGGACGTCTCTCTCGGATGGCCTTGTTTTGTTGACGATGGACCATTGTGCTTCAGTGCTAGAAGCGGGGTAGCTTACGGGTTTGAGGCAGTGGCCTAGGTACCCTTCGTATGATTGGTGTTCAGCTCCTAGTTTACATGCGCTCAGAACTCTTCGTTGTCTGAAAATATGATGACCGGAAAACGGACTCAGCACGTCGAGGCGATCAGTCAAAGCAAGCAATATTTTGTCTCAGGCATGATGATTAATACTCCCGGTGTCCACACTTTGTGTCAGCCTGAAAGAAGATGGAAGAAGTTTTAAGCTTGGTAGCCATGTGATCAGAGTGTAGACCATTCTGGTGTTATAGCTATTACGATGTCTCATGAACCCTCTTCATACATTGGCGCTCTCCGCACGAGCCGGAGCAAATTTTCAGGTACAGTACCGCTTAATCTATGTTCCAATGAGTCTACATCAATAATTCTAGTGTACGTCAATTGGGCTATGCTGCCCGGGTCACGTGTCCACTGGGAGGCCGACCATGTACGTCACGACATATTACACAGACGAGTTGGCAACAACCCTGCCCAAACATTATCACATCTCTCCCTTCACAATGGGTTACGACTGCGGTTTCGACATTTACCCTCGGCTGGAGGTGACTGTCGAGAATAAAGACGCTTACCAACAATTCCTTGATGACATTATCGCCATCTACGAGGGCGTCCATGATGATGAAGGAAGACGAGATGACGGCAAAATTCTCGAGATGCCAGGGGATACCGCCCACTCCGACAAAGTCAACATTTGCTTCATGGTCGGCGAGTGTCCACGTATGCCTGCCAGTCCCGACCGATGCAACTACTTTCTCCGCTTCAGCTCAAAGATCAGTGGGCGTCTAACGGCCCCTGCCGAGCCGTATATCAGAAGCGTGTACATCATTGCAAAGAGAAATTTTGGGAGCAGAGTCCATTTCTGGAATGATCTGCATGGTCAATCTGGATGTTATGGCTGGAAACAAGTCAACGACGCGGAGAAAGAGCTCAGAGAGCTGGAGGCGGCAAAATGGTCTACCTAGCAAGTTGCGGTTGGGAAGTGGGAGGTGAGGTGATATCAACATTGATGGACGTGGAACCACTCAGATATCCAGCTAGGATCAAGTTGTGGTTGTGTTTGCAAGTTGGAAGTCGCATTTGGACGCTCTGTGGTTATGGTCATTAAACGGAGAGCTCTCATGTCGTTTTAGGGTGCTGGGTTCCTCAAATTGTCACAAAAGCAGCAATACCCTGACACTCTCTATTGTTAATGGCTCACACAGTGAGCTCATGTATTCTCTACATATAGTAGAAACTAGATTATGTACAATTATTATTTATCCAGTACAGGAGAAGAGAAGTTTTCAACTTTTTTGTGTCTTATCCAGTCCCGGATATCAATGTACCTCAGCCCTGATAGTCTGCTGGACGTTCTTCTCCATAGGAGGCTCAATCTCACCATCAGTAGATTTGTTCTCATCAAGCTTGGCATCATCCACCTTGGTAAGATCGATAGTCTTGAGGAAGAACATGACGATGAGCATAGGCGCGAGGGCAGCTGTGGCCGCAATGGCGAGGAGTTGCTGGGTCTCGCAATATGACTTGTCGATGGCGGCGCGGACGGGAGTGCCCTTGGCGAACTTTTGGGCGGCGACGATGGACTTGTAGATGGGCATGGCCTTGGCCTTGGCGTTCTCGGGGAGGTATTTGACGAGCTTCTTGGGGAGCATATTGTTCCAGATGGCACCGCTCACACTGGGGGAGTTAGCATCGCTCTTGATATGTATGCAGAGGCAATTTACCTGGTACCGATGGCACCACCAAGGTTCATGGAGGCGTAGTAAACGCCAGTGACAACAGGAACATCCCGCCTAGCGACGAGAGCCTGGATGGAGACCTGAGCGGCAGTCTGATAGAAGGCACGGCCGACACCGACGAGGGTCTTGGCGGTGATGAAGGAGGCTTCGTTGGCACTTCCTCCGTTCTTGTTGACAAAGTAGATCTGAAGACCCTGGCCGAGGACAACGAGAGGAACTCCGATAAAGATAAAGATCTGAGTGCGCTTGCTGTACTTCATGAGGACACCGACGAGCACCGAAGCGATCTGGAAAGCAACTCGGAGGGCATTACTGTAAATTGTCAGTATGGTTCTCTTGAAAAGGGGTATTGGAGGACGTACTCGATACGAGTGGAGTGGCCTGGGCTGAATCCACCGGCAACCTGGAGATAGCTGGGGAAGAAGATGGTGAAACAAGAGTAGTGGAAGAAGTCGAGCATGGAGAGGATGCAAGCCGCAATGACGGTTCGCTCCTTGATCATACGGAAAGGCACGAAGGGTTCCTTGGCGAACTTGGCGTCCCAGACGAAAAAGACGGCGACGACAACGACTCCGATAACCAGCATGGCAATGTATCCCCCTTGGTCCCATCGGTCGCTCCGCTTGGCGCCGGTAAGGGAGAGAGGAATCAGGGTGAGACCGAGACCGACGACCAGGAGCAGGGCACCGAGGATATCGAGATCAACCCAGAAGAGGTTGATGAGACGCTTTCCAAGAGGCTGAGACTTGTCGGCAGCATCCCAAGCACCTTCACGGCGATAACCATTCTTGCGAGCCTTGCGTTGAAGAATGTACAGGGTGATGATGAGGGGCGCAGCGCAGAAGGGGAGGATAATAGCCCACATTCCATATCCCCATCGCCAGGTCGAGTGCTTGAGAACGCTATCGGCGACAATAGATCCGAGGTACAGAGTTGGGATTGAGGCGACGGATTCGGGGAGAGATGTCCAGAAACCTCGGTTGATCAGGCTGGTTGTGTCGGCGATGAAGACTTGTTGCATGATGACGTATCCAGTGTCGCCAATAGACTCGAAGATTCCTCCAGCCTGTATCTATTAGTGGTGTTTTGATACGGCGAGAAGGGGGCTTACAATGTAGGTGGCAATATTCTGGCAGGCGGCGTACATGACCTGCGAGAGGACAAGGAAGAGGATGGAAAAGGTGAGACCCTCAGCACGGCCAAAGACCTAAACATGTTAGATGACGAGTTGTAGTTTGGTTTGAGTTACTTGCATTGGAGAACTTGGCCATGATGGGATATGTGACGAGACCGATAATGGTACCGACGACATTGGCGGTGGTCAAAGCAGAGTGCTTCTTGAACTCGGACGTGGCGTAGGCATCATACACCTTGGTCGCATACTTGAGGAATGAGGTGATAAAGGTAGTAGCAAACAGACTGTAGTTGTTAGTATAATCCCAAGATAGAGTTGTGTCCAAAACTCACCCCGTAAAGGCGACGATCAGGGCCCTCCGAGACCAGGTCTCAGCCAAAATATCCGTATTGGTCGGGACATGGCGCTCCTCAGTAGTAACACCCTCTTCCTTTTTGGCCGCCTCGAGATCGGCCGAGCTTCGAGGATTAGACGCAGTATCTGCAGCCATTTTCGCAAGACAGAAAGAAGAGAGAAATTGAGTTGTTTATCCTTGCTGTGGTTCACAATCAGATCCTTCCAATGCAACGCTACGGGGCCAACAGCTCAAGTTTATATTCTCCTCGTGTCTCGGACCCTCGTCGTCAACAGCGGAGGCATTTCCGCCTAGCCCACATCCCGGTGCGGCGACAAACCGAGATCGGGCTCACTCACATGTCATGCCACTTGCAACCCGTAAAACTCTGAGCGTGGGGTTTCTGCACCTTCTATGGAGTCATCTAATCTTATCAGATCGCCACCTTACTGGCTAGTCTTGCGTGGATCAAGGGCATGGGGATCAACCAAAACTCAAAACACGCGGCGTGAGCTCGGGTTCCACTGTGGGCTGACCCGGTTTCTCTCTTGGCGTTGACCGTGATGGACACCTGAGAAACCGTGATCTAACCGTGATCCAACACAAAAGGCCTCACCCTGTCCCTGCCTGTCTTCTCCGCGTTGGGAATAGCTTCACGGACGAGGGAACCCTGAACACGCGACATTTTTAATGCCCACATGCAAACGGTCAGATCTGGGAGCTTGGCGTGGGAGGTCCTTTGAGGTTAAGATCCTGGCAAGGAACCCGTCCTGCTGGTTCAGAGCTCAAGCTTGAAGTGTCCACCTATGGTAGAGAGCTTTGTCTCATTCACCCCACTGTCGTCGGGTCATGGCGGGCTTTCGAGATGCCCTTCACGATGCAGCTCAACGGCGCGATCTCGGCTGTTCTTTGTTGACACGAGACACATTTGGAGCACATGGTCACTGCGGATGGAATCACCCGGTAGTGCTGTAGCTGTTACCAGTTTGCTGGAACAAGCTTTGACTGGGGTTTAGCTCAGCTCTGTCTCAACTCATGTTATTGATCTTGTGTGCGTAAGAAAAACGTCTTGGTGATGTCGCCGAGAACTTGGCAGAACATAAGACCACTTGATCTGACTCGCTTGCCACGCGGTAGATTATCAGCGCAGTTTATCAATCGCATCAGACGACCTTTGTTGTATGCCAAGAAGCGGACGCGCAAATCCATCGTGGAAGACAAATGTCAGAAGCTCAATGCTGATCATCCGGAAACTCGGTAGTACGGGAACATCCTAGTTCCGGACAATAACACTTCCTCCGTGTCCCCGATGGAAGACGGCGATCAGTCAGAGGCAACCTGGGCCATTACCTCCGTGGATACGTAAAAAGAGCACCGGCCAAGATTCGGAATTTAATAATGGATGGCTTACAGGGCTGACCCATCGTTCTAGAGTTTAAAAGCGCCACAAAAAGAAGGCATTTTTCGCTTGCTAGACGAGGAAGACATTTGAGGTTCATGCAGATTGACCGTTACCGTGGTGCCACTCGGAATAGCCCCCCATTCTCTTGCGTGGGTAACGCTTGGACTTTAGACTTGGCAAGCTAGAAAAAGTTCCGTACTTTGTTCTCATTTTAGACCTTGTCTTATTACAGTATAATAATCGTCTCATTGGCTCCGGTCCGGTCCGGGGGTGTCATGTGAAGGGGTGGTCTTTTTAAAAGTCGGGCATTCCCACCTTTGGGCTCCGTCATTCTTGGTACGGGGATATTTTCTAGCATCTTAAAACCTCTATTAAATATTTCTTTTACACAATAATTCTATAGACAAAACAAATTCGGTATGTCGCTGAACTCCGGATGATGATGCTTTATGCTTTCGGGGATTGTATGTATGTTGCCGACGTGGCAATTGAACCGTCTTTCCTCCATATACAAAAGGACACTTCTATCAGCCCAGGTTGTCTGGGCACTTGGCGCGGATTTGGGCTCCGTAGTAGCGGAATACAATGGGCACTGGCGCCAACAATAGCGCTAAGAATGCGAGAATGCTGTTGCCCCAGCCTAGGCCGACGTGGTTGTACATTGACAAACCCGCGAGTGGGAGCATGGCTCCGGCGATTGAGCGGAGGACTGTCACGGCTGCGACGACGGAGGCTGCGTAGGAAATGTAGGAGTCGATGAGGTAGATCTGGAGACACATCTGTAATACTCGTCAGCGATGTTCTTGAAGGGAATGCAGGCGACTTACCATGATGCCCATTAGACCGAAGCAGAAGAAGGCGACGCCAATCATGGGCACGATCCAGTGCGTGTTGTTCTCGGTCGACCATCCATACCAGAACAGCGATGCGACAATGATGATACCGTTGGGCGCAATCAGCCAGACGGGAAGACGATCTTCGGGAACGGTCTTGCCGTTCTGCGCGAGCTTCTTCTTGACAATGACATCCGTAATGACGCCAAACAGAATGACACCGAACAACATGCCAATACCGGTGGGCAGATACGCCAGACCAATTGTTCCAGTGCCAAAGCCATATTGCTGGGCGAAGACAAAAGTAAAGGTACTGAACATAAGGTAGAGCACGCCGTAAACAATGGCGACGTAGAGAGAGAGGATGAGAACGGGGAAGTGGGTGAAGAGGAGCTTCATCGGGCGAATGATGGCATGCTCAAACTGCTTCCTGCTGGTTAGGTTGGGGTTATGTAGAGCCGAGTAGAGGTCCTGGTTTCCAGTCTCCTTCCTAAGACGGGCGGCCTTCTTCGCGAGGAGGGCGGGATGGTATGTCTCGGGGGCTGCAAAGTAGCAGACAACTGACAGAGCACCGGCCTATCTTGTCAGTCCAGGGCACTCTTGACGGCAAATAAAGCACTTACAAAGATGGCGATGACCCAGAATACCCATCGCCAACCGAGATCTTCAATCATGTACCCTCCCATCAGCGGTCCGATGCAGGGTCCCAGCAACGGCCCCATAGCCCACACAGCCATGGCCTTGCCACGTTCCTCAACAGGAAACATGTCAGAGATAGTTCCACTACCATTCGTAACAGGTGTAGAGCCAGCGAAACCCATGAGGAAGCGAAAGACGATGAGCATGGGCATGTTTTGGCTGAGGGCGGTGATGATTGTCGCGATGATAAAGAGTATGTTGGCAATGTTGAAGACGGGCGCGCGGCCGTAGATCTCGCTGAGGGGTGCGGCTAGGAGGGGACCAAAGGCGAAGCCGAGGACGTAGACGGATACTACGAAGGTTGCGATGTTTTCGTTGTCGTCTTTGAACTCGCGCATAATGTCGGGGACGCCTGGGGCGAACATGGAGGAGCCCTGTGATGGGTTAGAGGGGAACTTGGGGGTTGTTTGGGGGACATACGAGGGGACTGTGAAGCCATTAGTATTGTATTTCGTCTTAGATGGAGAAGTAACTCACGTCAATAGGGTCATGAGTGATAGAGCGCCGATACATCCCCATTTCTTCTTTGGTGTCCAGTTCATGGGGTTATCGGGGTCATCGTCGCCATCCCATCCAACAGCATTAGGATCTTGAGGCTCTGAGCTCGAAGCTTCACCCTCTTTGTTGCCACTCTGAACAGCTGCTTCCTCGTCTGTTTGTCGCTTCCCCGATTCGCTGGCAGGGACCGAAGGAGTGAGTGTTCGCTGGCTCTCGGGACGAGCCATATCGTCGAGCTGGATGCTCTTAGGAGACTCTTGTTTCTCAGCCATGATGGATTAACGAACTTGTGATTGTCACAGACAGGTTGCCCAAATCATTTCCAAAATTGGGAATGCAAGATATTTAAATGCTCTTCATCTTGCATGTCCATCTCCTCGTCCACATGACACCACAACCAATCGCAACCCTGACCGAACGAGAGCGATAGCGAAACCGAAGGGGTGGGCGCTAGCACCTGGAAATTGCAACACCCGACGACGAATTATGCTTCATTCCCGGGTTGTCGGACCCGTTAAATAACCCGACGACACCCTTTTCTGGACGTTTTCTGGGGTTGGCCGGGGATGAAGGGTGTCGGCGCCGACTTTATGCTGTCCCCGCCCGGCACCTCCAGCTTCCGGGTGAAGAATTGTGCAAATCGTCCGGTTTTATGCACGAGTTGTGCTTACGTCTCCGGGGTAGCCCCCTTTCCGGGTCCGAAGCGCCACGTCCCACTTGCAAGATGAATCAAGATTTCTTTCTCGGTTTCGCTCTCTTATAGGGAGAATTTACGGGTGTGGCGCATTTTTACGCGTATTTTTGTCAAAGTCAGGCGATGCAAGGTAGATGTGCATATCCCGAGACCGAGATGGTAATCTCGTCGCTACACACCAAGATCTTGTGTCGTGATGATCCAGATGTGACACGTCGATGCTAAACATCTCGTGATATTGTCGCCACGTTCATAAACAGATAGACATCCGTCTGCCTGGTTATGAAACCTGTCATCCCGTGTCCACGTGCAGGGTAAAAGATCATGTTGTGCTTCAGAGCGGGAGAAGGTCGATCGACCCGTATTTTATGCTTTGGATCTAAACGTTATCCGCTCCCCTAACCCATTTCTTAACTTCTCTTGACATGGATATGCTTGTAGGACCATGTCGACATTGTGGAAGGGCGTCGTGTTTCTCTCACGGTGAAGGCTGTGCATTTGCTCTTCCACACCCTTGCTCCGGATCCATCGACCTTGTAGCCGCAGGACTTACTCCAGGAAGAGTTAAGGTAAGGATGATGCAATGCCCCTATTGAGGGCTTTAGTTAACTATAACCCCTTTAGGGTACTTGCTTAGGGCTTAGGACACCATGCTCTCGATATCTATCGCTGAAACTCCAACGCCGCTACACCCCCATCCCCCATCTCGACCCAACCATTCTTCCTCCATCAACTCTAACCCCACGCCTTAAACCAACTTTAAATAGCGGTTCGGAGCGACTGTAGTTATGCTATTCAACCATGGACCTATCTGTGTGCTACCGACCTCGCATCCTGATTCGCGGGTGAGATGTTCAATAACAGCCCTGGGCGTTTCTTGCCCGACGGTTTAGCCCAGTTGAGGTTGGCCTTCCGAAAGAAATCTGGCTCGACTGCATCGCGCAGGACAGTGTGCCTTACACCACCGCACTTTGAGACTGTAACTCCTCAATACGTTAACCCTCCTTGAACAACAGAGCTACCAAGGAGGCCACTCTTTCCATGACCCAGCCGTCACCCTTTCCAAGCGAAGCCTCAAGTCGAAACGAAATCCTTCTGAATATCCAGCGACGTCTATGCCATCGCATTAGCCTTCGTTCCTGTCCCAACATCGTCATTCTCGGCATTGATAATCTTGATCACTAACCAAGGTACCTTGAAGGTAGTTAATGAGGTCCCTGTCTCATCCACCATTCGAGGATAATGGTCGAGTCTTGGATTGGCGGATTGGATCCATAATCCCGGTTGGAGAAGACAGCTTTTACATCTTCGGTTGTTGGTCAATTCTGGCCACTTTTGGAGAACTCGTGTTTGGATACTCTGGGAAGTAGATGGACAAACATGTTTAAGGAGTAGCATGCATTTCTGAGTATTGATTTCCACCACACCCACTGACCCTGCCCATTCCCTCTGCCCACCAAGCAGCCACCCTTTGCGTCATCAAGGCCAGACTAGCCGCGATTATTCTCTCGACGTATTTGCCGCAAGGACACATCGTCAACCACGGATCGCAAACCCAGGTATTGAATCGCATCCCCATGAGAGCGAATTTCTTGCGTCAATAGCTCTTCGTTTACTGCGAACTCGTGACGAGCATATTTATAAGCCACCTTCTCCCAATGCTTAATCACCGAAGGGTGCAGCTTGAAATCCCATGTCCCACGCCAGGATATCGAAGCATCTTGTCGACACCAGGTGAATGCGCATGCCTCTCCTTTTGCTCCATTCCATAAAGTCAAGGTCTCAAGCTCTGGCATGCCAAGTGCAGATTGCGCTGCAGCCTCTAGTATCCTTCTGATAGAGAGCGGATTGTTCTTGTCCATCAGCCGGGAGGTCAACGCCAGCGAACGCAGGTGAGGCCATCTCCAATGCGGCTGGCAAGCGTCAAAGAAGTGGCAGGCGTCAATAAGAAAAGCAACTGAAAAGTCCTCAAGTTGAAGGCTTTTTTGCGCATATGCAGCGCCTGTCTTGGGTTGTGTGACCCGGACTCGGTCTGGGTTGAGGAACGAATTTCTCCCTCGAGAATGCTGGAATAACTCGAGGTAATTTTCGTTAAAGTCTTCGAATATTTTGACCTTCTTGACGCTCTTCGAAAGTCTATAACAAATTATTTTTTCATAGCCTATAATTCAGATGGTTAGTCATGTAACTTGATGAATCTAGATGGGTTTTTTACCAGAGTCCCATGCGTCTTGAGAGACCCTTTCAGATAACTGCCACGGCTCATAGATAACCTCTCCTCGCTGGGGAAGTTTTCCCCAAAGGTATGATAAGGTCCAAGGAGACAACTGACGACGACACTGTCGGCGAAGAAGGAACTTTGTAACAGCTTCAACCAAAGGGAGCTCTTTTTGAAACTTGAGAGTAGTTGGTCCAAATGGCCGTCGTAAGGCATCATCACAGGGTGTGCCGTGCCGATATCCATGGTGTGGCTGATGCATCGCAGTCGCAAGCAGGCCACTTTGCAGGAGACCCTCGGATTCGAGGGTGTTGAGCTCATCTTCACCCTGAGCTCCAAAGTAGCACCCCCTGAACCAATGTTCTGAGTCGCTTGGTGAGTATGCGTTAAGCTCCAGTGTCAAGCCCCCTCTGTTCTGCTTCCAGCTGGCCAAGATGAAGAACAACCTCGCGATTGCTTCTGCCAGGATTCTTTGATTGGCATAGATCGATGTAAGCGACTCCATCTTCCAGCAAGCTCGGCAAGTGTATGTTTTCAGCTCGATATTAAGCCAAATGTGCTTGACGAATCCTTGCTGTTGCTCCGAGAGTCGCTCAAGTGAGTCGAGGCATGATTGATGAAGTTTCAGGCGGCCAAAGTTCTTCTTTTCTATGACACTCTGCCATTCTTTTGAGACTGTGGCATAGGGCGCGATCTTGTTATCATGTGTTAGGAACTTCAAGATGATGTCGCGCACCTCGAGAGGTAATGAAGACCAACCCGACATCGTGTCGACGTTTTGACTTCAAACTGATAATGGGTGTTGTCAAGATCTCAAGGCAAAGAGCAAAGGAGCATGGGGAAAACGGGAAATTTATAAACCAAAGCCTTGATGACTCACTGAAGGCATTTTGTCAAAGTTTAGGCACGGGTAGGTAGGTACCTTTGCAATGTTATTTGAGAGACCGCTTTGCATGTCGGCACTACGAGAACCAAAGTTCACTTGGCGGATCTCGAGGTGCATGCGGCCCGGATCCTACTCGAGTATGATTCAAGAGTCTTCAATGATAGTCTTTACATGTGTAGTCTAGTTCCACCTTGTCAAGTTCTTAGAAAAGATTGTCAGATTAAAATATGTGCCGTATTTTATGGTCATCGGAGGATCGTCCGTCGGACGGCGACCGCGGCCGGCCGACACGGCCCCACTTTCAGGTCTGGTTTGCCTTTTTGAGCGGCCTGACACCAAGGCTTGCTACCAATTGGCGTACGAGTACCTCCGGCTTCTGGGGTACCTTTGGTTACTTGCGAAGGAATTGCTACAGCTGGAAAAGGTGTGTCGGTGATGATATCGAAACCTTCAATCTGTCCACTCCAACATCTTGACTACTCGCGACGCCAACATGGCAGACAACGCCTCAAGGTATGACTCTTGTCTCGCCGAGATAGCGATACTTGTTGGACATGAGCCACGGCCTTGGGCAAAGATATCCCCCACCTCCAGAGTCGGCATCGTGACACCAGGCCAGCTGGGCCCATCCTCAACGAGTACCTGCTGCTTTAACGCTCCACCCGGCCAAGGATGCAAGTGGCATCGAGAGACTGGCTCCCCACAGTCCCGCGAGGTCGCCGGTATCGATGCGTTGAACGGCTAGTCCAACACAAGACAAAATAAGAGAGCCTCAATCTCAAGCATTTGCCAATTGACAACGCGAGACGCGTTCAATTTGTGCCTCTACATAACCCACGCCAGGCAGGCCCGCTTCTACATATTCCGCATCGTATCGCATCGTTCGGGGAAGGAAGATCGGCTGTAAACATTGTCGGAGTAATTCCTTTGGCGTCCCTAAGCAATTGCGGGAGCTTCCATTTGTTCCAGTTTGAGGGAAGTGTGTCAATCTCAGAAGTTCCCTCAATTATCGCGTCCGGAAAATATATTGTCCGTGTACTTGGCCCAAACATGCCTCCTCAGCACCCGCCACCAATTTGGGTACTGGCGCAGCGTGGCTACTCTAAGATACTATCGTGATGAGTAGGTTGGAAACATGCGTCTGCAGCCTTTTTCTTCAATCTTCCTCCCTAGTGTGCAAATTCCCTCAATCTCGACTTTGGGAGTTTTTTGAGTGTGCATTACTCCGCACTGAGCAATGCAATTGACTCCCAGTAGACGATCAGCTTCCTTACCCTGGAGCTTTGGATGGGGATGTTAGATTTCAATATCATGGACAATGACGATTGCGAGTATGATTAAACCCATTGATGACTGACACTTAAGCCGAGATCTATCAACTTTTATCCGCCCTTGCGGTAGAGATTATCGGAGGGTGTCGTCCTTGTGTTGAACTGGTCACCATCATTCAGATTTGGACATATTTACCTTGTCTTCTGCCACCTCACCAAGATGTCCTCGGTATGAATGGACGTCGCTATAAGCTTTGCCCATCTCTTTCATCTGTACTCGGCAGTGTCCGAACCGAACCTGTTGGTGAGGAGCCCGCAGAGGCAAGGAAAGGGACCATGTTCCTGGTCATTATCCTACCGTGACCCGCATTTCATGCTTTCGATCCAGTGTTACCCGCCCCCCTAACCCCATTCCTCGAGGTCTCCTCTTGGCATGGGCATCTTTGAGTTGAGGATGCTCTTGGGTTCGTTAGATCTTGCAATGGTTACTAAGAGATCTTGTCTATCGTTCTGTGCACCTTGCAAGATCACGAAGTCTATGACACCCCTGTGAAGCAATTGTTTGTTGTCAAAACACCCATCTCACGTCAGCTCCCGACCTCTCTCGGAATCAAGCAGCCCTACAAGCCCTACTCCGTACGCTACTCCGTACGGCGCAGCCCTGAATTTCGAAATAATCCTCATCTGATTGGCCAACTCGCACTTTCTCGATCGTCCCATCCCGAGTCCAGTTAGAGTCCCTCCTCTTTCGCGCCCACGCTAACAAGCTGCAGCGGGCGTTGCATCGCGATACTCAAGCTTCAAAAGCAACTCTCAGCCTGCATTTTTCTTTTTACCAAACAATCATGCTTCTCCTTATCCCACACCTCTAGACCATGGGCGTCCTCAAACAAGACTCCATCCTGCAGGGCCTCGTCGCCGATCTCGTCGATGGCAACTACAGCACCGCAGCAGTCTGGATCACGGCGCTCTTGGCGGGCGCCCTCGCGCTGTCTCTGCTCCTCACGCCGCGATTGGACCCCCGCGAGCCTCCTGTAGTGAAACCCACCATCCCCCTCGTAGGCCACATCATCGGCATCATACGGCACCAATCGGACTATCACAGGATCATCCAGTGCGTCCTGCACTTTCTGTATCGCTGCTGCTCTGGATGCTGCTGACGCCTCAGAAAAGCAATGCCAACCCTACAAAGCCCATCGCCACGCTTCCCATGCTGAATGGCAAGATGTACACCATCTACGATCCTCACCTCGTGCAGACGGCGCTGCGGTCGAGGATCGCCTCGTTTGAGCCGTTTGTGATTGACTTTGCGCAAAAGACGTTTAGCCTGAGCAAGGAGACGTTTGCCAAGGTTCGAGGCCCGAACGTCTTCAACGACTTTGGCGATGCCATCCACTCGAGCTTTCAGGCGCCCATGCTGCACAAGATGAATGTCCACTTCTTGGCTAGCATCTCTGCCAAGATGGATCCGATTAGTTTCGGCACAGTGCGTGTTGATGAGGTCAACTCGGGGAGGGAGGAGCTTGTGGATGGGGGTTTGAGGGTGGAGAATTTGTATCTTTGGTGTCGAGATGTCATGACTCTGGCCACGACCAAGGCTCTGTATGGAGATCACGATCCGTTTGGGCCTCAGCCACATTTGGTTGATGAATTATGGTAAGTGATTGCTTGTTGGGACTTCAATTACTGACAAGAAAGGCTGTTTGAGGAATCTGTCCCTTATTTTCTGCTGTCTCTCTTCCCATCCATCACGATGCCTAAGGCATATCGGGCACGGTCAATGCTGCAGGCTCTGATGGGCAAATACTACACAGAAGAGCATGACATCAACGACCCGACCACGTCTCAACTTGTCAAGAATCGTGCAGGCGCCCTACGAAAGCATGGCTTCACCGGTAATGAGGTGGGACAGCTCGAGGTGATCCTACCGAATGTCGCGACTCTCAATGCCGTGCCTACGTTTTACTGGATGCTTCTCTTTATCTTTGAGAGGCCTGAACTAGTGAACCGCCTAAGGAAAGAAGTTGAAGCTGCAGCAGTAGTATCCAACAGTGAAGGAAAACGCACCGCAACCTTCGATATTGCCTCGTTCGACGCAAGACTCCCTCTCCTCATCAGCTGCTACCGCGAGACGATGCGCCTCTCGAACCACTCGGTCAGCATGCGGCGCATCATGCAAGACATGACCATCACGGGCGCCGACGGCCAATCCTACCTCCTCAAGAAGGGCGTAGACCTCCAGCTCCCCGCGGGCGTGACGCACCACGACCGGAGCGCCTGGGGCAAAGACTTTGACGAGTTCGTCGCAGAGCGGTTCCTCCAGAAGGCTGGCGACGCCGAGACGGAGCGGAGGCGAAAGGCGGCTTATTTCCCGTTTGGCGGGGGGAGACATCTATGTCCCGGGAGGAACTTTGCATTTGCAGAGATTTTGGGCTTCATGGCTGTTTTGGTGCTTGGGTTCGATGTTGAGCCTTTGGGTATGAGGTTTGGAGAGATGAAGATGCTGGGAGGACAGCTTGCAAGCGGGACGGTAAGACCAGAGAAGCACGGTAAAGGACTTGGTGGGAAGATTACTCGTAGGAGTGGTTGGGACGACGTTGAGTGGAGGTTTGAATGCTGATCATTGAGTGAGATGCGAAGCCATCTTTTGTTTTCATCATCAATCATGACCGCTAACTAATGCTAATACAGTGTCAAACTTTTTTCTCCAAAGATAGATATTGTTTTGTTAGGTACCAAAAAGCCTTGTTTTTGGTACCTGAGGCCTCGTGTTTCGCCTGTCTCTGATGTAGAATGCCTTGTCGCTCCGACATCAGAGACCTGATTTCTGACATACATGCCTACCCAAAGCCTCGTTTCTGACAGGCAGACCAAAATCCCTCGTTTCCCTTTTTTTTTCTTCTTGTTTTGTGTGTGCGGTGAAAGTGCAAATAAAACAAGGCATATTCCCATTAGTACAATCGTAAAAATAAAAAAGCCGGTGGCTTAAACGAGTGTAAAAGACTGGCTGGTCGTGTTTTTTTCTTCTTCCCCCTCCTCCATGCATGCCCTTCACAATGTCTCAACGCCCGTCACTCTTTGATTCAGAATGAGCATGCCCGTTGGGCTGATAGCGGCCACACCCGTCGGCGGGGTTCCCCTCGGGCCGCGGGTCGTCTCCGTTGCGGCATTGTGACGGATCGTGCAGTGGCGCATCTGGCACATTGGTGGATGGTGCTGGCCGCTGCAAGGGAGACTCGTTGGGCGGCGGCGGTTGCGGCTGCTGCTGGTGGGGGACCACGAGGACAGGCTGGTACAGCACGCGGTACGAGGGGCTGTGAAGCCAGATGTCCTGCGGCCAGTGGGTTGCCGGGGGTTGCTGCTCGTCTTGCTGGATCGTCATGGTGGTGCGGTGCTCGTAGGGAGGGCTCGGGACGTCTGGCGCTGAGATGGAGAGGGTTTGAAGGCCGTCGAGGTTGAGATGATGCTGCTGGTCTGCGGAAGGCATTGTTTGAGTTGGGTCTCGCTGTTGAGAGTTTCGTGGGTATTGGTGCGTCGGGTTGAAGCTGTCGCGGATCGAGTCGTCTTGTTGACGCGTGGGATTCTGGCACATGTTTGTTCGGGTGAAATCACTTTGAACGTGCGTTCGTTTCCCCTCTCCCAAGATTCACAGGCAGGGAAGACGCGTTGATATACTCGGTTGCCTTCCCATCAGGCTCTCGTCTTGTGCGCCCTGCTTGATCAGCAGGCTCTCGCCACGCTGCAGAAGCAATCAACTGCAATGTATGCCGACGGAATTACCCATCCATAGAGGCCACGGCAGAGACGCATCATGTCTTGGGCCCCGTAAATAACCTATGCCTACGAGTGGAGTAAGTTCCGATGCGTTAAGTGTATGCATCGTTGTCGACTTGAGCGAGACGTGTAACGCGAGACGCGAGACGGTTTGCGTGGTGGTGGGTTGCTAGGGGTGAGGGTGAGGGGGTTGCCAGGCTCTATATTTGGTTGTCTCGAGTTAATCACGTAAACCTTGCCAATAGAGCCAGATTGCAGAGATTAGCGAGTCACGCCTTGAGTCAATAGTCTACCTGCGAGAGATGATGTCTCACTGGCGAGGGGGAGACAGAAATGATCTGCTCGGCACCGTTGAAGGCCGAAGCCACCATGCGCCCGGAAACGGCAGCCAGCAGCGAGCCCGTTGTTGTCACTCACATTGTTGTCTCCTCAGAAAAGAGTAGAAGAGGGTTGGCTACCTGCAGCGGCATTCACCCCCAAATATGCAGGCCTCTTGATCCGGATAGGGTCAAGCATGCGAGGGCGTGTCGGCATCCTCAACGTGGTTGGCCAGCAAAGGGTTACCTTCCAGGTTTCCGGAATGGTGCAGAATGGCGTTGGAGAAGCAGCTGAACCCAGGGGTTTCAGAGGCTTGTGTTTGGTCATGTTTCCCAGAGATGCGAGGATGAGAAAGTCAAGTGTACGCCATACCACAAGGTGTCACCGCTGTCTTTGTGCGGCGTGATGAGTAACACGGCTCTTACATTGCTTACGGTCGGCAGTTGCACGCGGACGGAATTAATGACAAACACCGCTGTCCGGTAGATGATGGTGTGGTGAGATCGCGATCGAGCCTGGGTTTGGTCGATGCCAATTCTCGGTTCAGTGTGGATTTTCAGGGTCCTTTGATCGTGAAATTATTTCTAGAACGTGGTTTTATTCCCTTGTATGACCCGTACAACGAGATAATATCGCCATAGTCTGACTCGTGAGATGGTTCGAGTGTTGGTGAGACTGGGGATATGCACAGTATCCGACATGAACGAGAGGAGTTTTTGACTGCAAACATGTAGTTACACTGCGTCATTGTGTAATTACTTTGAATCATGGGCCCTCTTTAATTAACACTCATCAAATGAGTAGCATACGTGTCCCCAGTCAATTGACACAGAATTGAAGTAGATTTCTGCCAACTCTAGGGTAGCCAACGCAAACCTCGAGTAAGCTTAAAAGTCTATGACGAAACCACCCGCGCACTACGATCGAAGCCGTTCCCATCATGGCTGCTTCCGCGTCAGCCCGGCACGAGATAAGACGTTTGTTCGCAGTTGGTCGCGTTTACTCAAAAGTCCGAAGTCCGACTTTGTTTGTTGGTGTCGTCATAGACGCCTCACAGGGCATCCACAGCGTCGAGATAAAAATGTTGTGTTGGTTAGCTACTACCAAAATGTCCATGTTCCACGACACTTCAGACTTTAATCGCAATGGCTGACGAGAGACCTACTCCTCGGGATGAGGATATTCCGGGCGGTTTCCCCGTCACGCCCAGTGTCAACTCGATTGACCAGTTGACCCCGACTGGTGATACGGCACACAGACTCGAAGCCGGCATCTCGGGGCGTCATGGCCCGGCCACCTCCGGCTGGGGGGAACCGGTGGCCATCGGGGCTTCGGCCGGTGGATACTTGGGTACACGACAGCAGCCACAGACGCCGAATGTGCACCAGTACTACGATGTGATTGAGGGGGGCCAAGATGAGAAAACATGGCACACGCACGAGCAGGAGGAGTCACAGAAGCAGGCTGTGCGAAAAGATGTCCATGTCTCAGACTCGGCTGCGGCTGTTGGCATGTCGAGAGATGAGAACTCGTCTTCCAGTACCATCCTACCACGCGGGGTCTCAACCGACGAGAAACGCAAAGAGACTGCAGTTGCTGGCGAACCTTCACCAACCGACGCCCCATCCTCCCCCGACGAACCAATCTTTTCGCCCATCAAGTCCCAGTCAAACGATCCAGAAAAAGAACGACCCAACCTCGAGAGAAAGAGGACAATCCGCACCGAAGATGACCTCTTCCGCGTTCTATCCCGTCGCAAGACGTCTGCGAGCACACCCGAGGAGGAACAAGAAGAACACGAAGAACTCAACCGTCTAATGTCGCGCATCTTTGGCCAAGCCCGGCAGAAGCAGAGCGAGGGCGAAAAGACGCGCCACAGCGGAGTCATCTTTCGCCGTCTCACCGTCCGCGGAGTCGGCCTCGGCGCAAGCCTCCAGCCCACCGTGGGTGACCTTTTCCTCGGACTCCCTCGGACACTTTCGAAGCTGTTCACTCAAGGTCCAAAGGCGGCGCTTGCCAAGCCGCCTGTGAGAGATCTGATTAGTGACTTTGATGGGTGTGTGCGTCCAGGGGAGTTGCTCCTCGTGCTGGGCAGACCCGGGGCTGGTTGTAGCACGTTTCTCAAGGCGTTTTGTAACCAGAGGGCTGGCTTTGAGGCTGTTGAGGGGGAGGTTACGTATGGAGGTACTGATGCGGGGACTATGGCCAAGGACTTTCGGGGAGAGATTATTTACAACCCGGAAGACGATTTGCATTACGCTACCTTGTCGGTCAAGAGGACTCTTCAGTTTGCGCTGCAGACGCGTACGCCTGGAAAGGAGGATCGACTCGAGGGTGAGAGCCGTGCGGATTACGTCCGCGAGTTTCTGCGAGTTGTCACGAAGCTGTTTTGGATTGAACATACCCTTGGAACAAAGGTTGGCAATGAGTTCATCCGTGGTGTGTCTGGCGGGGAGAGGAAGCGAGTCAGCATCGCCGAGGCCATGATCACCAGAGCCTCAGTCCAAGGATGGGACAACTCCAGCAAAGGTCTCGATGCGAGCACAGCTGTTGAATACGTCAAGTCGATCCGCGCCATGACGAACATGGCCGACACTTCGACCGCCGTGTCTCTCTACCAAGCTGGCGAGACTCTATATGACCTCGTCGACAAGGTCTTGCTCATCGACCATGGCAAGTGCCTATACTTTGGACCCTCGGACAATGCGAAGAAGTACTTTTTGGATCTTGGGTTCGAGTGCCCTGAGCGATGGACCACAGCCGACTTTTTGACCTCTGTCACGGACGAGCATGAGCGCAGTGTGCGAAGCGGCTGGGAAGATCGCATCCCACGCACCGCAGACGAATTCGCCGAAGCTTACCGTCGAAGCGACGCGTACCAAAAGAATCTTGAGGATATTGACGATTTCGAGTCCGAGCTTGGCCATCGAGCCGAGGAACGTCGCAGACATGAGTCGGAACGGACCAAGAAGAAGAACTACGAGATTCCCTTCCACAAACAGGTACTCGCCTGTACGCACCGACAGTTCCTCGTCATGACAGGCGATAGAGCCTCGCTGTTTGGTAAATGGGGCGGTCTTCTCTTCCAAGGTCTCATTGTGGGAAGTCTTTTCTACAACCTCCCCGAGACAGCCGCGGGCGCGTTTCCTCGCGGTGGTACACTTTTCTTCCTGTTATTGTTCAATGCCCTTCTTGCTCTTGCCGAACAAACCGCTGCGTTCGAGTCCAAGCCAATTCTTCTCAAGCACAAGTCCTTCTCCTTCTATCGGCCATCCGCATTTGCTATAGCGCAGACCGTGGTCGACATTCCCATGGTGTTTATCCAAGTTTTCCTGTTCAACATCATCATCTACTTCATGTCCAACTTGGCCCGTACGGCGTCGCAGTTCTTTATTGCGACGCTGATCCTATGGCTCGTCACGATGGTGACGTATGCTTTCTTCCGGGCCATCTCGGCGTGGTGCAAGAGTCTTGACATCGCGACTCGGTTCACGGGTTTGAGCGTACAGATTGTCATTGTGTATACAGGCTATCTGATCCCTCCTGACTCGATGCGTCCTTGGTTCGGTTGGCTGAGATGGATCAATTGGATTCAATACGGATTTGAGTGCCTGATGGCCAACGAATTTACCGGCCTTAGCCTTGAATGCTCTCCGCCGTACCTAGTCCCGCAAGGCCCCAACGCTCAGTCGCAGTACCAAGGTTGCACCCTGCCGGGCTCAACTCCTGGAGCTTCTTCTGTCGGGGGATCAGACTATATCCAGCAGTCGTTCAGCTACACTCGAGCTCATTTATGGCGCAACTTTGGCTTCCTGTGGGCCTTCTTCCTCTTCTTCGTCTTCCTCACAGCTCTCGGCATGGAACTCATGAAACCCAACGTCGGAGGCGGCGCCATCACCGTCTTCAAGAGAGGCCAAGTTCCCAAGGCCGTTGAAGAGTCAATTGACACTGGCGGTCGTACCAAGAATGAGAAGAATGATGAAGAAGCTGGTCGCGTTGTTTCTCTTGCGGAGGGTGTGACTGCTGAGAGGACAAAGACGGATCAGCAGCTCACTAAGGAAGTTGGCAAGAATGAGACTGTGTTTACGTTTCAGAACATCAACTACACGATTCCATATGACAAGGGACACAGGAAGCTGCTTCAGGACGTCCAGGGCTATGTTCGTCCTGGAAAGTTGACTGCCCTTATGGGTGCTTCTGGTAAGTCGCTGCATCGCGAGTACCGCTACAATAACTGACAGATTACAGGCGCCGGAAAGACGACTCTTCTCAATGCTCTGGCTCAACGACTCAACTTTGGAACAATCACAGGCGACTTTCTCGTCGACGGTCGGCCTCTTCCCAAGTCGTTCCAGCGAGCGACCGGTTTCGCAGAGCAGATGGACATTCACGAGCCAACCTCGACTGTCCGTGAAGCCTTGCAGTTCTCCGCTCTCCTTCGACAGCCCAAGGAGGTTTCGAAAAAGGAAAAGATGGAGTATTGTGAGACCATCATTGACCTGCTCGAGATGCGTCCTATCGCTGGTGCTACCATTGGTATTGTTGGACAAGGTCTCAATGCCGAACAGCGAAAGCGATTGACAATTGGTGTCGAGTTGGCTTCCAAGCCTGAGCTTCTCATGTTCCTCGATGAACCTACATCTGGTCTTGACTCTGGCGCAGCGTTCAACATTGTCCGTTTCCTTCGGAAGCTTGCCGACGCAGGCCAAGCCGTCCTCTGCACCATCCACCAACCTTCTGCCGTATTGTTTGAGCACTTTGACGACCTCCTGCTTCTCAAAGCTGGTGGCCGCGTCGCGTATCATGGTCCCTTGGGCAGCGACAGCCAGAATCTCATCAACTACTTTGAGTCCAACGGAGCTTCCAAGTGTCCACCTGATGCCAATCCCGCCGAGTACATGCTCGACTCCATCGGCGCCGGAGATCCTGATTACAACGGCCAAGATTGGGGTGATGTATGGACCAACTCATCTGAACGCGAAAAACGAGCTCGCGAAATCGAAGAAATGATTGAGCATCGTCGCAATGTCGAACCATCCCACAGCCTCAAGGACGACCGCGAGTACGCCATGCCTCTCTCGACCCAAACATGGGCTGTCGTCCGCCGCTCTTTCATCGCCTTTTGGAGATCCCCAGAGTACATCTTTGGCAACTTTATGCTGCACATCCTTACCGGCCTGTTTAACTGCTTTACCTTTTACAAGATTGGCTTCGCGTCCGTCGACTACCAGAATAGGTTGTTCTCCATCTTCATGACCCTCACCATCAGCCCGCCTCTCATCCAGCAGCTTCAACCCGTGTTTCTCAAGTCACGACAGATCTTCCAGTGGCGCGAGAACAATGCCAAGATATACAGCTGGTTCGCGTGGACCACTGCCGCTGTTGTAGTCGAAATCCCGTACCGCATCGTCGCGGGAGGGATTTACTTCAACTGCTGGTGGTGGGGAGTCTTTGGCTGGCAAGCTTCAAGCTTCACTTCGGGTTTTGCGTTTTTGCTGGTGATACTGTTTGAGCTGTACTATGTCAGCTTTGGACAGGCCATTGCCGCTTTCGCCCCGAATGAGCTTCTTGCTTCTCTGCTGGTCCCCATCTTCTTCCTCTTTGTTGTGTCCTTCTGTGGAGTCGTTGTTCCTCCTGCTGGATTGCCAACTTTCTGGCGAGAGTGGATGTACTGGCTTACGCCCTTCCACTACCTCCTCGAAGCCTTCCTCGCTGCTGCTATTCACGACCAGCCCGTCAAGTGCAAGTCAGGCGAGTTTGCACGCTTCAGAGCACCATCTGGTCAATCATGTGAGGAGTACGCGAGGCAATACATCCAGCAGGCGGGCGGTTACGTGCAGACAGGTGAAGGGGGACTCTGCGAATTTTGTCAATACGCGACTGGAGATGAATTCGGTGCTGGGTTCAGCGTCTACTATAGGAATATCTGGCGGGACTTTGGAATCTTTTGTGGATTCATTGTCTTTAACTATGCGATCGTGTATGTGGCGACGTGGTTGAGGTTCAGGGGCAAGAACCCGTTCAAGGGACTGTTGCAGAAGAGAAAGTCTTGAGGGATGGATGGTGTTTTTTGATCTGTATGATGGCATTAATAATTTGTATTCTCTTCTCTCTTTAACCTCCTCTTCCACAGAAGCCATGCTCTGTAGCTGAACTCGTTCTTGTTTCGTTGGACCACTTAGGGGAAAAGCAATCACCACCAACAGTTGAGACCGCGGAAAAACGATAGTACTAGAAGCATTCTAGATTCCCCGTATAAGTGAATATGGACGATCACTTTAGTCACGTCACTTAATATACGCACGTTTTCTCCGACAGGGGCTCCAGGTGTCGCTCAACTTGAGTCTGGGTAGCTCAAGGCATTCATTGACCATGCTCATCACTTGAACTCATGAAAAGTCTGGCAATACTTACGACGGACGCGTTTAATTAATACTCTTCTGCACGTGACGGACTTAGCGGTTCTATGCCAACATCAGAACCGACTGCCCAACAGCATCACTTGGAACCCGAATGGCGGGTCAATCTGTGCGCTTGCTCTCTCGAGGCATTATTAATCATGTCAGCCGGTCGATGTAACCGTAGATGCATATAAATATCCCATCTGATGGCATCTTGAAACCTTACTTAACACATTATTCTGCAATCAGTCAACATGTCCGCCCCAAATCACCCTGTTATTCTCATCTTTGGTGCCGGTGCCAACACTGGCTATGGCGTCGCGGATTCCTTTTCTCGAAAGGGGTACAAGGTGGCCATCGTCTCCCGCGGTGCTTTGACACCGGTGTTTGAAGAAAGAGATTTCCTGCATATCAGGGGAGATCTTGCGGATGCCGCTTCAGTCGAGGCAGCCTATCAACGCACCGTTGACGAGCTTGGAACCCCTAGCGTCGTTGTTCATAATGGCGAGTCAGGTATCTCAACTTCAGGGACGAAGACTGACGGATATGTAGCATATGCCAGCACCATGGCTCCCGACAATGCCGACCCAATCCAGCTACCAGTGGCTGATCTTGCAGCGGACCTGGCCATCAACACAACGAGTGTCCTTCAACTGCTTCAGTTGGCGACATCAAGTTTTGCCAAGCTTCCCGATTCTACGTCCCGGACATTCATCTACACCGGAAACAAGGCCAACCTCCAACCATTCCCTCCATTTCTGAGTCTCGGCGTTGGCAAAGCAGCGTCCTCGCACATGATCTCATTTGCTGCCAAGACATATAGCCCTCAAGGTTACAAGTAAGATATTCTATATTTGAGTGACACTGGTCGGACATTGATACGAATAGGTTCTACTATGCGGACCAGCGAAATGAAGATGGTTCGCCAGTGTTGGCGGCCATTGATGGGAAAGCCCATGGAGAGTTTTATACCGAGCTCGCCGAGTCCAAGACGCAGGGTCCATGGCTGGCTTCTTTTGTCAAGGGCAAAGGATATGTCAAGTTTGAAGAGTAGTCGATATAAGTATGATGATAAATAAGCAATGGCACGCCCGGAAAGCATCAACCAACGCTTCACACTCACTACCGTCTATTCTTGCAGCCATGCCACTTTGCTTCTGTACTGCGGCTGATCTTCAGAGTGCAAGAGTATGAGTAAATGAGCTGACCAAGCGCACACCTGGATAGCCAAATCAGCTTCCATCATCAGCCACTTCGTCGGTTACGAATCGCCTTGAGCCCCAAAAGGTCGATCTGGACTTATTCCGGTCAGGATTCGTCCATTTATGAGTTGCTGACCAACCCTTCGTGTCTTCACACCCGATCAATCGGCTCTTCGGCAATGATTGAGCCTCGTTGCCGCCACTATTGATTCTAAAAGTCTCGTGGCGTTGTTTAGTTGTGCACCAGCCTATCACGCCAGTAGCTTCTTGACAACCAGTTTGGGAGACTAAACCCATCTCGATGACACCAAAGGGCTGTTGCAATGCAGCCGCCTTCCTTAAAAACCGTCGTCGTTCCCTGTCTTCATTGTTTCTCATACTCGCCTAAACCTTGCTCAACATGGCTGGCGAGTTCGGAAATCCTGACAGAAAAAGCAGCTTGATCGAGCCCCTGACAACAATATGGACTATACCTGGCGGCTGTCCATCGCCTGTGCCATTAGTCGACGATAATCACACCACTCTCGACTCTTCCTGCTATCCACCTGACGATTGGACTATCTGGGAGAGCCTTGGCTTCTACTCCCCTGGCATCTGTCCTCGTGGATACACCTCAGGATGTAAAGTAACGGATTCGGCGTATGGTGGGACAGTCCGTCCGACTGAGACGGCGGCCATATGCGTTCCTAGGTCTGTGATGTTCCTTTTTTTTATTAACGATAGCGGTCTCACCGTGCATGTAGCTCATACTCGTGCTCCGACTACCTTATCTACGCGAGCTCCGTCTCTGGTAACGACACCATCACAGTCCCGGCATTCCAGATCAGATGGGCCAAGTCTGACCTCACTGCCTTTGAAACCTCGAGGTCAACATCCAGCAGCGCCACTTCCACTTCGAGCTCTAGTTCGACGTCACATCCTCATCCCACAGGCCTGCCCACTGGTGCAATTGTGGGTATAGCCCTCGGGTCTGCAGCAGTTGTAGCCATACTCTCTGGGTTTATGTTCTTTTTGTTTCGTAGAAGGGGGCGGCGTGGAACACAAAAGAGTCATGTATCACCTGATAAAAACCCTCCGAAAGATGGACTTGCAGAGCTGGAGACGCCAACACAGCCTGCAGAATTGGCGACGGCGACGAGGTCATCGCAGGGGAGAGGGTCGGTTCACGAGTTGCAGCAAGGAGGAAAGTCCACCATCCCAGAGCTGGGCGGAGCTGATGGGATGCTGCCGGAGCTTGCTGGTACTTTAGGAACAGGGGGTAGGCATGAACTTGGCGCAGAAGAAAGGTCTATACCAGAGCTGGAGGGGAACAACGGTTCTAGACACGAGTTGTCTTGATATTATCAGAGGCTGTGCGTGCTGGGTCGAAATAGAGAAGCATTCTTTATGTGGCGATATAAACCTATGATCAAGAATATCAGGGGCAGACTGGAACCAAAAAAGACGCACAGAGTTGGAATTCAATCATCTCAACATGTCTGCGTTAAAAAGAACAAACTACCTCCTAAACAAAAAATCGACTTTTGGTTGAAAACGTATTAATTCGGTGTCCACGCGTTGGTCGTCCAACTCTCGGGGCTGATGTCTGGCCAGTACAGTCCCTGTGCATTATCATGATACATCGATGCATCGATGAACTGCAAATCTAGAACCGGCTGAGACAGGAGCTCCTGTAGTGAAGGCTCCGACAATGCCATGCCTGCTGTGGGATTGGCTGCCGTGAGTGCTTGACTAACGTCGATACCATCTAGTTGTATGAGGTTGGCATCCGGTATAGTAAAGTCTCCTCTGCGTGACTGGACTGCCGCCATGCAAATTTTCATGGCATCTAAATGTCGACAGAACTCCTCGGCAGCAAAGTTGCCGTTCTCTTTCAGCTGAGCCAGGAACTGAGCGGCCGACTCGAACTGTTCTTTGTCGCTTCGACACTCTTTGCCGTCAAGGAGGCTCGAAATAGCCAGAACAGTAGCGGCAGCAAAGAGATATTGGGTATAAAAGTAGTCAAACGTAGCAAAGGATCCATCAATCCAGCACTCAATTAGTAGACGGCACGAGTGTCGTGCACACCTCACACAAGCCTCCGACAGGGTGACAGCAGAGGCAGGAATTTGGGGTTCTGTCCTTGGCTGCGTCTCCCAAGCGGCGACGTGAGTTCTTAGGACGTGGAGAAGAATAGGTCGAGTGGAAGTGATGGCGACCTGTTGATTGTAAGAAGAAAGTAACCCGAACTGGAGGAACGCATCCTTACCTGGTTGAAGTAAAGGTGTAGGGAGAGAGGCTTGGGACTTGGTTCAGGGCCGTCCGTCGACTCAATGTGTAGATGAGGTGGCAACTCTTCCACAAAGGTGCGCAGATCTCTCAGAGCTTCCTGCACTCTCTGAGATAAAGTCTTTTGCTGAGGCCTTCGCGTATAAATCGAGTTGATGACCCGCCAGGCGAGGCGAGCCAATCGAATACTTGCGATAAAGTATGCCGAGTCTGCAAAGTCGTCTGATGGTGTATCCAAAACCGGGTCCGAAGGGAAGTCAACTTCTATGTCGTTGTCTTGTATCGCAACTGGATGACCAAGCCTTGATGCCCACATGCGATCGAAGCTGTATGCAGTCCACCACACTCGATTCCTGTGTTCTCTGGCAGCAGCATCCCTTAGTTGAGATTCGGGGACGTTAAGGTGTAGTCCCATGACTACAGAAAGGCGAACTGAAGAACCGGCCAGAGCGTATGCCGTGTACCGACGGTTGAGTGCAAGAGAGTAAAAGGACTTGACACGGTTAGCCTATGTTAGTGAAGGTACATGTCGAGCAACCTACCAGAAGCAACCTGATCTCGATAGCATCAATCCTCGGCCGTTCACTGATGATCCGGAGCACACGAGTCGCCCGAGCAAAATAGCACATTCCCGGAAAGTTCTTTTCTTTTGCCGCCGTCCTTGTCGAGTACATCTCCCCAATGGCAAGCAGGGCCCATAGTTTACTCTTTAGAAGTGAATCGGTGGAATGTGGGTTTTGGATCGTCTGCTCAAGCCCTTCAAGGATCTGACTTTTGCGAACGATATGATAGCAGCGACTGACATACTTGAGGGCGACATTGACCAACAATCGTGCTCGAGAAGGAATAGGCCAGGGACAGTCGGCATCAGAGAGGGTAAGTAGTCTATCATCCGGTGCGTAATTGACTCTGGGAATATGGCTGTGTCCAGGCTCTGAGATGGCTTGACGGAAACGCGTGGCAAAGGCGGCATCTGATGCTTCACCGATCAATACCGGTGTGTGAAGAACGTTCATGTCAAAGAACCAGGGACGTTCCTCCAACAGGGTCCCTTGAAGGGTCGAGGTAGGTTCAGCTTGGCCATTGGTAGGGGCAATTGGAGCCTCCGGTGCGCCGAGTTCAGGCCGAACTTTGGTGTCCGTATCCCGACTATTACGGAGCCGCTGATTTTCGGCGACAAGGTCATCGATATATCTACCACGTCAGAGACGAAACATGTCAGGCCATGAATCAACTTACTGTTGGCTGACCTTTACCAACCGGTTTTTCCGGGGATAAGAACACTCTGCACCCTTGCTTGCCTGTCGGCAGTTCTCGCACGGCTGTCCCCCCGAGCATTTTACCTTTCGGGCGTGGCACCGACGGCAACTGTTTGGGTATGAATCAGCAAGGGGGTTCACGGGCGCACGAAATGTCTCACTCTTACGCCGTTGATTTGGTCTTGCGCTGGCGCTTGCCAGAGATGCTGCTGGCCGGATTAAGAGAGTCGATATCATCTTTACCCTCCCCCTCGGACTCACGGGGACTCTCATCGTTCGAGGTCATGTCGGCTACTTGCGTTTAGCCGTCTTTCGTTTCGAGTGAGTGGACTGATGGGGTCTTCAGGCTTCAACCGCAAAAGGAGGCGGAAAGATGTTCAAGTCGCCGCACGAGGTGGGAAACCTGGGGATCGTCGGTAGCGGCAAACGCTTGATCTTAACAAATCTGGGGATCCGGTTTCTTCCCGATTGGACATGCGTCTAGTCGATCTGGTCGCAGCCGTGATGTCGTGTGACTGCGAAGATCTCTGGAACCGGAATGTGACGCCGAATATCCGCGGCAGAATGTTTCCCCTCGCCGGAATGACTAAGCCAAATTCCGACCGGACCGGCAAAACTCGCCCTCTGCCGAGGACATGCCGGCTACTTGACCCTTTAAATCGGCATCTCGACTCTCGATGCCGAGGTCTTTGTCAAACTCATGATTTGCCAGGGATTTTAACCAAGTCCGACACCGCAAGATAGAGTCATGAAAGGCCCACTTATCGTGATGCCTGCTGATGCAACACGAAAATTCCTTCGCTTGGGTATTCATGATTTCGAGGTGGTATTTGTACTCTCTGGTCCTCGGCTTCTCTGCACATTTTTGAGCCTCATTGTAATGCCCACCGGAAGTCGTTCGTTCGTTGACAGATGCTATTGCCGAGGTGTTGATTTCCTGGTTCGAGTTCCTGTTTCAATACATTTTGTTTGTCCCCTGAATTTCTGCCAAGATGGCGAGTGAACCCAAGTCAGGGGGATTGACTGGTGCCCAACCATCAGTGACGCCTCTGCCTCCTGTCGGTGCCATTGACGATGATGTGGCTGAGATCCCTTCTTGGAGAAAATGGGTCATCCTCTTTGTCGTCTGCTGGATGCCCCTTCCAATGACATTTTGGAGTACTGCGATTATGCCTGCTACACCCGAGGTTGCTTCAGATTTGGACATTGGCGTGACCACGATCAACACAGTCAATGCTGGTGTTTTCGTCGCTCAGGCCTTGTCCGGCTTGATCTGGCTTCCAATTAGCACAATCATTGGTAGACGGTCAACATATCTTGTTGCCAACCTTGTCCTGTGCCTATGCTCAATTGGATGTGCTGTGGCTCCCAACATTGCAGGGTTCGGTTCTCTCTGGATTCTTGGAGGCACCACAGGACCGTTCTTTCTTGTCGCCGGACAGACCATTCTGGCAGACATTTTTGAGCCGGCAAGTCTCCTTCAATATTCTATCATTCTTCAATATTAATACCCCTGTAGACTGTTCGTGGGACGGCCGTGGGCTTCTTTCTTGGCAGCTGCGTTAGTGCAAACACCATCGGTGAGTTACGCTATGGGTCACGCGACATCACACCTAACGATCTGCAGCCCCACTGATCGGTAGTATAATTGCTACATTCACCAGCTGGAGAGTCATATATGGCGTCGAGGCCGGCATGTCATGCTTCGGCTTGGTCCTCACCTTTTTCTTCATCCCTCGGGCAAGCGAGGTCGGGAACCCCAAGACTGCCGAGGCTATTCGTCCCAAGACAAGAGGGGACATGATTCGGACGTTCAACCCTATGATCGTGTTTCGACAGTTCAAATACCCCAAGGTGCTATTGGCCGTATGTTGTATCCCCTCAGTGATAAGACGTTTCTGACATCTGGTAGAACATTGCCTGTGGCTTGCTGGCGTTTAATCAATATGGCCTGTTAAGTTCGGTTCGTCGTGTCGTCAACCCTCGATTTAACCTGAACTCTCCTCTTGAAAGTGGTCTTTTCTACCTCGCTCCTGGCGCCGGCTTTTTGGTTGGCAGCACACTTGGTGGCAAGGTGTCCGACATTGTTGTCAGGAGATACATTCGAAAGAGGAATGGGCAGCGACTACCAGAGGACAGACTCAACGCCAGTCTGCCTTTCATTCTTTTCGTACTGCCTTTAGGTACACTATTATATGGCTGGAGTGTACAGAAACGCATCGGAAGCATGGCGTTGCCGATTGTAGGTTCCTTCATTCAAGGAACAGGACTCATGGCGTCGTTCAGCGGGCTGAACACATATGCAGCTGGTAAGCCAGAACCAAGCAACCTAAGGTATTGAGCTAATACTGTCATAGAAGTCCGACCGGTATACAGGACGGCGGTCATCACGGGTAAGTATGTTGTTCAGTACAGCTTTGCCGCGGGAAGTGTTGGCGGCGTCGTGCCCTTGATCAACGGCCTTGGCGTTGGGTGGGCTTTCACAATCAGTAAGTATTCCATCATTGATAAAGATCCAGAGCACGTGCTAATCCGATGCAGCTACTTTTGCGACCATGATCAGCGGCACGCTTGTTGTGCTGATTTCCAGGTTCAGCAGAACATGGAAGCAATAGATAGAAGCAAAAGGCTTGATGACTCACCACCAAGCCTGTCATTTAGCATGGAGGGTGTGCGAGATGATCGAAACAGGATGTGGCAACGAAGAGTCTGCTTGACCTATACAGGTTTGATACGAATCACGAAACGAATCTGCATCAAATAGAAGGCAGTGGAGAAAAACGGGATTAAAGAACAGCATATAATGTTTGCACATAGACTTTGCATACACAAAAGTGTTTTAAGTAGAATAGACAATTAGAGGAGTAATCTTCAAATTATTTGGGTCGTTGTTGAACAGCACAGAGTATTGACTGGTGAGCAAAGTAGCACTCAATGTGTGACTTACGTTGAGAGGAACGCTGATTTATAGTTGACCTTGGACAAAGGACGATCTCTTGTCATGTTGCTGACTCTGCTACCGCTGACCTGGAGGAAACTTATTTCTTTACAAGGAGGAATATCGTGAGCTACCTGTAAACGCAGTTGCGATTGACTCACTTCTTAACCTTGTTTAGTGTACCCTTGCAGTGGGAATCAACAGCTGATAGGCTGTCTCGTAAATAATTACAATTAATCCTAGCTCGCTCGTTCGCTAGTTGTCCAAATTAGAAAGGCAACTGAAGACTTACAAAATATGGAGATAATATTACCAAGACGCCCAAATATAGAGCCTCGCGCCCTTGGCTTGACATTTTGGAGTCAACTTTGACATTTTTGACATGAAGGTTGCTCCACCACGGTACTCACTGGATGCATTTCCGGGCTCTGTCGGCAATAAGCGGGACTATTGTCCATGAACCTTGAGTCAACCTCAACTATAACATGAACCTTCCAGGCACTCTGAACAAAGTTTCGACACGCTGGCAGAGTTATCACAATGACCTCTCTTGATGCGTTGGACCAGAGTGCAGACATAGCAGTCATCAGTGCCTCCTTCAAAGCCGTCTTTGACAAACTTCTCGAGTCCACACAACAAGTTGGCAATGATCCCCTCCTCCGGGTTGCCCAACCAGCAGACCTCCCTCTCCTCAAAGAACTCAGCACTCCCGGCCAACCCAACGACATAGACCAAGCCATCCAAGATGCCTTTACAATCTCCGACTTTCGCCTCCGCATGAATAACCCTCGCTTCTTCGGCTTCATCCCCAATCCCGTCTCGCCGCTGTCTTGGATAGGCGATTGCCTTTCGAGCGCTTTCAACTCTTTTGCGGGGTCCAAACTGCAGGGCTCGGGAGTTGCTGTTGTTGAGCAGACGCTGCTGCAGTGGCTGGCGGGACGCGTGGGACTGCCTGACACTGCGGGCGGGGTTTTTGTTTCTGGGGGGTCCATGGCTAATATGACTGCTATGGTTTTGGCGAGGGACTGTATTCTGCCTTCTGGGCAGGAGGGGCTGGGTGTTGCGTATGTGTCTGATCAGACGCATCATTCTGTTGCCAAGGCGCTGAGAATTATTGGCATCAAGCGAGATCAGATTCGTGTCATTCCGTCGAATGCCTCCTTTCAGATACAGACTGTAACCCTAAAGGAGGCCATTCAAACCGACCGCAAGGCAGGGCTCATCCCGTTTGTCATAATCGGAACATCGGGCACGACCAATACGGGGAGTGTTGACGATCTAGCGGGTCTTGCACAAATTCGAGACGAAGAAGGCGTATGGCTTCACGTCGACGGTGCCTATGGCGCATCTGCCTCACTCGCCGCAACACGGAGCTCGGTGGTCAGCGGCCTCGGCCTTGCAGACAGTATCTCCTGGGATGCGCACAAGTGGCTCTTCCAGACGTACAGCTGCAGTCTGATTCTTGTCAGAAACAAGATCAATCTGGTCAAAGTCTTTACTAATGACGGCGACTACCTCCGCGACGCGCTCGATGACGAGGAGATTCCTAACTTTTGGAACTTTGGCATGGAGTTGACGCGGCCGTCGCGAGCTTTGAAACTCTGGTTCACGTTGCGTGTGCTTGGAGTAGAAAGACTCGGACATTTGATTGACCATGGGTTCCGCCTGGCGGAGATTGCTCAGGAAGAGGTGGAAAGGTTGAAGAATTGGGAGGTTACAAATGCTGCGAGCATGGCGATAGTAACGTTGCGATATGCACCACCTGGCAAGACGGAAGAGGAACTGAATGATCTAAACACGGCAATTTCGAGAAATCTGGTCGAGGGAAATATTGCTGGGATATTGACAACAAAGCTACGAGGGAGGGTAGTTTTGAGGATATGCTCGATTAGTCCGTTGTTGAGCCGTGATGAAATGACGGGCATCATCCGACAAGTCGATGAAGTGGCGAGACAGTTGAGTACCTGAGTCTAGCTCACAGGGATTCGTGTGGACTTGTGGGAAGTTTGGATTCATTTTGTACTTGTAGTAACAGAGAAACCCCGCTTCTCGTGGAGAGATGAATACCTAACGCGAGAGCGGTCGTCGAGTTGATGCTTCTACCACTCATACCAATTACACAACCTGCTATTCACTGCCATATGAATACATAATAGTCCTCTATTATACGTCTCAGTCTTCTCGTTCCGCCGTCTCCTGGTCCCTTCGCTGGACAGGCTCCTCGTCCTTGTTGGGCATGTACTTGAAAATGATGGGCAAGACCGCGGCAAGGATGGCGGCAGTACCGAGAACAGCATTGGAGGCTGCGAATCCCTTGAGGTTGCGGGGACCTTCCGAGGCAGGCCACAAGTAGCTTCCGTAGATGTAGCTGGTGTGTCCGAAAGAGTTGACAAAGGCAATGGCGATGGAACGCTTTCGCTCTGGCCTGGCCATGACCTCGCTCGTCCAGTTGAGAATCAGTGGCACGGTTGTGAACATGCCACCAATGAGGAAGCACATCATCACGTACTTGACAGTGTTGTTCCTGACGACAATGGCAATCAGGCACGACAGAGCCGAAATGGAAAGCAGACCAGTGATGTGCCATCTCCGATCTTGAGTCTTGTCTGAAGTCCAGGACCAGAATAGCTGGAAAACAGCACCGCAGGCCCAGATGGGGACCGTCATCCATTGGGCGGTGACACTGGTGTAGCCGAGTCCCTTCAACATGGTGGGGATAAAGTAAGAAATAGTCAAGCCCAGGATGTTGCAGGTATAGAGAGCCAGGAACAGCCAAGTTCTGCCGTCCTTGAGAGTTGCCGCAACGGCTTGGAAGGGTGTCAAGTTATCCTCCTCGGGTTGAACAGAGGCGCTCTGGTCGTGCATGATACGGACGTGACCGAGAAGTCGTTGTTCGGGAGTCAACATCTTGGAGTTTCGGGGGTAGTCGGGAAGCACAAAGTAGAGACCGAATCCGCAGGCAACGGTGACGACGCCTTCAATAAGGAGCAGCCATCGCCAGCCTGGGATTCCACGGGCTCCCTCCAGTCGCGAAATAACGGCTCCAGCCATGATGCCGCCGAGGGCGGGCGCAACACAACCGGAAGTGTAGAAGATGCAGAATCGTTTACCTGACAGGTCAGCCACGAATTGCACGTTGTTGTAGATGTCATTGAATGCTTACCAACTTCCTTCTTGGTGTACCAGCAAGTCAGGAGGAAAAGAGCACCAGGAAAGAGACCAGCCTCGATGGCGCCAAGGAAGAAACGACCGGCAAGGAAGGAGGATGGGTTCTTGCTCTGGGACATTCCGATAATCACGCTGCCCCAGACGACGCAGATGGTAGGCAGGTAGATTGAAGGCTTGATCTTCATCAAGAGCATGTTGGAGGGTACTTCGAATAGGACATAGGCGACGAAGAAGAGAGATACGAGCAGAGAGTATTCTGGAAGCAGGGGGTGGTTAGTGTTGGTGATTGATGGCCAAGGGTGTGACTTACGGTTCTCGCTGAGGCCTAGATCCTCACTCATTCCTGCGGCATTGGCATTGGCCTTGAAATAATGTCAGTTGAGTTCTCAGATCTCCAAGGGAGATACACACAATGTTTCCTCGGTCGAGGTACGCAAGAATGTACATCCACCAGAGAAGCGGAAGCAGGACCATATCGGCCTTCCTGACCAGTCGTTTTTCCTCTGAAGTTCCAGGGACATAACTCTGGAGGGCTGCGACAATCTCGGCGTCTTCGAGGGAAAGCTCATTGGCGGCAACCTTGGTCTCCTTGAGGCTGTAGTTGGAAACGCGATCATGAGCCTTGGGCCCCTGATCTTTGGATGTAGAGTGCTCCATCGCTGAGCAGGACTCGCCACAACTAAAATAATAAGATGAGAGTGTGAGGCAAAGTTGATCTAGTCTGGTAGAAGATGCTTCAGTGCGGACTGCAAGATGACTTCTCGAAAGCCCAGGTGGTTGATCAGGTTATGTACCCCGTGTGGGAGGTGTTTTGGCGAGCGGGAGAAGTTAGCCGCTACGCAGGATCATGAGGGGTGACATACTAGTCAGTTAGCTTTGCCGGGTTCAACCCCAGATCCCGGATAAGTTATCAAAGACGGGAGATAAGCTGGGTTTTGCAGGATCCGCTCTGCCAAGAGTCTATCCAACTGTCTCGAGATAAGCGCAAACTGGATGTAGCTGTTGGGAATCACCAGAAGTTCAAGCCTCGATTCCGGCTCGTTTGTATACTCAAGTAATTCATCACGCCAGCATGGATATTATGGTATAGATGCATCCTACGCTCACCTTTCTTTTTCCCTCGATCAAGAGGATTTGCGGGGAAGTGACGAAGGATCGCCATGGTCACTCAAGGCAAACCCTCATGGTTCAAGTCTGTTATGAGTTGCGGGGTACCCGGCACGCTACCGGCACGCATGCTCACAGCGACGGCCCGGTATCTTGGTTGGCGGTCTGGGGTAATGCGGCGCTAACGGCGATAGCTGCAAGAGCGATTGCAGACATGGCATGGATGCAGCTGGGATAAGGTTATGGTGTGCGGCAGGAGTCGAGAACATGCGTGAGTCGAGGAGTCTGGAGACGGCCTTGGCCAGAGCCGGGTGTGCCGGTCAACGCGCTGTCATTGCACTCTTCGCGAGCTTAGACATCATACTTCCATGCGAGGGCAGGCAAAGTGCCGGTGTTCAGCATCGGGTCTGAATGCTGTCATGTGTTTGTCGTTGTGTTCTTTGCTATCGTACCGACGGAGACGTCATTCATACCACCATAAAAAAAGTCCCGTTGTGTAGAATGATACCCTTACATCTCATTATACGGGGATCATGAAACCGGAGCTCTTAAGATTTTGTACGTTATATGTTGTTTATCTCTATACAATGATTCTCACCCTCATCAACTACCTAGTTCTACATGGTCTTCCAACCCTATGATGAACTGGCCGCAGATGCTGCCACAATCTGGAGCGCCATGTCGGGAAATGTATCAGCCGTGATATCCATCTTGCCAAAGACACCCTCACAAAGCTCCTTCTCCCAAATAGTGCAGTACGCAGCCTTGAATCTGTAGACAAACTCTGGTCAGCAAGAGAAATTGTTGGTGTAGAGTGAAACTTACCCTGCCAACTGAGCAGCAGTCACATCCCAATTATGAGCAGCCGCAAACCACTTCTCGTCATCGCCCAGGCGGTCCAGCATCAGCTTATACACCTGAGGATCAGGCTTTCCAATCTTGAATCCGTCGCAAGAGACGAAGTTCTCCCTGGGCATATGGATGCCGTTGTGGGTGAAGTAGCCACCAACGCGCTCCACATCACCGGCCGTCAAGGCCCAGATAGTGAAGCCGTTGTCTCTCAGTATTTGGAAACACTCGGCGATTCCGGGGCGTGCTTCCAACTTCATGTATTCTTGGAGGATATACTTCAAGTCGTCGTCGTTGGCAAACTCGTGCGGCTCTTGCACGCCCGCCATGTACAGCATTCGGTAAAAGATGCTGCTAAAGACATCTCTGAATGTGATGTAACGGCCATTCATGCTGAGGTAGGTATACTCGCGCTCAGTCACCTCGATCCAGAGGTACCCGAGCAGACGAGGCTTGATGCCTTGCTCACGGAGCTTATCACCCAGTCGGTGGTCAAGGGCGTTGAACATGACATCGTACGACACGCATGTGCCGACAATGTCGAATACAACGTGCTTATTAGCGGGAGACATGACTGATTCGGTAAAACTCGGAGTGAGAATGTGGTGTTTATGGTGAACAAGGGGGTTGCGTAGGCAGGTAGATGGCTAACTCTAGGCTTCCGATAAAGGCTTGGGCTCTATAAATGGTAAAACCAGGTGACACTTATCGATGCCTGCTTGTGCCGGGGGCCAGAAACTAACCGAGTTGAAGGATGGATTTAATGTTACCGGCACACACCCGGCACACCACCCCGCAGCATGGAGGTGGATCCTAGTGATTATCGCTCGTGAAGTTGTGCCAACGTCATTTATCTCTGCATCATTTGTCTGTGTTATCTAGATTATTTCCTATCAGTGTTGATCTGGACAAGATTCGCAACTTACCCTGCCGATCATTCAATTCTGTGAACGTCCATATCATTGACTCGCAAACTCACACATACACGTCTAATCTTGACCCTTGAGTCAGACAACCGACAACATGGCCAAGCATCAAATGGCGCCAGCCGCTAACCCTGTCCCTTCTTTTTGGAACGCGGAACCTCGTCCCCTGGATGACTTCCGGAGTACCAAAGACCTTCCCTCCGAAGTTGACATTCTCATCATCGGCTCTGGCATCGCAGGAGTGGGCACAGCCTACCACCTGCTTCAAGACAGTTCTTTCAAGGCCTCTATTGCAATCCTCGAAGCCAGGAAGCCAGTTTCTGGTGCTACCGGGCGAAATGGAGGTCATGTAAAGCCAGATGGTTTTCTCAACGTCCCCAGAACCGCCAAGATCTATGGCGCAGAGGCAGCAGCCGAGTTAGCCAAATTTGAAGCCGCCCATGTGTACGCGGTGAAGGATCTTGTCGAAAGAGAAGACCTTGACTGTGACTTTAATGTCACTAGGGCTTTGGATGTTTTCCTGGACCCGGAACATGCAAAGCAGACGGAAGAAGCATACAGAGAGTTAGTAAAAGCGAATGTTGTCGATCTACATGATATCGCTTTTACGCCCAAGAAGGACGCAGAAAGGGTAAATTCTAACTGATACTTATTGTAGCCAAGACAGTAGCTAACAAGTATAAACAGGTTTCTGGTGTCAAGGGCGCGCAGTGCTGTTTTTCCTACACAGCCGCCCACTTGTGGCCATCAAAGATGATCCATCAACTCCTACAACTTCTCCTTGACAAAGGCGTCAAGCTATACTCTCACACACCCGTGACATCAGTCTCGTCAACTCAGGATAGCAATGGATCATGGATCGTGACGACCCCCGACGGCTTGATCAAGGCTCAGAAGATCATCTACGCCACCAACGGCTACACTGGCCATCTACTGCCCGAATACGCGTGCTGCATCGTGCCGATTAGAGGAATCGCCTGCCATATCAGCAGCCCCAAGGGAGCCGACACACCTCATTTGGTGAATACTTATGGAATCCGCTTCGATGCCCGCAACAATGATTATCTTATTCCGCGGCCTGACGGCAGCATCATTGTTGGTGGAGCTAGACAGCGGTTTTGGCACAACAAGGAGCGATGGTATGGCATGACACGAGATGATGAACTCGTCGATGAGGCTGTGTCTTACTTTGATGACTATATGCAACGGCATTTCCGCGGTTGGGAGGACTCAGCTGCCAAAGTGGAGAGCATCTGGACCGGAAGTAAGTTGGAGCTGCTGCAACTACTGACGACTGCTAATATGAGTACCAGTCATGGGCTACAGCGGAGATTTTATGCCTCACGTTGGGGAGATCCCAGAGAAGCCAGGTCAGTTCATCATTGCTGGTTTCACGGGTCATGGAATGCCACAGATTCTGCTTTCAAGCAAGGGCATGGCGGCTATGGTGCGCGACGGGGTTTCATTTGAGAATTCGGGCCTTCCTCGTATCTTCAAGACCACCAAGGCCAGGATATCCTCAAAACGGAACCTCATTGAGGAGAGTCTAGAGCCGTTGTGGAAGACGGGTAGGGAGTCAAAGCTATAAAGCAATGGGAGGTGATGTGGTATAGAATAGATGAAGTAGCGCGAAAGAGTAATGTCTATTCAATGCTACAATACTGTACTAAGTTTATTACCGTCATTACCAATGACTGCGTTTTAGCTATTATGGATGATGGCTTCTTGTCATCATTGCAGATAGTAATAATCCAATGCTCTAATCACCATAATCAGTTTCTCATCATGTAACCACCCTGAAGCTCCTTCTTTCTTCCAATTGCTTGCCATCACGTAACTGTGGGTCTTGATACGGTAGGACATGCTTGACAATGACCTTCTAGGTAGGTATGCTTGGTGCCATTCTATGAGAACCTGGATCAGCACCCGAATTCACTAGGTACTCTCAACCCCTGTCTTCTTTCAAACACTTGATTATGCCTGACCTCACGTGAATGATTAATGAAGTCAGTGATGGTGGTGTCGATAAGTGGGTATCTCAATCGGGTAGAATCACCGTCGATCTCCGGCACCGGACCGGCACGCGACATTTTCCGGCACGGAACCGGCACACAACACCAAACCTCAAATCATAGGAATCTCCCTCTTTCAACATCCCTCCACTATACCAGGACCTTTGTTTACCAAGCTGATTGGCCTGAATTTCTCATTGTGTTGCAATGTCGAGACCCACCGAGGTAGATCAGATCGTTTATGGCCGGCAGCCTCCGGCGTCACCCCAGCCGGCGCGCAACGAGATAACGGTGGCAGTTGGGAGGAAGCCAAGGGCTCCAAGGGCTCCACGAGCGTTAGTGTTCACATGTCATGTTATTACGTTCCATGGCTGATGAGACTCACAGGTGCGACAATTGCCGACGCCTGAAGGAGAGGTGCACTGGCGGAGTCCCATGTGACGGATGCATCAAAGCCAAGCGCGAATGTGCCTTTACCAGCGCATACAGACGAACAAGACGGCGGCCAGAAGTACAAAAGTTGGCGGACGCTATTAATCCAAAGGCTTTCTTCGACATCGATAGGATCCGCAACTTGGAAAAGATTGTCAAGCACTTTACGGATATTCAAGATTTCAGCCCTACCAAGCTTGCGGAGACGGTGACACTTCTATCAGCAGGCTCACCTCCGCCATGGGACCGAGCGAACCTACAATTTGATGAGGGTCATGACGACGATCCCAGCAATCAGGCGACGAGGGACACAACTTCTATGCTAGGTATGCGGCTTAAGATATCCCAACCATGACAACTGTAACTCATCACTGCACAGCCTATGAAGAGTTCTCTCATTCCGACTTTACTCGTCAAATCCAGCAAAAATTAGGTCCTGACTTGGAAAGACCTGGCACTGTAAGAGACGCCTCTATCTGTCAATTTATCATTTGCGGAGCTAACATGTATTGACACAGGAGTCCACAGCCAGCGTGGCCACTGCCGAACAGTTACTATCGTTTCCCTTTGTGGTCCAAGAAGCAGTATCTCTGTTCCCGCCTGCCGAGGTCGCCACTACATTGCTCGACATCTTTTTCAACGTGGCTCAGACAAACTACTTCTATGTAGACGAAGATGTTATTCGGACCCGGATATCTCAGATATATGCCCACCCTGCAACGCCGCTCACGATCGCCGACGCTCCATGGGTCTGCACGGCTCTGATGGTGTTTTGCGTCAGCACCCAATTTGCACACCTGGTCAAAGGGAGACAGTCCAACACTGGAGAAGTTGACGTGACATCGGCAATTGATGACACTCTGGCTTTGTCTTTCTATCGAAAGGCAACAGCCATGATCCCTGATCTGCTGACCATCGGGAGTGCACAATGCGTACAAGCTTTCATCTTGATGGGAGTGTACACGCTCCCCGTAGACCCTGCAGGATTAGCCAGCAGCTATTATGGCATGGCCATGAAAATAGCGATACATAACAACATGCACTTGAAGAGCAAGTCCAAGACGCGAGACGCCGAAATGCGCAACCGAATTTGGTGGACAGTGTATACCCTGGAGAGGTGAGCCAGCCCCATGAATCCTATTTGACGAGTCTACTCGTGCTTGAAAATTTAGTCACTGGGGGTCAAATATTGGGGAGAGTAGCTGACTCCTTACAGGCGTGTTTCCATCTTGCATGGCCGACCTGCATCCATTCAGAGATCCCAGATAAGCACTGCTCTCCCAGTCAACCGCCCTGAACTACAACCATCCGGAAGGCCCAATACGTTTCATAACGCCATGGCCCAGAAAGACCTTACCGAGATCATGGAGGATGCTCGCGACAACATGTTGGTTCTCTCATCCCGGATGGCACTACCAAGCTAACTGTCCAGCTTAATGATTAAAAAAGCAACTCCAAGCTCGAGCATACTGGTAGCCAACGATGCCCTCAAAGTAAACCAGGCATTAGAGACATGGTGGGATAGTCTCCCAGAAGAGACCTACTGCAAGGACTTGACACCAGGACAGCCACTCTTTCGATCCAACATACACCTCGCACTCACATACCACCTTGTACACATCTTCATCGGCCGATCCTTCATGTTTGACGATTCCAATGCCGATAAGCAAGGTTTGCACGGATGGGTCAAAGCTCGCAATACTCTGATAAAACGCTGTATTGAAAGCGCCATCACCTCCGTCCAGCTTTGTCAAAAGCTCCATGACGAGTTTGGGCTTTCCAAATCATCATATACCGAGTTCACTTCCTGCTGTGCTGCGGTAGTAACTCTGATAGCTCAACGCATCCTCAGCAAGACGGTGGAATTCGCCGAATTCGGCGACATCTGCGACCAAGGCATGACGTTACTGAAAATCATGTCTGGTGGCGTCTTTGCAAATACCAAAAGCTCCGAGAAGCGGGGCTTGGAGATTTTGGAAATGACACTGGCCAAATTGGGAGCGAGTCATGGTGAAAGCCCGTCACTGGGCGGTGCAGGTTATGATCAGTTTCGCACCTGGGTTTCGTTGCAGGTCGAGCCTGAGCGGCTGCTAGGACAGGAGCAAGCAGTGCCGACGATGGAGTGGGCGTATGGTAGCAGCCCGGAGCAGGGATCATTTCATTCAGAGATGAACTTGATGCCCGAGTTTGTTCCCACCAATTTTGCTGAACTTGCGTCGCTGCCAGGCTTGGAAAACTACTTTCAGAGTTCAATAGGATAAGCAGACACGCAATTTTACTCAGCTTATTAGCATCTCTACATATTCGTTTTGATGGAGGAGCAGTGAACCCTGTGAGAGACTGGACTGCTCCCTGGGTCCGTTCTGTCGCGAATCTCGAGCCAACCTCCCCTGAGTCCTAAGTCCTGACGGTAGGTAAAGTGGTGTCGCATTGCCGTCAAATATAGACATGAGACCTTGCACCATCAAGTCACGGTACTCAATCTGTTTGTACGGCGCATCTTTGAAGTCTATTAAGTATATACATAGCTCATTAATCCCCGGGGTATCATCTCTCATCTCTCACTCCCTTTCGTCGCCACCACTTCGACTACCATGTCCTTCTGTACATGTATCCCAGCCCCATTATGATCCATGTCCTCACGATATGGACTCGATATCACGGTACGAATACCCTCATGACTATGTACCGGCCTAGGCGCCACGTCGAAGTCGCTAACGTCCGAGACACCACTTTCGATATCGGCCAGTTGATGCGTCGAACTCGTTTCGTCATTCTCCTTTTCCCTATTTGTTCTCGATATTGTAGCCAGTCGGATAGCACGGCTGGGACGACTGATGGGTTGGCTGCTACTTCTGCCGTAGTAGGAGCTGAGGAAGCGGGCGGGGAAGATGTTGCGGATGACAGGTCGAAGTAGGGGGAAGCAAGCTATTGGAAGTTAGTCAAGAGGCGCAACATAGGTTGAAGGTTAAGGGTTCTCACCAGATACAATGGCAATATTGATCTCGACTGATCCCCAGACGCAGTACATGCCATAGTCATGGGGCATTTGTGTTGACTTCGGATTATAACTGAGGGCCTCGACAATGGCGAATACCGACGCGAGACAAACACTACGACAAAGTTAGATGCGGCGTAATAGTAACAGAGCCTGGAAGTCACGTACATGGAACCAACAATGAAGAGAGCGGCCACAGCAATCTTCTGGCCCATGCGCAGGCGGAGTTTGAAGACCTCGATGATAGGCAAGACCAAGATGGCAAGATCCATCAAGAAATGCGTAAGTACCGTGCTAAAGAAGAATTCTGTATCCCGGATCCTGCAGACGGCGTGAGGAATCGTCTTATCCCAATATGCCTGTACTGGGAGGCAGCGAAAGATGGTCATGAACGTCCGAACGATGATCCAGATAAAACACATGGTAATCATGATCTGCATTGGTAGTCGGATCGATGATAGCTGAAAGATTCGCCAGTAGAGGAAGAGGATGGCCAATTTCGCAGAGGCAATCGCAAAGGCATACGTCAGGGAGTTGAAGAATCCGATGAATCGTCCATTGTGAAGGATTAGGTCTCGTTCGGCGTCGCTGAGGTCGTCGGGCATGTATTGACCGAGGTACCAATGGATGGTCCCTACAAGGAATTGTTAGACTCTGAATGATGCGAATATCGTAGGTTGGTTTGTACATTCTAACACGGTCGCCGAGTAGAGGCATCCAAATATCTGGCGTGTCTGTAAGCATGTTGATCATGTCTCAAGAAGACGGAGAACCCACATAGGTAAGGACACAAAATGTATCATCCCACCACCAGGGCTGCTTCGTTATTCGCCGGGCCATGAAGCGCATCACCATGGCCACCGACGCCGCGATCCATGTGATGGCCGTCGACCAGTAGATGTTGGGCTCGAGCCCAGCCATGGTTGAGACTGCAATCTCTCGACAAGTTGAAGCTTTCGACGACAAACACGACAATGACGAGAATCACCTCTAACCGGTTTATCTGGGGGTCCCTCACCTTTTGGCTGAGGATCAGCGCTTTGACTTCTGGGCTGGTTGCGTGGCTGGCCTATCAAGGACACTAGACCCCCATCATTGGACCGTTGACGTGAGGACCTGACTCGACGCGACAAGCCACCATGGCTGAAAACAGAGTGGCAGCAATGTCCCCTACTGGCCTTGGCGGGCTGGACTTGAGCTGCTGTGCTTGGCTGGGCTGTTTTCGGGACTCACGTTTGAGCTGGGGAGTCGATAGCTAGATCGAGACCGATTTGTTGGTTCGGTTCATCGGCAGCGACGGCTTCTCTGCAGACCAAGCCATTCAAATGCCATGGTTAGATGCAAGAGTCATGCAGAGGCTTTTCTTGAAAAATCCCTTTTGCTAGGTCTCAGCCACGTCTTTCTTACCGATCATTCTGGACGCGAAAAGTGAAGCCCCTTTTGCATCAGAATCAGCCACTGAAGGACACGCGAGATAAGAAAGGCGCACAACAGCTGCCGCGTCTACCCCGGCAGTGTGTTGGATCCGGGGTCTGGGAAACTCTAACACGGACCCGCGTGGTGGTCCGCCTCCCAAAACCCCAGGTTATCGCTAAGCCCTGATTTGACGGGTCTCGAGCCTCCCGATAGCCCAGTGAGCGATAGCAACGCGGCCTGAAACCATTGTCATGTCGGCGTTACTGGGACTCGAGTCAGTTGAACGGGAAATCGGGATCTGGATACAGGGCCTCAGCTGAGCCAGTGGTGTCCTGCAGGGCGACGCAAGATGCAGGGACACAGACCGCGTAAACGGCCACACTGCTGCCGTTGCAGAGGGTATCCACATCATATCTTCAGCTTCTCGCTTTGATGTCATTGTTGAAGAAACGCTCAGATCCTCTCAAACTCCACCGTAGCATTCCCCCTTTGACCGTGCACCACGGCCCGGGCTCCTGGTTCTTCAAAGACGCATCGCTTAGGTCTATTGACAGATCTGATCGAGCCTAGCTTCTTCTCCGACCCACCGACGGTGAGGCAGCTAACGCGTAGTGGCTGCAGCGGATTTTGATAACGTGCTGAGGTGGACGATTAGCCCGCTGTCTAAGCGCAGCTCAGGCCATCTGGAAGACCATCCACACGATCTGTCTATCAGTAAAAGGATCACAGAATCTCATTCTTTCTTCAGGGTCAAACGGTGCCGATCAAGGAGGGTGACATGCTTTGGGGTCCCGACACGTGTCGAGCGATACGACGCGGCCGCCGTGGCTTTTCTCCCGTTGCAAGTCGGCAGGCAAGCTAGAGCTGAATGGCTGGGCTTAGCGCGGTGCGGTTTGCGGTCGCGCGGGTGGTGGTCCGCAGTGACGCTGTGGTCTACTAGAAAGCAAGAATGCAGTTCAAAGGCTTTTCAGTGGTTCGCGATACTATTCCCATGTGAGTGATAGTTGAAAGGTTGAATTGACGCGGTTCGTCTTGGGAGTTCAGGGGTTATCGTGACAAGTGACAGCTTTCAACGGAAACCAGCTCGCTTGGACCCAGGGGTCGTACTCATCACATCCGTGCCAAACTACCGGGTTTGGGACTTGTTTAAGTTGACTCTAGCTCTACGGTCTCTATTTCCGCCCCCCTCTCGCTTGTTGGGGTGAAGTTGGCGATATTTCCGCGCTTGGCAGTTTCCCATGTGGCTTATGGGTCAGTCCTTCAGGGGAACTGTCCTGCAAGAAATCGTTAGTGTCTGCCCTTTAATAGGCAATCTTGCATTTCCTAGAACCGATTGGATATCCCAAGCAGTCATGCATTTCATCAGACACGTGCGGTTAAGGAGCCGAATAGTTCATGACGATGATCCGCCATGTGGAATCAGAAATGCTGTTCGCATTTTAGTAGTCCGTGCAATTAAGGTGCGTTCCTCTATGGTATCAGCTATCAGAATCTTCAACAGTACTTGCAGTACTTTGATCTTAACCCTCCTAAATACAGGTTGCCGTTAACCGATGGGCATAAAGGGTCTGAGCATTCCATCAGGCATGGCGCAAGCAACTGTCACGACTTATGCCTCGTAAGGTTAAGAACGTGTCCCAAAGCGCATCAAGTACGGCAATTCTCTTCTCTCTAGTGTCTATTGCTCTTTGCACACGATACAGTGTTTCCCCATAAACCCAACTGATGTCGGCAGATTAGTTTGAACTGAACAGAGTTCGAGCTGTCAAGTCTTCCGCTGGCTCTTAGAGGCTCGTGCCACTTGCTGTCATTTTCTTGCCCCATCTGTTATGGTTCTTTATAAGATTTAGCTTTAAAAAGATGGCGCTGGGGGTGAAAGAGATTACTACGGTGGAATGGGGGTACAAGGTTAGGGGCTGGCTTGATATCAAAGGTAGCCGAGTCAAGATTTCCAAAAGACAGACGGACCAGAGAGGAGCTTTACGAAGGCCTTGGCATGTTTCCAAAGGTGGTTCGAGGGTAACGGTTGCGAGTGAACTATCGAAGAGAGAGATAAGCTTGGTGTCGCTGACGGTTTGGGTGGTTCACATACCCATGTGTCCTCGCCGCCACATGCCTCTTGGTCGCCTCTGTAGTGGTGGGAAGTGCGCTAATCGTCTTGGAGAACCGATTAAATGTGAAGATCCTTAATGCAGGAATGAAACGCGAAGCACATTCAAGAAATTCACGGGGGGCTCGGATTCCATCCATTGACCCTACCCTAAACATCTCTCCATCCTTTTACCGGCTTAATATTCCACCCCTGCCCTCGACCACCATGAATCATGAAGTTGTTTGCCTGGAGCGAGGTCTATGCTCTTCGGGCTCTCAATGCTGTTGGAAATATGGGTGAGGGAGACTTCTCCTCTCTGTATCCATTACTTCTGCGTGTTGTGTGTGTCCTGTCTGTGTGCCACCTTCTGTGCCCTGCCTCTTCCTTGTGCTACCTTCTCTACGTTCAACAAATTCTATGTAGTTACTTGTCCTCTCCTGCCACCCTCCTACGGGACTGCTTGGTGAATTTTGTGGTTTATAATATCGGATCAATGGGATATGGAGGGAATGATTCTAGTCGGTGCCTTGGCTCTTACCTACGTAGCAAATCTCAAGAAGCTTGGGAGGTATACTATCTTGGACTTTACAAGCAAGTGTTCTCCCGCTATGATTGTATGCTTACGACATGTTATGTCTATTTAGTCTGGAATTGGTCATTGGATATATATCCTTCATTTTAGATCGCATATCCGAGATCTATATATGCCGCTTCCACTATGAAATCTGTGATATATCACATATCTCGTTTACGTAGAGGGTCTATTAACATTACCGAATTGGTGCCAACTATGTATTTATGAGTTAAATGGCCACGCATGAGTGTCGTATCTATCAAGATTCTATACTAATAAATATGTTGCCCTGGTCGAATACAAATATTTGAACGCCCTTTAGCCCCGATGCAGCGATTAGGATAACATTCTGTAACTACTATAATTGCCGTGGCCGAAACATCATGACTCTGCCAACGACTTGCCTACATCTCAGCCAGGCAGCCGACGTCGTACCACTTGTACGGGGTGGGTTCTCCATCGGTAATAAGAGGCCCCTTGAAGTATTCGCAACGGCCGATGGAGCTGCCGGTGTAGTAAAAGGCAATGACCTCGCAGCCGCTGTAAGCAGCGCACCCCTCGAGACACTCTTTGGCGCTCAGCTTGTATCCAGGAGAGTAAAGGTAGGTCATGTCATGACCAGGTACGAAGTAGCCGGTGACGCCACAGACGGGAGCAGGGGCCGAGGTGGTGGTCTCTGGAGCGGTAGATGTGGTGGAAACATCAGACTCGGTGGTCGTGGTGGTAGGAGCAGCAGTGGTAAAAGTTTCATCGTTAGTGGTTGTGGTAGAAACGATAGTGGTAGAAGTTTCGGTGGCATACGTCTCGGTAGTAGAAGTTTCAGTGCTGGTAGTCTCTTCGGCGGTTGTCGTGGCGCTCATGGTGGGTGCCGTGGTGTCGGGTCTGCAAGGAGGTCTGGCGACGACTGTCGAGACGGCGGCCAGGGCCACGAAGAGGGGCTTGAAGTGGACCATTGTGTCTACTTGAGTGAAACGGGGAACTTAGTGAATGGTCTAGTAGCGAGTGACTAAGAGTGAGGCAAGGAAAAGAGTGACTATTGGGGATGCACTCGCAATGACGGACGATGCACGAAGAACGACCCAGGCGGCGAGCGACTGTGGGAGCGTCCGTATTTACGTAGACTTTGTTATCATTTACCGATTTAGCTTAAATGAGTTCCCCCAATAATTACAGGCCAAGATGATGTTCCCCTTTTGTTCGAGAGATTAGTTGGAGATCACATCTGGAGATGAAGACCTCTTGAGGGCGCCAACGTTCAAACAAGAGGCAGCACACAGCGATCTAAGCCAATCATAGCCGGCCGGTGACTTATCCTACTGCGAGTATAATGAAATGAGACCAGACGAAAGCAAGGCATCAGCAGCAACTGGTGGTGCTTTAGTGGTGAGTCGAGCAACCATCAGCAGTAAGAAGACCGAGATCCAAACTAGCCCAGGGGCTTGGTGCGCTTTTGACGCTCGAGGGCGCGGGAGCGTCAAATAGTCTCTCGCACTATGACCATTCTTGATGACCAATGCAAGCCACGATATCCATTTACGCGGGGTGAAATATTACGAGGCTGCTCGCCGCGTAGGAATTGTATGTGAGGACGAGCCCTGTTTTCTTTCACCCACATGCCGAACTCCGTACACCACAGCATACTTTCCCCTATTTGTTGCATTGTGCGGCATACACACTCTGTACTCCACTGATAAACTGTATAACTATATCTAATGTGATTTTGGGGTAACACTTGTAAGAACTTCAAGGAGAGGGATGGTCTCGACATCCGCCGATTTTCCAAGTGGCTTATATCACCGTACTCTCCTTAGTCCTATCAAGTTAGACAACCCCGTAAGCGAAAACTCTGACAGAATTGCTTTCACTATGAGCGTCGACTGAGGGGTGATGACGGCGATAATTGTTGAACCGAGCTGGGACAGCGCAGCCACGATAACAGAAAGGATTCCAAGGGGTATTTGGGGGTGACCATCCTGTATTTTTGAGCCAGAAGAGTCAACCTTTTCTATGCACACAAAAGCTCCATTAATCCTCAGCGACGCGGTGGGGTCCTTGGACAAGTAGTCATGGCTCATCCAGATCTAGGGCTCTCAGAGCGAGGACGTTTTTAAGAACGTCAAAGACTCTAAAAGCTGTAGTCATTGATTGGAACAAGCAGTGCGTTCCATGAGATACTGATTCTGTCAAGCACTATCAAGGAGGTGTCGCCTACACACTACCCATACTCAGAACGCTTAATCAGTGTGAAATGGCTCCCACCACGCCCACCACGATAGACACAAACACCAGTGAACCGATGTACATGAGCCACCTGTTGAGTAGCATTTTTTCTGGTTCTCTGTCAGATTTAGGTGCTGGAGCTCTATCCTGTGTCTAAGAATCTTGTTTTGAGCGTGTCTCTATTGTGCAACCATGACCAGGTGGGATTCTGTCATCAGGTACCATGGTGGACGAATCTTCGTAACACAAATTCAGACGGAGAAAGGGCCTCAATGCGCCTGCTGACTTCCGGGATGAGCCACGTCGGTAGAGACACCCAGAGGACAACTTGCCCCCTGCCCCATCACAACAAGGCGCGCCTCATGAGTCTCATCGGAGAATGGAGCGACGGCTTTGCGCAACGCTTTTGCATCATTCATCAGGGGTTCCTCATCCGCTCCGGGGAGGCAGACCTCGTGACATAGACCAGGAGTTTTCTCTGCTGAGACCCACGGGCGTCAAGTGGTAATTTTTCACCTTTCAGCACATTCCTTCTAGGGCGCCTCGTCAAGGGCCACATCAGAGACATGGCCATCTTCCCCCATTCTTTTCCGAGATTTTTCTCTTCCTTCTAGCTATTTTAGATACTTGGCTGCCCATGTTTTCGTTGCTAAAACCAATCAGGACCGGTGGCTGCGGTCGTCAACGTCAATGGCTGGCATGTGGCTCTAGATTTGGCGATTTCCGAGGTGAAGGTTTCCACAACGACAAGTCCCGTCAAGGGAGATCGGTTGATCGGTATTTGTTCCGTGGACGGGGATAATAAGGACCCATTCCCTTGCAAAAATGAGAAAGAAAGTCTTCTGTTCATGGTCTTTTATTGCTGTTCATCGTAGACTAATTGTTCACGGCGACGAAAAGACGAATCCACTGATACAATGCATTGGACAGCCCATACGCATTTGCTGCTTCCAGCTCTACTCAGCAATGGCTTTACGGCACAAGCACAACAGAGTGGCGCTGATGCCGACCCCTATGCTCCCGTTTACACAAATTGTCCATTGAACTTGAGAGTCCGCGATCCCTCAGACGTATGCTATGTGGGACCCTCATTGATGCTCATAAGCTGACTGATGTTAGGGTCTTTCCAAGGAAGAGAGCGCCTGGAGACAACAACGAGGAAAGCAGATGATCCCTAATTTGGAAGATTACCTGAAGCTGGCCAACATTTCCGACTTTGACGTGTCAAGTTTCATCAAGAAGCTCAAGCCAACTAATGTTCCTGTTGTCGGTCTTTCGGTCTCTGGCGGTGGCACCCAATCTGGTCTTGGAGGTCTGGGTATTTGGCAGGCGTACGATGCTCGATCTGACGCTGCTGTCGCGGCTCGCACTGGAGGCTTAACCCAGCTTCTATCTTACATCACGGGCCTGAGTGGAGGCGGCGCCGTGACCGTTTTGTTGCTGTAGGATTCTTAACCCATCCCAGACGCCATATGCTGACCCAATGCGATAGTGCCGCAAACAATTTTAGCACAACTGATGCTCTACGAAAAGCCACCAATTTCTCAGTGGCCTATGCCTCTGGGCCGGATGGAGACCAAGAGGCTTTTCTCAAAGACATCTTCGAAAACACTGGAGCCAAGGCCGAAGCTGGTTTGCCCGTCTCTGTCGGCGACACCTTTGGACAGTTCTGGGGCACTTGGCTCCCAGAAGATCAACTCTTTAGCAACTACTCTGACATTGCCGCCAACGGCACTGCTTTCAACCTCGGAGATGCACCCATGCCGATCCTAGCCCTTGCAGAAGTCATCCCCGGCAAGTCCCCAGAAATCGGCAAACTCATGTATCCCGGCTTCAACAAGACAAACGGCTTCAACCTCACGGCTTACGAAGTCACACCATTCGAGTTTGGAAGCTGGCTAGGAGGCAGAGTCCAAGCTTTCATTGCCACAAAGTGGCTTGGAACAGCCATGTCCAAGGGCAAAGCACAAAACTCGAGTGAGTGCGTTCAGGGATTTGATAAGCTCACTCTTATGCAAGGGACGACGGCCAATGCGTTTACGGCCTGGTTTATTGACGCATTTTATGACATTCCGACTTTTGCAAAGCGATACTTGCAAGAGAGGCAAATGGTGAATAAGGATATCAATGATATTCCTGTTCCTGAGGATCAGTATGATAATCCTCTTGTTCAACTTGTGAATGAGACGGCCAAGTACTTTGACCTCACATTCAACGAATCATTGTGGTCTACATTCCCTAATCCATTTGAGGATTACAACAATGACATGAAGGGTGTCTCGGAGTTACTTCTCGTATGTTTCCGTCAAGTTTTTGCGAAGCACTTCTGACAGTATTAGGTGGACGGCAGCCTCACGGGAGAGACCAACCCCCTTCGACCTCTGATCATCCCTGATCGCAAGCTTGATTTGATTATCGTGTACGAAGCTTCGTCGGATTCCATCAACGATTGGGTCAACGGAACCAATTTGATTAGTAGGTTTTTCGTCTGTTCATGCTTAGAGCGAATGTTGACTGGTTACAGACACTGGCCTTGCCGCAAAGGAGGGAAACATCCCTTTCCCCAACATCCCAGACGTCAACACCATGGTCGGCCTGAATCTCACCAAACAACCAACATTCTTCGGCTGCAACGCCACAAAGGACACGCCCCTCCTTCTCTACCTCCCCAACGCTCCATGGACGGGCTACACCAACTACTCGTACACTCTGGATCAATTCACAGATCAGCAACTCGACATTGCCTTTGACAATGCGTTCCAGGTCGCCACTTACGGCAACGGCACGGTTGATTCTGACTGGCCGGCTTGTCTTGCGTGTGCCGCCATCAAAGGAGCTCTTCAGCGCACAAACACCAAGCTGCCATCTCAGTGTCAGGAGTGTTTTGATAGACATTGCTGGAATGGCACGACGAGTTCCAAGGAGGTCACAGCTGCTGATTTTGACCTGAGGCCGCGCTTGAATACTAGTTTGACGTATGAGGAGTGGAACGAGACGGATTGGTCTGCAGGATCATCCAACAGTACCAGTGGCAAGGATGATGATTCTGCAGGTTCCAAGGCGACGGGAAGTTTTGTTGGAGTGTCTTTGTCTATCTTTCTGATTGCTGCTATACTCATGTAGAGATTTTAAACTTGCTTGGTGATGGGAGATTGGAAGTAATACTTAATACCGCGTTATCTTGAATGATGAGAGGATGTTGTTATGTCGATCCGCATTTCACTTCCGTGCCTGAGTGAGAGTTCTCCCACTTTGACTGCACTTAGTAGAGTGGGGGCCATGGTTCAAGTTGAAAGCAAATCGCTGGTTAATATGAATATGGAGGCTCTACTGAATAAAGAACGTGGTGGAATCCATCAAATCCTCGCAGTAAAGTTCGTCTACCATCTCACCACCCATAATACCCCCAACATATGAACCGCCGACGAGTGCGTACAGTTTTCTGCCAGTCTCTGGACCGGTTCGCGCTATCGGACGCAAGATGAATGGTACTGGTGACCCAAAAAGAATTGCAATCGTGTCTCCAACACAACTTTCCGCCACACAGGTGCCTACAAACCCGCTCTTAGAGACAAATAAAGACCGTTTCCCAATTCCTTGATTCAAACACAGCTCATATTCGTTTTGCTGGCCGTCATTATTTGGATCGGCTTTCGTGGCATGCCGGTTAAGGAGGCTCAGATACATATGCTCGTAAGACGAAGGGGCGGCATCGTAGCCAGATCTCAAGCGCTTGTTCGAGATCAAGATCCTCCATAACGGCTCCTTTGTCTTGAACTGATCTATAAATGGTGCAATCGTGGGGTTGAGCTGACAAGTCCATTGCCTGGCTTCAGACGCTACAGCCTCCAGAGCAGGTAGTTTCTCGATGCATGAATCGAGGGATGTGCCCAACGATATGACCTGGTCGATTGTGTCGACAAAGAGACCCTCTACCTGCAGCGTTCTTTCGTCATCCAACCTCTTTCCATTGTTGCAATCCGCCCCGGCACCAGATGCGCTAGTTCCTGCTGGCGGATGGAAGTGAATACCGCTTGTCTGTGTTGCCTTGCCGGCTATCTGTCGTGAGAAGTCGGGAACCCAAGATGGAAGATTTGGCTGTTCGACTGTTGGTGGAAGAGAGTCGATGCGAGGAGCAGGAGCAGAAACTCCTGGAAGCCAGACTCCTGACAGGAAGTATGGGCCTTCTCCTTGAGAGAAGATGTGTGCCATGGCATCTGAGTAAACCGCCGCGGTCGGTTTATGGTAGTCAACGGGGATATTAGTGCCGAGCCCATCCGTTTTGAGCATTCCAAGAAGCCCATAGATCCTATCCCTTGGGTCGGTGGCCTCTGAGGACCTCGAGATCATCAGTAATTTCCTCAGACTCTCCCCACCCTGGGTCCGCATGGCCTCCTCCCTGAGTTCATTCAAGACATCGAGCTTCATCAATGCAACCATCTGAAAGTCGCCACCAGTGTTGGCGTTGTTGCTAGCACTCCCTCCTTGTTTTGTGTCTTGTTCACGGATCATGCCCAATTCCGCGAAGGCATCTCTTGCAATAGCCACCCATCCTTTGATGAATAGCGACCATGGCGCAGATTTCCATCCACAAACCACCAAGGGGTCTTGCTTGGCCATGGCCAGTTCTTGAAGAATTCAAGTGCGTGAGAATTATGGGCGGCGATCCACGATGCTAATGAAGAAGCTGCTGCATTCACGCATCAGCCTCAATTTTTCTGTGCCCTGTTGCCCGTCTGGCCCAGCAATCACCGGTAGCGCATCAAACACGGCATCGCTACCATCACCTTCCTCTCCAATCCAAATTACAACTCTCTCCGCTGATGCGTAGATATCCCGCATCATTGAAACTTGCTGGCCTCGCTCATTCAGATCTTCCTGATTGATGCACACGGCATCTACCCAGAGGGTGATTGGGTGTCCCCCGACAGGTGGACGCAAATGTCGCAAAGCTGAAACGAGGTTCGCCGTAGCCGGAAAGTGATGTCCATCAAGAACTAGGACATTGCTCGAGTCATTGGGATTTGAGGGCTTACCCCATACATAAGATAACGCATCGTAGACCGGGCGGGTAGTTAGGTTGGAGTTGGATAATTGACAGTGAAGCGGCGTGTCCGAGCTGCCTGGTAAGAGCGTGAGAAGACGGAACCCGCCAGGTTGAGAGCCAAGCGGAACATAGCGAAATCCGTTAGCCGACATGTTGCACGTTTGGTTGAGTCGTCACGGAAAATAACTCGCGGGTTTTGTTTCGGGTAAAGATTTCTATTCTTACAAACCCCTCACCACGTGCTCAAGAAGTTGCAAGCCGGTCCTGGGCGCTATTGGACATTGTTCCAGACCTGTCGCCTCGCAGGGGTGCTCAGTGTGTCCCGGCGTACCTCAGCCAGAGCTGAACACCACGTTTCCGTCTTGATCTATAGCGAGTTCCTCTGGTAGACATTCCGTACCTTCCACATACTCTCCTTCGACAGCAAGCAAAGTTCTATCACCTTTGCTCCACCTGTGTCGTACAATTCCTGGTCGTGTAAAACCAGGCATGCAGTCTCGAATGGGGCCAAGGTATCCGTCGTGCGCCAAATTAAACCAACGCGCTTCATCGTGGGGATCACGACCATTCCCCAGTTGGTGCCACACGGCGATCTCGATACACCAGCCCTTCGCCTCTTGTCCGTCGTATCGCCGGCTGATCTTGACTTGATAATCTGTCATGCAAACTCCACAGGCCCTGACGTTTCCAATCGCGTTTGCAGAGTCCCGTAAAGGCCAACGTATTCTCTCGAGCTCTGGGACACAGAGTGGTACGAAATGGATGTGGCGCTCGAACCAACAGTTACCTCTGGTCCAGTGCTTCCCAATCTGTAGATGTCGACAAACACGCCACCTAGCCTGCATGAGGAACTTTTCCAGGCTCTTGGTGTCGTTTTGAGTGTGTAGTATCTTGTAGCGGACAGAGAGGAGCAATTCGCTGTTGATTATTCGTGGACGAACGGCCATATCAACCGACGTGCCAGTCTCCTGGCACACCTTATGGGTATCCAGGGTGATCGCTTCCAGAGGCATGCCGTGTTGAGGACCGTAAAGATGGCGGTTCATAATGACCCTCACGGCATGGAACGTGAGGCAATGATCCTCGCCTACTGGGAACTCGAAACACTCTTTTTCCCAGTCTCGAGCAGGATGATTTTCCCAGACTTGAGCACGATGATTTTCCCAGTCTTGAGCAGGATGAAGGCCCAGATACCCTTTCCACTGCTTCCGGCCAGAGCAATCTTCTTTCGCGGGCACATCCCATCGGTGAAGCTTGGCACATTGAAGACAGCAGTAATAGTGGGGGATATCCTTTTCCAACTGGCTTAGCCAATCCTTTCTCCAGTACCAGTCCCTTTTGCGCCGATACCAAGGGTCGGTTTCGCGAAAATAGTTGCTGTAAAGAGATCGACAGGTCAACGCAAAGCAAATTTGCGTGGGCTTATCAATGTGCCTGAAGATGATATCTATCAGTTCATTTGGAATGCCGAGCAGGCAAGTCTGAAGATGCGTGCTCCCTGAGGAGTGGATGGATGCTTGGTTGGGAGCCATTAGGAAACGCGCCATGGTTCTGGGTGACTCGGAGACGAAGAATGGTTGTTGCTTTTGTTTTGTTTTTGTGAAAACTAAAGAAAGAGAGGGGAAAGGGGGAAGTTGGATCAAGCTGGCAGCCGTCGGCAGCTGGCAGTGGTTATGCAGTCGCAATGATCCACTGCCGATATCTGGTGACAGTGATTCACGGACCAACTGCTGTTCTGTCCAAGGATGTGTTTAGGAGATGCGTAGTAGATTAGATTTGAAGGCGGTGGTGTGTTGGGATTTGTGTTTGAAAGGTTGAGGGATCCTCCAGTGCGCCGGTCTCACTTATATAGCTATTCGTCTCGCACTCAAGCTTGCCCAGGCAGCTGCTGTAGGTAATACCGCAATGCACCTTTGCGTTCGAATTTAAATTACTTTCATTTTACCTTGAACTTCGGCAGTCTTATGTTCCAAGATAAAGTTTTCAATCTTTTGAAGCTATGTTGGACAAGAACACACCGTTAATGCGGACCGAATAACTCTTTGTTGACATAATTGCAAGGTTTTTTGACCGAAATTCAAGTAGCAATAAGCCGATTCGAAAGGCATGTATTGTGTTTTGCAATTAACTCTACTTAGAGAGCCCTAAAGAGTCAAAATAACACGTGGTAGTTACATGGAGGCATAGGATGAAATTTACTGCGGTCGCCTCCACTCCTAGCCCAGCGAGGAGATGCTCACGTCCGTTTCCCTGGAGCCCTCAGATGATCCCCTGTATCGCCTCCCCAAGCGCTATCTATTCACCCCTTGCAAGTTCATCAAGATGCGAGTCAAGATCGTGACTGGTTGGTTCATCTGTCTTCTTGGAGGGTATGATTATGTGTTTTATTGACCTGGATATCAGTCTCTAATCACGGCCGAACCATCAGTCTTTAAAGGATGTCTAACGCGTCATGCGTGACAAGCAATGACTTGACAGCAAGTCTTCCCAAGTATTACAACTCTACAATAATGATTCTCCCAAATCGGATGCCACAGCTAAAAGTACCGCTCCCCACGTTGCAGCCAAAGTCGAGGTGGAAGCAAACCACATATCCGGCCCGTCTACTTGATCAATATGAAAGTAATATATACAAACATGCCAACTGTGAAACTCGGCAACCCCATACGTTGCCCATCTCAAACTTGTCGAGAGGAGAGAGTCCTTGTATGCGGTCGTGATGCTCGCTGCGCCTAAGCAGACACAAGCAGCTGAAGAAGCAAGGACAAAGGCCTTGTAGCCTATAAACACCGGGTCCTTCGACTCAAATGACTTCCTGTCCAGTCTTGTAACTATCTCAGCGGCATAGATCAGACTTGCCCATAAGGAAAGGAGAATGCCTGGAACCATTTGCCATGGTGCAGAAGGAACCCAGTCACCGTAGCCGAGCAGGGACCTTAGCCGTAGTTTCAAAATTCTGACGACGATGGAAAATACCACCGAGAGCGCAATAGAGAGGCTCTCTAGTCTTTCATGCAGATTGACGTGCGCAGGCATCGTCTCCCGACTAAAGTTCATGTAGAAACCTTCTCCGCTTATCAGACCGCAGTCGGCGCGAGCATCGTCCTTCTCCCGGCCAAAAGAACCGGCAGCAGACGGGTGGGTCAGGTACAAGCCAGCAAAGACAGCAAGCCATATACTACCTGAGCTACCGAGAGTTGTTGCAGCACTGATTGTGACTCGCGCGGCGGTGATTGAAATCATGTAAACCCATAGTCCGTGGGTCTCAATAGGTTCGTAGGCTAGTCTGGAGCCTGCTGGTGGTGTTACTGCTTGAAGTTTTGGGGTGGAAGCTGAAACGAGAACTGGGTTGGCCCATTGTCTCGCTGGAGTGTTCGCAGGTGTCGGAGCTTGGTCATTGATTAAAGCAACGCCAGCCCATATCGAGATAAGCATGGCTTCAAAGACGATGCATCGCTTTGAATCTCGAGCTGCAGATGCAGCAACGGAATGGGTAAGGAGGCAGCGAGCGTTTCTGAGGTTCATTGTTCTTCGTCGACTTCCGACTCTGACGCTGATTGCATCGAAAGTTTTGATGCAAACGCGGTGATCTAAAAGGTCCGAGATAGTTGTCATGTCGCCGGAAGCCCAGAACCTCCTTGCCGCAGAATTCGCATCTCTCTCCCAGTCCCGGAAGTCCCTTAGCCACTCTTGTTCCGTTTGTCTTTGACTGGTGAGAAACAGCTGGCTCCCTCGTCGAACATCATCGTCACTTGCGTGAACCAAGGTGGAAAGAGACCAACACCCTGACGCCACAATCTGCTTACTGGTATCCTCCAGGCTGATGCCTCTGGCGGCAAACTCCTGTCGAAGCTTCTCGGCCTGGTTGATAATGTCGGTTTGGTCCCCGTGGTAACAGTTCTTCTGGCAACACTCCACGTGCCCGAAGCCATCGCGGAATTGTTTCTTCGCCTTCTGAAGACCAGGCACCAGCCAGTATTGAGGAAGCATACCATACAGAGTGGATGTGCTGTTTCTGAAGAACAGCCAGCTGGCAGCAATCAGCGTGACAACACCGCTCGGGTATTGTCCCACGTCACTGTTGGGTATTTGAGCCCAGCATAACTGCAGGAGACAGAGAAACACAAGTTGAATTGACATGGACGGAGAAAGAAGTTGTCGGAGTAGCGACGGCATCTTACGGGGTGTTCTGATATCTCGGAGGAGCCTTGTATCGGCAAGGAGCAGAGCAAACAAAAACGACGGAGAGAGATATTCTTATCAGGCTGTCGCCATTCCACCATTGGGAGGCCTCTGGCCAATAGTATACAACTCAAGTGGAACGTAACGATACGCAGGCGTACCTCAAGAGGGGCAATAGACTATGTCGTGCAACAACGTCGGGCGGCACCCGAGGCTTCCGACTCAAGCGCCAGCCTGATCTCTTATCACAGAGTCTTAGGGGTTGAAATAACTGCAGACCGCTTCCAGGGCCCACCGGTGGGCGCAATGTGTGCAGCCTGGTATCTGGATGGGCATCACCAGCCAGTGAGAACCTGTGACATGGTGGGTCGAGTCCAGTCGTCAATGTGCAATCTTTTCAGCTTGTATGTAGTGAGAGTGGGGGGAGAATACTGTGGCTTTTCAAATGCGCTGAGCCAGGGTGTTGGCCAGTTTGAGGAACAATTGCCTCAGTCCAGAGGGAGGGGCAACGCGCTCAGGGTAGCATCTCAAGTAACCTGTACTAGGCGGACGATAGACAATGTGCCCAAGGGAGCCCTCGGCTGCTATCTTACAATTTCGCTGCTTTGCTACCAAGCCCCAGCTCCTTGATGATGATATCTGCAGCTTTCTCGCCAATCACAATAGCCGTGTTGTTCGTGTTCGCTCCAACGTTCATGGGTGGAATACTCAAATCAGCAAGCTTGAGACCCTTTGTCCCCCAGACGTTCAAGCCCTTGTCCACGACACCAAACTTTTCACGGGGAGCCATCTTGGCCGTACCGATCGAGTGCCATGTGGTTTCAACTCGTTCACGAATGAACTGCTCAATAGCCTTGTCGTCCTCTGGCGAGTACTCCAGATCTTCGACATTTTCCAGTCTCTCGCCGAGATCGACACAAGCCGCCTTGGAGCCAGTAGGAAAGTTTGGATGACCGGCAGGAATCTCACCGCGGTACAATTCGGTCCGTCGCATGATCTCACGAGATCGTTTGTAGGCCCACAGTTGCTTCTTGAGATCAATGTCACCCTTGTCTGTGAGGAAGCCCACGTTGAAGTCAAGTGGATCGGTGATTTCAGGTCCAGTGATGTGAAGGTGGCCTCGAGAGTAGGGGTACGCAGTGTAGTTGGCAATGGTCATGTATTGTCCCATCGGAACAGTCGCAAGGTCTCCATAGAAACTACCACTTGTTAGCACAGCACTGTTCATTGTTTGGCTGACGTACGCAGAGATAACAGCTGTGAGCATCAATGGACGGTTTGGAACATCCTTGAAGTCTTTGTCCCACGCAGCTCGGAACTCGGGACCAAGTTCATCAACCTGGGCCTCTGTTGGTCGCAGCTTGGACGAGAGTTCGACTGTGTTCCAACCAATCTGGTGATGATTTGAATCAACCAGCGCTTGTCGTTGTTCTGGATCTCTGAAGATCCAATCAGCAGTCTCGTGTGGCTCAAGGCCTGTCCTGTACGGGTAGAGAATGATGTTGTGGTCCTCATATTCGTGACCGACACCAGGGAGATCGACAAGAACAGGGACGTCGGCTCTCTTGAGGATCTTGGGATTACCGACACCTGACCTCTCGAGAACGGAGGGCGTACCACAGGCGCCGCATGAAACAACCACAAGTTTGCGAGCCTTAACAATGCGCTTCGGGTGTTGGGTGGCAGCAAGTTGGAGTTGGAACGCAGGATTGGGGGTGTATTCGACGCCAACAGCTCGCTTCTCGTCATCCAACAAGGCTCGAACAACCTTGGACTCGACAAGGATGTGAAGGTTAGGGTACTTGTTCCCTTCGAGCTTGTCATGCAGATACTTTCTCGCAGTGTCCTGTCGTTTGCCATCCGGCGAAATGTAACGAAGCCAGCGCTCGAACCCGTTGTTGCTGTCAAGATCCTGTAGATCCTTGATCTCAGGCCACCCGACGGCTGCTGCAGCCTGGAGGACATCGTCTTCCACTTTGGTGTTTCGAAAAGTGCCGTCACTGACATGGATTGGACCGTCGAACCCGTGAAGTTCTGGGTTGCCTTTGCCATGATACGTCTCGAACTTGGGAGTGTCAGTAGCAGAACTACAATGAACAAGTCGAGCCAATGGTTACCTTCTTCAAGAACGGAAGCATTTCTTCTCCTGACCATCCGGGCGTGTTCCAAGAGTCAAAGTCAGATCGTTGGGCGCGGGTGTACATGAGGAAATTGATTGAAGACCCTCCACCCAGCACGCCGCCCGAGGGAACAATGCATTCTCGGCCGGCCAGTTGTTCTGCCTTGTTGGCTTTGTAGAATATGGTCGCTTTGCTAGTGGGCAGCAAGTGATCAGGATAGAAGACGGGATTCCCGATGTTCTGGATGCCTCGGTTGTCTGGACCGCCTTCGATGACGAGGATCGAGAGGTTTGGGTCAGCTTCTGCGAGACGTCCAGCCACGACGCAGGCAGCGGTGCCGCCTTGAATGATCAGTATTTATCCCCATTATTTGACAGACGGACATCTCACCTCCGGCGATAATGATGTCGACTTCGTCGATCTCGTCAGCGAGCTTGGTGTACAGACCCATGGTTGCTGGTAGAGGTGCTCATGGGCGATATTCTCTCTTCTGTCGGAGCCTGGTCAGGGTCTCCTCCCTCCCTTAAATAGATCGCGCCTGCCCTGCATATGAATCGCAGCTTCCTGCATGCTTTGCCCCCGCTTCTCATGTCGTATGCTCCTTGCGTATCACATACACTCAGATCCTTGATCTGGGGTTACACAAATTCCCTCAGTCACGTCGCGCACACGGGGCATGAGTACCATTGCCCCGGCTCGTACTTGCCTGACACAGCTCATGTGATAACGAATAGCATCGGCCTGTCTGGATGAATGGGCGTTGATCCGACTCTGTAGACAAAGCAAGTACATGCGGACAGCAGCAGGCTCCACTGGCATAGCGATGAGTACATCCTCGATGTTTATTTCCAGCTGGGGGTTTTATAGAGTATTGGCTCTCGAGCCCTTTCGGGAGTGACGTTAGATCCCAGTTCTCGCAAACGTAACCAAGATGCGTAGCCGTTGGGAAGGACCCTCTGGTTACTCATCCCAGCGAGCAAATCCATCTACCTAGCCACCCAAGTCAGAAAGTGACTCAGTCTGTCGCAAAATTGAGGCACATGCAATCTTCCACCACGATGCACTACTGACGAATGAAGACAAGGCCCTTTGCGCCCAGGTGAGACAGTCGAGCTGTCCCCGCAACGATTTCCCGAGTCCTCAGTTCTCGCGGTAATGGATGCAAATGGCATCCTGTCGCGTTGTTTCTGTAAGTTGGTCGCTGTTGTCACATCTGACTGGTGCTATAGAACTTCATCCTAAGACCACCATCAGTCGTCCTCAGGCTGTACAGGAACCATTAAAGATGGTAAATATTCGCCTGGCATGTCAGATTCGGGTACAAGATGAGGGGTCGGGGTGGAATATGCAGGATCTGAGACAAACTGCACAACACGGTTGGTCAACGCACTCAGCTGCGCTCAACGATCAGTTGGGCAGGAGGAGACGCGTCTGGGATCTGGGCATCAAATTTTCAGGGCTTGAGGCCTCCTCCTTCTCAGAGACCTTGATCTGATCCACGGACCTCGTGCGGGTCTGGGCTGCGGAGCAATGGATGGCAGACAAAGACATTGTCTGAGGGGTGATTGTGTGGTGAGCTTTTCGGTGGGTGCCACAAGTCGAATATCTTTATCGCCAAGAAAGCCTTGCACGACTCCTCTCCCGGGCGCCCTCCCTGACCAAAGCCCGCCAACCTCATTGTTCAACGTAGCACCAGAAGCGGTAACCATTTTGCGAATATGACAGCTGCACTGAGGTGGCCCAGCGATGAGGAAAAGAGAACAAGAAATCTATTCCTACCTCCTTTTCGATTTGTGCAAACTTGTCACTCTGTGATACTTCCCATGGTAACTCTTGCTAGGTTGGTGGAAACAATTGGACTATGCCCCCTCATGAAGCCGAGGGATCTCGCTGCCCATATCAATGCGCGATATGCTCAATTTTTGAGAAATTTTATTTTAGAATCCTTTTTGCATCTCAAATACCTTCCAAGAGTGGTCCACGACTATGGGATTGATTATGTTTGTTTATCCGCTCGCTTCGTCAGCACAGAGATCAGATCACCTCGTTGAGGTTATCAGATTACAAACACTAGAAGATAGTCAGGAAACAGAGGTTGAATTCAAGTGAATATGGTCAATTTCTCAGAGCATAGAAATCTTACAAATCAGTCAAGTTGGTCATCCATCGTTTGTCGGTCACACAACCCAAGTTGATAATCGTCAAGGTTCGCGATCAAGGATAGCCCGTGTCTTATGAACCCATGGTTGTAAACAATAGAAAAATAGCGAAAAGGTCATATATGCACACAATTCTCTTACTCATTTAATAAAAGAAAATTATTCCCAATCATCAATTCAAGGTATCCATTTGCATAGACATAGGGTATTAGATAAAGTAGTAAACGAAGTAGTATACAACATAATATTGATATTGGAGTTAATACTAGATAATACCCCAAGTACTTTTACCATATGTTACGACAGATTTATCCGTGTTCAAACCAGAATATGAATGTCCCGCAAAGTTCTAGTCCAGACCTTGAATTGGCCAGTATCTATAATGGTGTTCAGGCAATGATACCAGCAAGTCCCAGCCCTCACGACTCGCGCGTTCAAAGCCAGTTCACTCCTTTGAAAATTAAACCAAACACGTTCTCAAATGTCCAAACGTTCCGACGGTAGTCAGCTGCCTGGTCCGGACATTCGATAGCTGGTCGGAAGTTGCGCTCGTACCCGTGCTTTGCCCATTGGCTGTTCCTCACAGTTTGTTCTACTCGACTGTGAGAAAGACTGTTCTAACCAATGTTCATTGCCCAATCACACATTGAACACAACGTTGCTAGTTACTCATAATTCCAATATGTGAACACCTTATCACAGATACTCTCACGCTGCAGGACACGCGGGAACACACTCAGAACTACATAAAACTCCCCTATTCTCATGAACATCATCGCATCGTAGACTTCACAGCCAACAACTTTCAACAACTATGTAAACTCACAAACCCTCTCTTAAGACCGATTCTTCTTTTTCTCCTCACCCTCTCACCCACACTCACCCTCTCGGCTAAGAAAGCAAGCAACACCACCACCACCACCACTTCACAACACACCAACCGCTTTCCTTCTTACGCCATCGACATCATGTCTACTCCTCTTTGGAATCCCGTTGACCGCCAGGTCCTCGACATTGGTGGCAGTAAGCTCGACACGGCTTTTGCCAGTAACCTGCCTGCCGCCATTGCCGGTACAGATTGGTTTCCCAAGGAACTCGCCTACATTAAGGGAATGGAAAAGTGGTGTGCTATTGCTAACCGCTCGTACCAGACCACGGATGAACTGAGCATCATCGAATCGACCGCTCAGGAGGTCGTTGCCCAGCTGCCCTCGGGTACCTGTATCATCGATATGGGCGCTGCTGACTCTTTCAAGTTTGCTCCGTACGCCCAGGAGTTCATCGCTCAGAACAAGGAGTGCACCTATGTGCCTCTGGATCTGTCCGAGTCCTCCCTAATCCGCCACATTGACAAGGTCAAGGAGGCTTTTCCTACCATTAAGTGTGTCGGCCTCTGGGGTTCTTTCCAGCAGGGCGACCGCTTTTTTCACAACATCCCACAGGGGAGACTCTTCCTCTCTCTTGGCAGCATCTTCTACAATGCCCCTGATGACATGTGCGTTGATCGCTGCGCTGAATTCCGCCGCCATTTGGCGAGTTCTGATCGACTGATTGTTGGTCAGGACGCACCATCTGCCACGGAGAGCCATAGTGCTCAGTCGTCTTACCAGACGGATGAGTATGCGGCTTTCTTTGTTCGCTATCTGGAGGGCATCCAGGACCACGCTGGGATCGTGGCTGATGCGAAGTCCGCTTGGACCTACGAGTCCAACATGGACAAGGCTATGCATTTCTTCAAGGTCACCGCCCTGAAGGACATGGTCTGTGAGAACTTTGGGGGATACAAGATCTCCGCCGGTACGACGTACAAGATGTTTCCATCTTGGAAGCGTGGCGAGGATGAGATCCTCGCGATTACTAAGAAGGAGGGCCTGTCCGTCAAGACTCTTGGCAAGGCCAAGAACTCCGGCATGCGCCAGTATCTTATTGGCCCTCAGTAAGTTCTTGAGACTGAGTCACCCCCGTCCCCCCTGGAAATGACGATTTCCATGGGCTCCCCTCAACCCCCCGTCATGAGCTAGGAAAAAGCCGGCTATGATAAAAAAAAAAAAAAAAAAGGAAAAAAAATGGGATATTGATGTCCAGGCACGACCTGTAGACTTTTGCGCACCAAGTGTCCGGGCCCGGACCTCCCTGCTAAAGCAGAGGATAGATTAGGTAGATAAATAAATATGGGTTATTAGACCCTTTAGAAAATGTCTTTTTTCAAATTACAATGTGAGGACCATGAATGACTGGCTGAGTAAGTGCGGAGCTTGGAATGGTGCCTTGACTAATTAGATGGATTCACTCACGAAATACGCTCAGGAGAAAGGGACAAATGTCTGTCCTTCCAACGGAAAGTTAGCTAGGGCTTGGACGATTAAAGATTGGAGTATTCGGCTGAAGCCAGAGGAAGGGCAACGGTCTGCAATCTCAAACAACTACATGGGTTCAATCACGGAGCTTGGGGTGTTCTAAGTTTGTTTCCTATTCTTGGGACACTTTTCTCGTTGCAAAGAAGTTTCCGGACAATCTCTCAGTCAAGTGAACATAGAAAGTGAGTGAACATTTTGTCTAGTCGTAAACAAAGATCTCTCCTTTCCCTGCACCCTGGCCCCTTTGGAGCAGTCTTCTGGCTCAGTTATGCCATCAAAGGCCGAGATTCAACTATAACAAAGAACGCATTGTCAACACATCATGGCACCATATCCCAATGCTAACACAGTAGCGCCTCCTTCCAAACAATGCGCCAATGATGCCCACGGTACTATCATCTCAAATTGGGGAAACACTCTCTGAGAAAACACTCCCAGAGGAAACACTGCCATACCAAAGCAACTGGCACATATCCTCCAAGTAAAAGGACTCAGGCCAGACAATCCTCGTCAACGCATTCCTTGCCTGTGTCCAGTCCGTGACCTCCGTCATATAACTCCACTCTGCAATTAATTCACCAAAAATTCTTCGAAGCGGAATCAAAAGTCCTTGATCGCCGTCCAGTCGCAAGTGTCTTTCCAGACTGAAAGCACACACGTAGGCCTTCCATAGCCAAAGATCTGTAGCCCTTCGATCCCTCTTTTGCGGTCGGTGGCGTTCCAGATCTTGCTTGACTATGTATAAAACACGTCGATGCATTCGTGACTCGATTGGTTCTCCAGCGTTCCAGATACCGAGAACAGCGTGGAGATAAAGGCCAGAGGCAGAACACATGCCTGACCATGAAGTCACCAGTGGTGACCGGTTCTTTCTGTTCAAGCCTCTCGTGTAATCCCCGGATAGCGACTCGATGTGGCATCCTACCAAGGCGAGTAGAAGTCTGGTGACAGCACCTTCAAGCCACATATTCTGCTGAATAGCCTCGCGTGCCGAATTCCGCTTGAAACCCGACGTTTCAGTAATCCTTGTCAAGCATTCCAACATGGGTGTACCGTCGATATCCCAAAGCTTGGCATTCGGTGGGAGTTGGTTAAAGAAATACGGAACCATCTTCATGGCCTTGAGTCTGATATCAAGACCTCGGAACTCGTCCTTGTGCCACGAATGCATGAGTTCCTGGACTGTGTCGGGGTCAGGTCTCTTGGGATCGGGGTTCGTGTCGGGAGGCACGCGATCATCTTCGTGGAGAATATCGCGGAGACGGCTCTTAAATCCGTAAATAAAGTTGTATGTGCTGTGCCTGGTTAGCAGTTATACACACCCCCACAGAAAGTACGTACAGAATGACATATCGGTTTGCCAGTTCCTCTTCCACGCTTTCGTCATCAGCAAATGGTGAGTCTGGAGGCTTGTGAAAGTCCATGTATCTCATGAGGCCATTGAGATGAGTTTCTGCTACCAAAACATTGCCAAAGGCGCACTATGATTGTCAGCATCTTACCCACCATAGAACAATGCAGGTCTCACCTCGGTGAGACACAAAGTAGCAATGTGTCTAATACACTCATGGTACCGTCTCGAATCCGATTGCACAAGAAGCCAATTGACCAATCGCATAGCCTCGCCCTTGTGGAACAGCAGCGTGGATTCGAATACCTGCAAACGGCCAGCCTTCCATCCATAGTGAAGACCAGCAATGAGCATTGTGTTGCGGAGTGCATCAGGACTTTGCATAACAGATTGCAGCCTGGTGGATTAGTAACCGAACGAGTCAGTAGGAGAGATTTGCCTCACAAGCCTTGGCGTTTATCCCGAGGGGCGATATCGACAGGGTCCTCGAGTTCATAAACTACCGTTGGTCAGAGCGACGATCGATACTTGATTAGATGTATAACACTCACAGTAACTAAAGAGCTCATTCGACCTGAACGGCATATTAATCGCCTGTTGGGATAAACACGGTCCAACAGGCCGGGTCGGGCGGGGCAAGTGTACCACCGCCAACCCGGCTGGCGGAACCGGAGCCCAAGGCTGCTGCTCCCCGGGCAGGTTCGTCTTTCTACGCTCCCGAAGAGGAAGGTTGGGCAGGGGATACTCGCACTGCCTACCTGCAGTGTCGCAGTTCTCACTGGAGATTCGTCAGCCTGGTTGCTGGGTCGCACAGGAAAAGGTGTGCGTGATGGCGTCTATTCGTCCCGAAGAGGAAAGATGGGGAACTGACCAGACGGGCCGACGCTCGTCACATCGCCTGTGGCGCTTCCTGCAGGTAAGACATCCTGTACGGCTACGGGTATGCTGCTTCCGGCTCCTTGACTGGGCAGCGGGCTGTTGGTCGTCGTCGATTTGGGTCGGCATTGTTTTTTAATCCACAGCTGGGAATTTTTCGGTAATGCATGGATGGGAGTTTGGAAGACAAGGACACGCCACAAGGTGAGATTCGCCGGTCTTGGTGTGATGGGTATAAGGATCGAGGTATGGTGGAACTTGCCGAAGCACCCTTGCAAGTAGCTTTGGCTTTGTTTGCATGTGTTGTTGCGTGGAAGTGACTTCTGTGTATAGTGATTTGCTTCTAAAACATTCCAGTCGAGAACAGGCTGAACGAGCAGGATATCCCTTCAATTATCTAGGCTATTGGGACAAAGATCTGTCTCGAGTCTTTGTTCATGTCCTCTGCCACTATGGGCATGTTTTATTGGGTATTGAACCAACGTGTAACGATAGAACTAGTTCCCACTCGTCTTGACACGGCCCCGTTTGACTAATATCCTTGCAATATCCATTCCCGACCCCGCAAAATCAACGCTAATCGATGACTATATCCGTAGCGAGACAAAGGATCATCCGAGACTATACCAGTCTGGGACGAATATACGCTCAATGCAACCTTGTTCTTGAGACGAAGGAGCTGACTAAGTCCACGATATCAAGAGTCGACAAGGAGCAAGATGTCATGGAAAGAATATATATACTGAAGGAACTGCCTAGATTCTTGAATAAAACATCAGCTTCTCTTTATTGCTTCCCAAGAACAAAGAGTGAAACTATCCAATTTCAACGACTCAAAACCACCAACATGTCGACTACAACCATCAACGGTGTCTCTGTTGTATGTCCAGCCTATCAGATACTCCTAGAACACTACTGAACATTCTAGCGTATCCACGACAAGCCATACGAGGCGATCTCACCTCAACGTCCAGAGCTGTCCCAAGCCGGAAAGACCGTGCTCATCTGTGGCGGCTCTACGGGCATTGGTCATGCCATTGCACGCAACTATTGTATCGCTGGGGCCTCCAGTGTGATACTTCTTGGCCGTCGTCCTGATGTCCTTAATGATGCTGTGTCTAAGCTCAACGAGGCTCACCCAAACACTGCTGTAACTGGGCGTGTATGTGATGTACACGTTAGAGACCAGGTCCAGCAGTTATGGGATACCCTTGAGAAGGAAAAGGTTGCCATTGATGTTCTTATTTTGAATGCTGTTGGAATCCCAGCTATGCAGCCAATTCTTGAACAAGGAGCCGATAGACTTTGGGAAGATTTCGAGAATAACATCCATAGTCCCCTTTACATTGTAGAGCGGTTCTATAAGCAACCTCAGCATTCAAGCCAAAAGGTAAGAAAGTTCAAGATGCTTACAGCAAAACATTTACTAACTTCTTCCAGTTCATTATTTTCGTATCAACCCAGGATATTCACCGTTGGGACAGCGCGACTCAAATGCCCGGATACCAACTCACCAAGAATTCCTTTACTTGTGTTCTTCAACAAATTGCACGAGACACTCCTGAAGAAAAGTTGCGAGTTATTTCTTTCCACCCTTCTATTGTATTTACAGAGGCTGCGCAAAAATCGGGATATACCGAAGAGACTCTCCCCTGGACAGACGGTACGTCATTAACCTCCACTCACTTCACACACTCACTAACCTTGCCAGCAAACATCCCCGGCGGCTTCGCAGTCTGGGCTGCATCCCCCGAAGCCCAATTCCTCCACGGTCGCTTCGTCTGGTCGACTTGGGACGTCAACGATCTCGCCTCTGGTGAGCTCCGGTCTCAAATTGACGCCGATCCGTGGTTGCTCAAGGTCGGAGTTAAGGGTCTGTGAGAAGCTCCGGTTCGGAACGGAGGTGAGGATGGTTTCCGCGCCCGGTCCACTTCGGGTTATTCGTGTCGGGTCGGGCGGAGTTATGCGCGCCGTGTCCGTGTTGAGCCGAGGGCTACCCTAGACCTTGAGGATTGTCATCTTGGGTAACAATCTTCTCAGTTATCTTATCAATATACGAGAACATAGTTTCCAAATAGTAGTTGAGCTCATCGACTATAGTCCTTTCTCCATTTGACTGCCTGTAATATTTGTGCTATGGTTGTCACTGCAATGGGTGAAGGTTTATCCACCCCAAAACACTTCGGGCAAACTTTGCAATCCTCCTCACCGAGAGCCTCATTGTCACAACATCCTTTATCCTTCTCCATCTTACAGAGCTTCTCATTCTCATAGGAAACTTCATAGGAGACTTTAAGACTTTCATGACATAATACTCATAGAATTGATATAATTGAATTCTCCGGCGTAAAAAAGCCGTGCCAAAAGCCGACCTCGGCCTGCCATCGGCTTTCCGAGTTTCCGCCTGTAGATCCGTATATCCGGGTGGAGATTAGATTGATAACGCAAGCCGCCACGACGACTGCCGCTCGGAGCATCCGATGTAGGTACATGACTTGCGCGTCGTTATAAATATCGCGTGCCCCGGCTGTGAACTTTTTCTGGGATATCTGACTCATCATACCTCGAAACGCATCTTTATACCCTGAACAATGGCTGGTCCTCTTAAGAATGTTGTCGTTATTGGCGGCTCATATGTTGGCTTGGTGAGACTTACACAATAAGACGAATACTTACTGGACTATGTGCTAACAATCTCAGGCCGCCGTCAAAGAACTAGCAACTCTTCTACCCATCACTCACAGAGTAATTGCCCCGTTGAGCCATATAGAAACAAACAGCTGACACTCTTAGGTCCTCTTGGTGGAGCCGCACAGCCATTTCCATCACCTCTTTGCTTTTGTAAGTCATAATGGTACGTTTCCACACCGACTCTAACACCGCCGCAGCCTCGCTTCGCAATCGTGCCCAATCATGAGCACAAGGCCTTTATCCCCTACTCTGGGTCCTTTTCTTCGCTTCCAAACGCTTCTCAGCATGCCGTCGTGAGAGCCAAGGTGCTGGAGCTGTACAAGGACCATGTGGTGCTTGATCGGCCCTGGCAGGGGTCCACTGAGCTGCCGTTTGATTATGCTGTTGTTGCTACTGGAACGAGGTTGCCTGCGCCGGGTACAATGCAGGATGATGAGAAGCAGCTGTCTATCGACTACTTCAAGGCGTATCAGCAGCGCGTCAAGAACGCCAACAGAATCGTCATTGTTGGTGGTGGAGCTGTTGGTGTGCAGATGGCTAGCGACCTGAAGCAAGTGTATCCAGAAAAGAATGTGACGCTGGTTCACTCACGGGATCGTCTGATGCCATTGTACCATGCGAAGATGGACGCGACCATCAGGGCTCGGTTCGAGGAGCTTGGAGTCAAGTAAGTGACACTCGTAGTTGATCTCTGTTCAAGACTGACAAAACATAGCTTGGCGACCGGCTCGCGTGCTGTGGTCCCTGCCGGAGGCTTCCCTATCGAGGGCGAGAATCTCGAGGTGGAGTTGAAGGATGGCCGCAAGATCCCGGCAGACCTCATCATCCCGGCAACTGGACAAATTCCCAACAATCAGTTCCTTGAGAAACTGGAACCCTCACCGGACCATGAAATTCTCAACAAGGCGAATGGATTCATCAACATACGGCCGACGTTGCAATTTAACGACCCCAACTACTCTAACCTCTATGCCTGTGGTGATATCGCCGACACCAAGGCCCACAAGGCGGCTCGACCTGGTATGGCGCAAGCACGTGTTGTTGCTGAGAACATTGTCGCCATGATTCAAGGCAAGGAACCTATCGAGAAGATTACGGTTGCGCCTCCTGCTATCCACCTCACTCTTGGATTGGTAAGAACACTTCTACAAAGCTGATTGTGCAGAGCTGATTGTTGTGTAGACGAAGAACATGATTTTCCGAAACCCTGATGTGGCGAATGGCCAAACGGAGCCAACAATCAATATGAAGGACGAGTGAGTAACTAGAAAAGACTTTGATATGCATATGTACTAACAGGCTGGTCCTAGTGGTGCTGAGGATATGAGCATTACGAGTGTGTGGGAGAGACGGGGCATCAAGGTGAAGCAGCCCAGTGAATATCATCTGTGAAAGGAACATCTTAGAACTGGGGGCTTGACGTGTGGAAAAGCGTAATCACTTTGATAGACCTAGACTTCCCAAAGACTCGACGAATAATGGGTCAGGCTTTTAGTAAATGCGAAGCAGTCACGCTTCTTAAAGATTACTATATGACTCCCATGCCTCTTGAAGTGAGTTGAGTACAGTATTGGTCGGCCAGGCATGTTTCCGTTCCAAGATAGACATGAGTTCAACAATCGCAGCCTGTTCCCCAGGGTCCCGGAAATATTCCCCACACATCGATATTCCCACAGCGCTCGTCACCATGGCCTCCTGATATTGCTCATTAGACATGGCTAGCCCGCATATCTTTCGAGTTGAATTCCGAAGCAGTTCTTCGAGTGCTTTGCGAGCTGCTCTTCCACCGATGCCGAGTTGGAGTTTGGAGTCGTGGACTGCGAGGACTATGCGAGCTAGTTCTACATGTTGCTGGGCCATGACTTGACATTGACTGGCCAGCCAGATCGTAGGAAAGTATCGACCTTCTGCTGGATTTCGTTCTTTGTAGTAGAGAGGTGCAAAGTGTGGTGGCGTATGCTCATCCCAGTTCCGTTGAAAGGTTTTAAGAGCTTCCCACTGTTGAGCGCGAGACCTCGTATCTTCTATGGTCTCTACGTCCGTGTCCCCAGGAAAGCAATACTTGAGAACATGAGCACACCATATAATGATGCGATTCGTCCAATCATAGTCATCAGCAGCCATGGTATCGTCAAAGTTGGCGTAGTCCGTGACGGCAAAGATTGGGAGTCTAAAGGGTCGACGATATATCAGGACGCCCCAGATTTCTTGTCGGAGGGCGATGAGACAGGCCGAGTATCGTAGAGAAGAAAGGGATGTGGCGTAAACATCAGAACCGCGTGGGGGTTGAAGAATGATAGTCAAGAGTCCGTGGGTTTCGTCCTGGGCTGCTTGGAAGACGGCTTGGACGGCAATGGAGAATGTTTCGTTGTCGGTGCCGGTGAAGTGGGCTAGATATGTCAGCAAGGGTGTAAAGGGAGGATATTAGAGACTTACTGTCAACTTGTTCATGATATCGGAGGATAGTAATTGCAGTAAGCGCGTCGTCACTGCATGTGCTGGTGGGGTCTGCAGAGACATCCATAAGGTGCGAGATGCATTTGTTGTGATAGTGAATTGCTGATTCCATGGTGAGATTAGGGAGAGGAACTCCATCGTATTCAATGACCGCATGGGGGTCTTTGAGAGACCATATTCGGGTGAGGTATCTGGCGGCTGCTGTGCAGATGGCGTTTAAGAGGAGAGGACTGTGCATGGCACGAATGGGAAGAACGGAGCAATAATGGTGGTCTCTGTCGCTCGTGTCGAACTGTCAAGAGTATTAGCACAAGCTTCTGAGCCATGGTAGAGCATGGCGTTGGGGAGACTCACAGCCCTTCCTAGCTTTTTCACGAAGCAACGGACCAAACATGCCTCCTCAATACTCGTGTGTTGCACATCGCTGCCCCCAGCGAGTTCTGTTATCCTTCGAACTCCGTGCCCTGTGGCAGAACTAGATGACGCGCCGTAGTGAAGGTGTCTATCGCTGTATGGAGACTCTGTATTCGATGGAGATGGGCCTAGGGAAGCCCCGTCGGGAGAATGCTGCCATGCTGTGGGAAACAATGGTGGACGTGTTGATATTGGCTCCGAGTATGCAAGAACGGATGTATCGTCATATGTCGAAGAGGGTGTTAGACTTGGGTGCTTTCTAAGGGTTGTATCGTCGCCGATGCTGGATGTATCGATATTGCTCTCCGATCGTGTTGCCGTTGTCGGTCTGTGTTCGAGCGGTTGATGCCGAAGAGAGTCGTCAGTTCTGAGCTGTTCATCTCGAGAGAAAGACTGCAGGATGGACGCGGCAAAGTTCAGGTACCCTTCTTGTGGTTCATCCCTCGCCGAAGAAGGCTCCTGTGCGGATCGATTGGTTGCGATATCGGACTCGTCAATGATGGCGAATGATTCCTGCTGTTCTATCGATTGTCAGCCATCAACCAATCCAAGATGAGAGATGAGTGTACCTTGGTTTCCAGTGCTTATCCAAGTCTGGTTCGGGTCAAACTTGAAGCTATTCTGCGTCGTAATCAACCTCTTGACGCGAAATTTCTTATTGACGCGAACGCAGTTGGCAGAAGTCTTTTTGCAATTTCCGCACGGAGTCTCGCCGTCGCCTGCAGCGCGTCAGCACAGACTTTCTCGACTTGGCAGCTTGCTTTGCAGAAAGACGTACATTTCAGATGCTTCTCTAAAAATGACGTCGGTCTTATCAGCTCATTGTTCCATGGGCCAAGGGGAGAAATCATCATCACCTCTACACTTGTCGCAGGGAACAGTTCGCGTGCGGGGTTGCGGAGCCATGATAATCTTCAAAGGGAAGGATTTCGCCGGAATTTGTTCTTGACAAGGGGAAGATGTCTCGTCTTTGAAGGAAACGCCGGTGAGCAGGCCGAAGGGGGCGGGCAAGGGTGGCAAAGCCCTGGACCTTGGGCAGACAGACACTAACTCATGTTGTCACCCCACACCTTTCTTTTGACTTCCCCGCACGACGCTATCACGACCAAGTTTCAAGCCCTTCTCTAGGGATCCGGGATCCGGGGAGGAGATGATTATTCTGGTTGGCTTGGAGTTTTTCCTTGCCTGGACCTAAAAGGAAACGTCGCCCGCGGGTTTCTGCCGAGTCTGGGGTTGATATTACCCCAGGGGGAACACTTGGAGAGCTGACTCGTGTATCCACTGCACCGAGGATGGCTGGCTTTAGAGGGTTGCTCGACATTGGCTATGGCGTTGACGCTTCAAGGCCGTTTCTCGAAGAGCCTGCAGTTTGCTAACGGCCTCGTGATCTGGCTAGTCTTGGTAATTTTCTTGTGATTTATTGGTGTCTTGTGGTGGATGGCTTCACGCAGTGCGGATTCTCCAAGTCCCGTGCCCGATAGCTTGGAACAGGAAGAAAACAAGGTATCTTCGCGCTCGCACTGACGACTTGGTAAATGCGATTACCCTGAAGATATCTACCATAGCAAAACCGTAGAAACACCCGACAGCTATTGACATGTTGGAGGGAGTTGGTTGGGGGACCCCAATGGTTCGCATTCAAGGCAACATCGCATGTTGCTTAACATGACCTATACAAGAGAGAAGCATTGGCTTGCCCGAGACTACATCATTGTCTCCCAACCTCATCGTTGGCGATAATCCCAGTTCATCCGGACAATATGCTTCTCTTGGGCCCTTTTCGCCGGGCTCTTGAAACCACCTCCGGCCTTCTCAGCGAGCTCTAACTCTCCTCACTTTGACTCTATCCCTGCCTCGCTCAAAGCTCGGCGACTTGGGCACTTTGAGAAGAAATAATTACAGATAATCACTCGCAAAGTGGTGTTGTCAACTCGCGATGCGCCGTCTCAGCTTTGGCCCCAGGAAGCGGTGTTGGAGACCCGGCGAAACATGCCCCAATTTGGACGACTTTCGCCGAAACACTTCCAAAAACGATTAGCACCGCTGTTAGGCTTTGACGCATGTGGAGAGACTGACTAGGATTCTCGCGAGTATCCAATCGGACGCCTTCAAGTGTAAGCAGACCTTGACATGCACGCTAGTCAAGTCCTCCCCATGGGGATGCGGAGAGGCCCCTTCTCCATGCGCTCGTCTGGGGTGGCATCACTGACTGCAAGGCTCCCCATGTTCTCGACTCTTAAAACATGGAGTGACTATATTCAAGCTAAAAACTATTAAATACTTCGACTTCTCTGTCAGTTTTGACGATCTGCATCCTGCATCTCACTGTCTCAGTCTCTCACCCAGCTTTAACATTCACATCTTGTTTCTTGTTAAACATGGAGACCAAAGAGTCCCTTAGCCACACACGGCCCACTGAGAGCCATATCGAAGAGACTGATATCGCTGCTCAGGCAGGAGAGATCATCTCTTACGATGAAAATGGTCTTGCTGGCATCGTCCGCTCGCCCTATGTCCTCGGAGCAGCAGCTCTGGCTTCCTTTGGAGGTTTCTCCTTTGGCTATGGTACGTTAATTCCTCAAAAACACCATAAAATCGCTAACATATTCCAGACCAGGGTGTCATCAGTATCATTCTGGTGATGGAGCAGTTCCACAAATCCTTCCCCGAAACTGCTCCCGGACATTCTGGATATGGCTTCAACGTCGGATTTATGACCGGAATGTTGGAACTGGGTGCTTTCATCGGATGTTTGTTCCTCCCATATCTCGCGGATCGAATCTCTCGAAAGTGGTCTCTTACTGTAGCCACCGGCTTCTTTGTCGTGGGAGCTATCATTCAGGTAAGACAACGTCGAATTGGAATGATAGTCGGATTTGGCTAATATTTGACAGACTGCTGCTCCTAATTACGGAACCCTCGTCGCTGGTCGAACCATTGGAGGCATTGGTGTTGGTCAACTTGCCATGGGTGCTCCTCTGTACATCTCTGAGATTGCACCTCCTAACCTGCGAGGGTCTCTGCTTGTTCTCGAGGCTATCAGGTTAGTATTTTAGGACGGTTGTTCAGAGTTGGGCTAACAGGATCAACAGTATTGTCATTGGCGCCATTATCGCATACTGGATCACATACGCCACCAAGGAACTATCTGGCGAGCTTGCTTTCCGACTTCCCTTCGGTCTCCAGATGGCCCCTGCTCTCTGCGTCGGTCTCGGAATCCACTTCTTCCCCTTCAGCCCCCGATGGCTCGCCATGCGCGGTCGCGACAACGACAGTCTCTCTGCACTTTCGAAGCTCCGCCGTGTTCCCATCACCGACGACCGAGTCCAGGCCGAGTGGAAAGGTATCGTCTGCGAAGTCCGCTTCCAGGAGGAGATCATTGGCAAGGATCATCCTACAAATAACAAGTTCAAGCTTGAAATCCTCCAGTGGATTGATCTCTTCCGTCCCAAGTACCTGAAGCGTACTGTTATCGCTCTTGGAATTCCGTTTTTTCAACAATTTTCTGGAATCAATGCTTTCGGTGAGGTTTGAAGCTATTTACACGGCCCCTAGGGGTCGAGTGATGAGTTGAGCGCATACTGACAGGTTTAGTGTACTATGCGCCCACCTTTTTCAAGGCTCTTGGTCAGGACGATAACATGGCTTTGATCCTTTCAGGAATGGTCAATATCTGCCAATTGGTACGTAAAATACCGACGTTCGTCGCTTTTCAAAAGCTAACAAAACATCTTTGCTAGGTTGCTGGAATCCCCACCTTCCTCTACCTCGACAAGGTTGGCCGCCGGAAGTTGGCCATCTATGGTGGTATCGCCATGGCCATTCCCCACCTCATCATGGCTGGTGTCGTTGGCAAGTTCAACGGCAAATGGGATAGCAACCAGGGAATGGGCTGGTTTGGAGTTGCTCTGATCTGTAAGTTCCATAAGAATACTCGTATCCAAGTGTCCACTAACAACATCCTTAGACACATATGTCCTCTGCTACGCTTGCTCATACGGCCCCCTCGCCTGGACCCTCCCCGCCGAAGTCTTCCCTAGCTCCAAGCGAGCCAAGGGTGTCGGTGCGGCTACTTCAATGATTTGGCTTGCAAACTTCATTATTGGCGTTGTCGTTCCCGAGATGGTCATCAAGATCGGTTGGGGAACTTACCTGTTCTTCGGAATTTTCTGTACTCTTGCCGCCATCTTTTCTTTCTTCCTTGTGCCTGAAACTTCCGGCAAGTCTCTTGAGCAGATCTCTGAGCTTTTTGGAGACAACCATATTGTTGAGGAGGAGGCTATTCGTGTTCGTATCCAGCAGGAGGTTTGGTCTGACCCCAAGTATACCGCTGCTGGTGCCGAGGCTGCGTCCAGCTCCTAGATGGGCCATATGCTCTTCATACATAGCAGGATCAATATCAATATGTATTTACTATTTCAGCCGGAGCGGTTTCTGCTGCTCGCAAATCCACTCCCAAACATTATTGCTCCAGTGACACTTACCTACACAATTTGCATGTGACTTCGCTTTGAAAATGCCCAAGGTGACCGGCTCTGATTTGAACATGATGACAGCACGAAGAGATCAGTACCAATATCATTTATTCTCAAGTATCTCAGATGGGCAGGCTATGGGGAGAAGGGCCTTAACCTCAGTGTATTTGCCATGACCAACTAGATACCTTATCATTCGCGTTCCTTTCCGGCCTTTACTAGTTTTGATCTCATTATAACCTGCAATATCCACTTCCCAAGGCCCATGGACTTTCTCTGCGACGGAGATGCTAATAGAATGAGGGCAAATGCGCCCCAAGGCCCTTGGCTTGAATAAACTTTCGAAGCTCTTCAATGTGGCCCCCAACCAGCGCAAGCACCCGCCCATTCTGGTGTAGATGGAAAAAGGCCTTCATGTGGTGAAGGCCCTTCAAAGAGACTTCTCGTCCCTTCTCAATGTCTCCAAGAACGTAGCAATGATGGTAGGCGTCAATGAATTGACCCCGGGCGTAATGAATACGAAAGAACAAGTCGTCGTCAAGCTCCTCAATCAAGGCCCTGGCAGCACTTTTCATCCACTACTCACTGTCATCTTCGTGGCTGGCTTCGAAACCAACCATACGTGCCATGCATTGGGCTGACCAGCCGCTGACTGGACGTTGCTTGTTCACAAGGAGCGCCAGATTCGCCTCCGCTTGATGGATGAAATCTCCGAAATGCTCGAAATCTTCATCGCAAGCCTTCTTGGCCACGCTCAAAATATGCAGAGGGACAAAGGCAGAAGGGCCTTCAGGCAGGAGAAGTAGCTCTCGCAATTCCTCCAAAGCCTTTTTCCAGGCCACGTGTGAGAGCAGGCCTCGGGCTTCTAGGATGGCAACCATGCGCTCTAGCCATGGTCGGGACACAGCAGGGTAGTTGCCGAAACCTGGAGGTCCCTGGGGGAGAGTCGAGGATGTTTCGGACATAGTGGCAAGGTCCTTGATTGAGTGAACTGTGACTGTAGATTAGAAGAAGGGACTTGATCAGGGAAGGCAGACTAGAACATACCGGAGTGGTTGCTGAGCTAAACTCCCAGTGGGTTTGGTAGAGCATGCAGTGTGTCCGACCTATGCTGATAATCAATGAATGGGCCTTGGAGGAGGAAAAACCGTGGGAGGAACCATACAGGGACAGCGACAGGTGCACAGCACAGGTACTGAGATTGACTGGGCGGCGGAATGCCCTAGACGTGTAACCTAATGATAGGTAATGGTAAGTAGGCAAGCATAGAAGACCTGGGGATGTGACTAAAGTCCAAGAGATGGGGCAAGTAGAAGGCCAGTGTCGAATGTTGAGGTGGGGAGAGGGGAGGGTTTGAGCCTCCTGGGCATCTCTGGAGGCTTGGGCTTGAAAAGGAGATGGCGCAACCGCCTTGAGAGGAAGCGAAGAAAAAAAGAAGCACAATACCTATGAAGGCTAAATTTATTTAGCGGCTCAATCTTTTAGCTGCCCTAGAGCGCTGATGGTGGTGTTGTGATGTCGCAATAGAAGTGCGATGGAGTTGAGATGGTGAAGAAGGAAGATGAAGCCAGGAAAGGGGGGGAGAGAGTTTACATAACCAAAGAACTTGGACTTTAGGAAAGCCTTAGGATCCACAAAATCAGAGAGAATACAAACATGCGACGAAGTAAATCTTCACATCTGACAAACGCGAATATTACACTCGAAACTGGTTTGAGACTCGAGATGGTTGGACTGGGTACTCAACGCATCGTCAAGTTCTCAAAGAGGGCCTCAAACAGCGTCCTGGATTCGAAGGTATTGAATGGTTGCCTCATTGACACTAAGGCGGAGATCCTAGAGTCAATGCGGTTATGAATGAGAAGAAGTCAACGGCCCAACGCGTTCTAACTGGGGTCCATCGTGGTCATTCTGGACGCTATTTGCAGAACGGGAGGTGTGCTATCTGATTGATCCGACAAACTGCTCGTACATCACCAATGACTGACTTCGTTAGTGCATAAAAAGGTGTAGAATGAGAATGGATATCGCATCTCGCTTGGTTAAGTAGCTAAGCTGACAGTTGCCGATGAGGGGATAACCTTTGCCCAGCTGCATTGCTCCGTCCAAAACAACTTCCATTTCGGCACATTTCTTGCCAGGCCACCATCCCCTTGACTCTCCCCTGTCTTGTGCCTGGAGTCCCACCGCACTTTGTCCTCAACCGGTTTCGTTTTCCACCCCTTGATGGACTTTTAGGACCATCAAGATCTTGGCATACAAGCCAAGTAGACTCTATGACCTTGGGACCGAGCAAGCCATCAATGGAAAGGCTCAAATGTGGTGTTATCCATCAGCTTCCAGACCGGTTTATTTTTCTCATGCCGAAGGAACTTGTCAACAAAGTCCCCGACCTTTTTGGCCCCCATCTTTGCCTTTTCATGAAAGCCACTCTCAGCATGGGAGACAGCCTCAAGCAATCGTCGCCAGGCGAGGTCAGTCAAGCTAAAAAATGTCTCATCGTCTCCCAATTCAACGTGCTCCCGCGCGCGTGGCCACCAATTCATGTCGGGCTGTGAAGGGGCCTGCACTCCAAACATGCGAGCCATGCATTGGGTGAGCCATGCTCTCACTGGTTCCTCCTGGTTCAGAACGTATCGGTAGTCCTCACTCGCCATCTGAACAAAAAAGGCGAGCTGCTCGCGATCAGCGAGGTAGCTTTCCTTTGCTGTTGACAAGACGTATGAGACATCGGAGGCTCTCGTTGTGGCACCGCCAGCACACAATGCTATCAGCCGGTCCAGAGCCTCCCCCCAGGCCACATGTGTATGGGAGTCTCTGCGACTGAGGAGGGTGATGTGTCCGCCCATCAGAGGATGGTTTCTGGGATCCCTCAGCGCTAGAACGACCAAGTCAGTGCCTGCGTTTGAAGGCAGACAATCGTCGGAGTTTTCGAGTGGCATTCCGTGGAATCCGAGCAATCCGTCGGGGAGTGGATGCAGATGGACCCTGCCCATGACGCCGAGATCACGGAGCCATGCCAACCGTCGGCACATCTGCTCATTCCACGAGTTGCCCAGTCCTGACTTGATGAAGGAGGACGAGGATGGTCCAGACATCTTGGGCGAGAGCCTTGGGCGCGAGAACTGTAGTTACGCGTTAAGGAAGGCAACTTGGGATTTGTTAAGGCAGAGGCGAGCATACCTTAAGCTATGAGCTGGGCAGGGTAAGATATGGTGCTATTGGAAGCGTAGCGCGATCGACCGATGGTGCTTGTTGACAATGCGATGTTGATAGCGAGGAATGACAGCGAAGTAACTATATGAAGCTGTGGCGAACGAGGAGCGCCGGTATGCGACAAGGTGCTGGGCGTGGTGTCGTAAGGTAGGATGACTTGAGCGGCGCTCGATACTAGATGTGATCTAGTGGTTAGTAAGTAGTCAAAGAAGGTGAGAAGGAGTGAAAGCAATACTAAAAACCAAGCAAGGGAAGGGGAAGTTCTGTGCCAGGTTTCGGCATGCGACGTGTCGAGTTTCTTTGAGGCACTGGTGTTGGGTGACGCCAGGCGCAACCAGCCTGAGAGGAAAGGAAAGGAAAGGAAATCAGCTGTACGATAAGACCAAAAGCCGAATCTTGCGCCTGCGCAGCGCCGGTGGTGGTATTGAAATGGTCGCAAGAGAGCTGCGATGGAGTTTGAGAGGTGAAGGAGGAGGATGCAAGTAAGGAAGAGAAGAACCGCAAAATAGAGACTGCACGCTCGTGATTCACCGTGTAGAGAATGCCTAGGATGCACTGAATGAAAGTGAATGCGACGGCCCAGTAACAATGAAATTAAATCATTTAGCAAATGCAAACATGGCTTGTTCAAACGGGGCCGAGCAGTGTCAAACACTGCCAGACTAATAATGGAGACTGCGGCCAACATCATGCGCCCCGGATATCTGCGATAAGGCAAATCCCCGGTCGTGGGCGGATAATGCGAAATTTAAAGAGGATACGGTGTTATATGGCAAACGAGAGAAGATTAACGGTCCCTTTTAGTGAAGTGCAGTTAGATTGTGGCCTGTTTGCCAGTATATCCTCGTTGGTTGGAATGGGGGATGGTAAACCAAACACTGAGCAAAGGTTCCAAATATTGGAAGAAGGATTATTGCTAGGTCATCAACCCGAACTGCTGGGCAAAGGAAAGCATGCCAAAGAATTCATAATGTATATATTTATGGTGCTTTGCATCCAAAGTTGGTGCTATTCAATATGGACCATATCATTTTCAGTCTCCGTTCATCTCTTGTGCGTGCCTGATGCTCAACTCCAAACATCCTCAAACCAACGGTTTCCCTTCTTCTTCTCGGCCCTCCAGTTTTCCGCCTGAACAGTAGACCAGGCATTCTTCTGCTTGATAGCCTCGCCCAACACATCGCCAACATCCTTGGCCATAGTTGCAGCACCACAAATGTAAAACGCCGCGTCCTGATCTTGCAGCAGACCCAAGACCTCCTCTTGACGCTGAAGAACCTTATGTTGAACATATGTCTTATTTCCACCCGCTCGAGAGAATGCCGTCACCACCTCAAGCTTCCCTGCCAATGGACCATAGGTTGCCTCTTGGAATTCTTGAGAGTACAAGTAATGGGACTCGTTTTGACATCCAAAAAAGAGAACCATCTTTCCGACATCGCGACCAACTGATGCAAGTCTTGCACGCTCTTGCACAAAGGCACGGAATGGGGCAATTCCGGTTCCCGCTGCGACCATGACCAAAGGAGTCAAGGCGTTGATCAGTAGCTTAAAAGTAGATGGTCGGATCTGAATCTGCAGCGTGGATGGAGTGGCAGCCGCATCGTCGCTGGGGGCTGTCTTTGAGAGGAAAGAGCTGGTGATTCCTGGGATGAGAACGTCCGGCTTGCCGACGATTGTGGAGGGCTTGACAGAGACTGTGAGAGTAACTTGGCGAGGAGATGTGATCCTGGAACTGGAGATAGAGTAGAGTCGTGGCTGCATGGGTTGAAGAGAGTCGATAACGAACGAAAGCGGGAGATCTGTCCAGGAGATGGAGGAATCAAAAGACGAAGCGTATGCTAGTAGCCGAGAGAAGGTCAGATAGTTGGCGTTCAAGAAAGCGGCATATGTCTCTCTGCCCTTGCTGATAGCCTGGAGTTCCTTCTTGACAACACTACTGGGAGCCACTCGCGCAAGAGACAAGACTGTCTCTCGAGGTACGGGACTGGAGATCTCCAGGTAGTGGCGGAACAGAGCTTCGACAGTTGTCAAGTTGGGCACCTTGGGATTGTCGTAACCAGACTTGGCATTAATGCGGATGGAGCTGGATCGCTTTGCTTCGAGTCCCAGAATGCGGATAAGAGTGTCGACCTCTTCTGAGGAGTTCTCAGGCCAAACAGCGATATGATCACCAGTCTTATACTTGACCTGCAAATGAGGCGTCAGGTCGACCTTGACTTCGACGCAAGAGCGGTCTTGCTCAGGATATCGTGCTAGCTCTGTGCGTGCGACAACCGAGACTGGCACAATATCCGAATTTGTGGTCCCGGCCTTAGATGCAGTCTTGTGGAAGGGATTTCCAAGATCAAGTTCTTCGTGTGGAATAGTCTCTCCCTCAATAACCTCCACCTCGGGTTCGTAGGCGGCTTCGACCTCGGTCAGGCCACGGTCAGTTGCCAGGGTGGAGAGGAGGGTCTCTTTCCAGTCCATGAAATCCTCTTCGGTTGTCCGTGTTGCCTCATTGCCCTTGCCAGTGGGCACGAGCGGGACAGCACCGAACTTCACGAGAGCAGTAACTACCTCGTCGATAGTTTTGTTGAAGTATCGATAGTTGGAGTTTCCGCAACCAAAGGCAGCAAACTTCAAGTGGTTGAGGCTGACACTGAAGGCGGAATGGGTCCAAGTAACAAAGTCTTGGGCGTTGTCGCTAGGATCACCCTCACCATATGTAGACATGATGAAGATGGCAAGTGTCGTGCTTGGGATGAGAGAAACAGACTCGGCGTCGTAATCAGACAAGTCTGCCACCACCGCTGTGAGCTTGTAGCGTTGATGGGCTTCTCGGGCGAGTCTGTGGGCAAAGCCTTCAGCAGTGCCAGACTGAGATCCCCAAAAGATGACCAAGTCTGCGTTGGCCTCTTTGATGAGATCAGCAACATTGCGCGACCTCTTTGTGGTTTCAAGTCCAGAGCCATGAGCTGCTTGAGGACGCTGAAACCACATGTAATAGAGAGGGTCTTTCTTGGGGAAGATGCTACCCTTGTTAATTACAAAGGCAGTTCCCAGAATGACCAGAGGAAGGAGGATATAGTCGTCATGGCTGAGGTTCTTTGACAGAGACTCGATGGCGTCTGTCAAGACTTGTGTGGTGTTGGAATTGAAGGTTGCCATTGTGACGAAAAGGAAGAGAAGAACAACGCTGAAGGTGAAAAGAAAAAGAGACATGGATGATGAGGGCGATATGCCTTGAACTGACTTGACTTCAACTGTTTCCATGGCGTTTGATATACAAAATCCGTGAACTTGGCCACCCCGCAATTCGTATCTAATAACCTGGAGTTGAAGAAAGATCGTAGAGTAATCCCAAAGGGGCAACAGTTCGCCGAGTTGGTCTGACGAATGAGATCACGTAGTTAAAACAACCGAGGTGCTTCTATTCCCAAATAGGCGACAACTCGCCGAGCTCAACGCCCCTGATCGACTAGTGGCAACCACCTTTCTCCAACGTGATCGCCCCTCTGCTGCACCAAGACAAACATGTGGAAAAATCTGTATCAAATGACTGTTCTAGCCAGGCACAGAATTCGCTGAAAATTACCCAAAGCTACAATAAAGTTGAATTCTTCCATCCCAGGGTGAAAGTTTGAGACTCTAGCATTACCGGAAACCGCAGAGTTCGGCGGCCGCTCTCTTGATCAAGCTAGTGTTCCCCGCAAAGTTGGTTCCCCCGCGGAGAGATTCACTAATTATAGTCGTCACATTTTGCTTGTCATCCTTCTTCTCAATGGCCCAGTTATTCGCTAGATTCGGTATTTTCCCCCGCATCTTATCGCTTGTGTTGTCATCGGTCTCGTCAGAGTCGGCGTTTGCAAGTTGAGGTTCAAGTATAAGAGACGGACATGACTAGTCTAGTCCCCAACTCAGACAACCTCATCAATCTTCATCCTTTCCTTCTTCAACTCTCAAGCATTGGAATCTTGCCACCATGCTAGGATACATCGCTCTGGGCGTTGTGCTCGCCTTGGCCTTCGCCTACTTGATTGTCAAGCCCATTGTTGTCTACTTCTTGGATCCTAAGGGTCTTCGCAAGTACCCCAACTATGCCCTTCTTTCTGGCATCACCGATTTCCGACACTGTTACACTTCTTCTCAAGGATTCCGCTCCCGTTCTTTGTACGAAGCCCACAAGAATACGGGTGAGCCCATCCTGAGAATCGGCCCAAACTCGCTGTCTTTTGGCGATACTCGCGCTGTTAAGGCAATTTACGGGCACAACACCAAGTGCATCAAGGACGACAACTATAATGTTCTTTCTGGCTCCCACCGTCATCTTTTTGATGTCGTCGACAAGCCTGACCACTCCCGCAAGCGACGTCTCCTCTCGGCTGCCTTTGCTATCAAGAACCTTGAGAAGTGGGAGTACAAGGTCGCTTACACCGCCAAGCGCCTGTTTGAGGCTTTCGACAAGAAGTGCACTGCGCCCTTGAAGGGCTCGATCCCGGACCCTCAAGATGTCAACCTTGACTTCAGCCATTGGGTCAACTTGTGGACGACCGAGGCAATCTGCTACATCACTTTGTCTGCCAAGATGGATCTTCTCGACACCGGTACTGACGAAGTTCCTGCCGAGAAACGTGACGGAACTCGCTACCGCGGCCGATACCGAGACGCTAGAGACCAAAATGCTCTTGCACAGGCCGTCTGGGTGTGGGATTACAACCTCTGGCCGTGGGTCAAGTGGCTTACCAAGACCATTCCCGGCAAGTACCAGAAGATGTGGGACGCTGCCAAGGCTTGGGATGATATCTACTACCACCAGGCGGCTGAACGACTTCGACGGTTTGAAGCTGGCGAGGAGCTGGATGACTTCTTCTCTTGCCTTATGGAGGACAAGACTGGTAGCCCCAACAACCTTGAGTGGGGTGAGATCGTGTCTGAGATCGGCGCCATCATTAACGCTGGGTCTGATACGACTGCTATAGCCCTCACGCAGACTCTGGAGCTCCTCATCAAGCACCCACAGCACTTGCAGCATCTTCGACAAGAACTCGACAGTGTGCTCGAACCCGACGAGGCGATCGCACCTTACGACAAGGTCAAGGACCTCCCCTTCCTCAAAGCCTGCATCGACGAGTCCCTCCGCGTCATTCCACCAACCTCAGCCGGTCTCCCTCGCCGAACCCCATCCGAGGGTGCTCAAATCCTCGACCAATGGATTCCCGGAGACACATCCGTCAACATGACCATCTACGCCACGCACCGAGACCCCAAGGTCTTCCCTGACCCCGAGACGTACAATCCCATGCGCTGGATGGATCCCAACGAACGGAGGCGAATGGAGCCTCTGTTCATTCCCTTCTCTGCTGGTGCTCGAGGATGTATTGGACGAAACATTTCGTACCTTGAGCAGATTGTTGTCCTCGCTTCGTTGGTGCATAGGTATGATTTTGCTCTGCCTTCGCCTGATTTCGAGATGCAGAGGGTGGAGGCTTTCAACATCATCTGTGGTCAGCTTCCTATTAAGATTTGGCGAAGGAAAATTGAATAAGGATTAGAACTTTGTTATAGAGGAGTTGTCACTTTTGTTGGAAGATTAAGAATATGGATTGAAGGAGCAAATATTAAGTTGTCTAGAGGACTATGTACACCGAGCCGGCCGCCATGTGCAGCAGGGATTGATTCTGAGCATTATAGATTGAGCTACTATTTCACTCGATGTTCAACCCACGTAAGAACTACTGTGATGCTTGGATGCTTCATGACATTCTATCCTTCATCGCAATCGCCCAGTTACACGGAGAAGAATCTCTGCGGCACGGTTCAATTGTTCGCACACCTCACGATCAAGATTTTCTCTGCCCAAAACCCCCTCTAGAAGCATTGAAGCATCCCTCAACTGCTCTCGACTCGCACTGATAGTTGCCCGGAGCTCTCCATTCTCCCCCTCTGCCTGTTCGGCTCGCGTCTTTTGGCGCTCATAGTTTCGTTGCATTTGTGACGTATCCAAGGCTGGGCTTGCTATCACGTTAAGTGAGCTAGCCGGCGTCGACGATGCGTTGATTCTGTCACTTGAACCGGTTGAGCTTGATTCGACTGATCGCTGTGTATCTGGAAAAGCAGTTGCGGCTTGATCTAAGCCCAGGAATGAAGGATTCGACGATGGTTGCTGCGTGGCCGCTCCGTAAATAGGAGTAGTGAAACTCTGTGAAGTTATCCTTGTGCTTCCAAACCCAGTGAAGGTATCGGGCCGCGAGCCGAGAGGGGTTAGGGCAGACCCAATCCTGTTCGTTTGGTACGGCGACAGGCTGTCCGTGTTCTGAAAGGATGGGTTTTCAAGGTGCACAGGTGGAATTATTAAGAACGAGCCAAGATGTAAATAATCTAAGAAGGTTTGCTTGGCAAGCTGATTCAGTAGGGGTTGGAAAAAACTTACAAGGGAGATGTGAGTAATGTAACTGAAACGAGGCTCGCTCTTCAATGGGGACCATATCTGGGATCAAAAGGTGGAATAGTCTCCACCATGTACCCTCGGAATTTCCCTTGAAATTTCTGACCTCTATTTCTTGCTCTTGCGTCATGAACTGCTCGTGTTCTGGCATTTCTTCTGGAGGGCAGTTACTCTCTGGGTGTGCTAGGGCTTCATGTCTGGCGTCGAACTGCTTCCAGCAGCGGTCGCATCGATATGACTTCATGTGCTTCCGCTTTAGATGATCTCTAAGTAAGCGTTAGGGCTGATTTTCACGTAAACTACTCCCATGCTTGCCTAATGTTGACTTACTTCAGTCGAGATATCGTATCACAGCCACCTGTCTTATTGCGCTGTGCGCGCCTGAAGCAGTTGTCTGATAGTCCAGAGGCTTGGTAAGGACAGGCAAAGCGTCGTCGGGAAGGATCCACGTCCCGAGATTGTCGTCGTTGCTTCTTTTCAGGTGGTTTATTGCCATTATCGTCACCTTCGCCTTCGTTTGCCCTGTTTCGCTTGCGTGATGACCTTGGCTGTCCTGTTGCTGATACAAACGTTTGCCCTTGACTTGCATTTCCAACAGTCGACGGCGTCCCTGTTGAAGCATCCCCAGGCGAGCCGTCGGAATCATGAGCGTCGGGGCTGGATGCGTCGTCGTCAGAACCCTCACCGTCAGTTTCACTGTCGAACCCATCAAGGCTCCCAGTTTCATCGTGTCCCCACTGCCGGTGCTGTTCAGATAGGGAAAGGATTTCGATGTGAACTCTAGCGAGCCCCACCTGTCGCAATGATGTGCTCGTTCTTGGCATCGTTATTTTGGGATGGATAATTGGTTGTGCCTGACTGTCGGGTGTTCCCTGTTGGGGGTGCAAGTATGACGAGGGTTGACTTTCGCTTTCTGCCGTTTTTTGATCTGGATCTTTCGGAGAGGTCTGGGTTGAGGCGTCGGTCTGCTCTTGAGCAAGACGAGGGGGTATAAAGCCTAGATGAATGATGGGTCAGTCTCACATGATCAGGTATTACTCGAAGAAAAACCAGAGCTTAACCCAGAGGATGGATAGAATTTGCTTCGATAACCTACCTGGAGCCATTATGTCGCAGCCAGGAAATATCACGTTCCACAGGTCTTCCCATGTATGCACTCTTGAGGCCTGTCGGCGTTCCTTGAGAATGGCCAACATGGCGTCGTCGATGCCGTTTTCGTGGTCATTGAGAGTAGGAGGTTTGTGGCAGAGTTGTGTATTGAAATGATTATCAAGGTCTTTCCGTTTTCGAAATCTGGATGTGCACACCCGGCATTGGAAAGGCAAGTCTTTAGACTGATGGTACCTGAGGACATGTTGCCTATATACCATGTCAGAGACAGAAGTAATTATGCTGAAGCTAGGGGTATGACTGACTTGACCTCAGATACTGTATCAAAAGATTCAAGGGCACACTTTGGGAAGTCGCAGACATTGAAGTTGCTGGGGTTGATCTTTCGATACGGACAGCTGTATCGACCAGAGGAGGGAGTGAGTTCAGGTGTGTAGTCTATGACTTCCGGTCCGTGATCTCGTACTGGACCTCGCATAGAAATCCCGGAATCTCTAGAAAATACTGAGCTAATTGAGGCCAATGAGTGATTGCTATGGCCATTGCTAAGGAGCACTCCGTGATTCTCGTTCTCCTCGTTCTCCTCGATCTCCTCGACTTTATTAAAAATAGGGATGAAGTCATTTTGGAGTGGTCTTGGGTTTAGCCACTGGGCTGGAGGCATGGGGTTAACGACGTCCGGTTGGGAGGTGTGGTCAGGCGTAGGGCCTAAAAACAGTAAACCATCTGGGAACATGTCGATAGAAGGGTCTTCGAGTTCCCCGCCAGGATAGGCATCCCATGGTGCAGGCATCGCGACGCCAATGTCCACTGTGTGATTTGTTCGCTGCCTGAAGGATGCGGTCGATTTCGGTGCAGCATGCTTGACGCTGACAGGGAAAAGAGAGGGGGTGAGCGGTTTTCTACTTGAGACTGAGCAGGGCTGACAACACAATTTGTGTTGCTAAGCCACGCAGCTGGCCCAGTCACAATCCGGCAGCCAAGCACACATTGTGGCGGGTATATGCAATACACAACGTGTGTATGCCTTTAATACACAACTTGTGGCTTATCGGTCACAAAATGCGAGCCTCAAGAGTCGCGATGATTGCTGGGGAATACAACTGGAAGTCCATAGGGGCATTGCCGAGTGCGGCTTCTCCTTTAATGACAAGTCTCAGCAAACTTTTTTTTTCTGAGAGCCAGAAGACTATGGACCAAGGAGCGCAACTTAGGATATGATCGTACTCCCACCCTATCCGGTCAACTCATAACGAGTCGGTGCTTGCCGAGCCTCGCAGCTTGTGGGGGCGACTTGAACACTTGTGTTGTCATCTCACACAATTTAAGTGGTTGACCAACACACTCTGAGCAATTCTGAACACAACTCAAGTAGTTGATAACACAGGTTGAACCGGAAAGGAGTGCCTCGAAGTATATAACCATGACCACATTCTCATCATTTTGGCATTGCTCTCTCATCTATCAATCAGAGCAAACACGAACTGCCTGCACAGCTGCCCATCGAAGACTTCAAATTCTCCAAAATGACCGATAATGAGACTCCAACTCGCCAAGGATCTTTGGCGTCTCTTCCATGGTAAGAAACCTGGGTGTTGTCGAGTCCAATAGTTAGACCGTAGCTGAATGACTACAGTCTGCAAGGCCCAAGCGATCGCGGAAACAATAACGGATCAAAGTCTTCCCACAAAGCAGCCGGATCTCATTCGCCAAGTACCACAGCAAGGGGGAAAGGGGCCTCAACGAGGAGCATCTCCTCTAGTCTGTGCGTCGAGATGGATCACGATGGATCGTCCAGAGGTCAAAGGGCTGAGGATAAACCGCGAGACGTCGATTCTCTCCTCACGCCATCTGACATCGACTTCTTGGGAATCGGAGACCAGTTTGGAGACCTTACTCGTTAATCCGACGAGTTCTCGAGTCATGTTTACGGGCTGGGATTAGGGATTATGTGCCAGGTGTATAGATGTTGATATTATTCAACGACAATCTTCTGTCCACACCAGTCTTCGAGCTTCTATTGTCTGTGCATCCGTGAACCAGCTATCCGGCGTAGATACTCCTTCGGGACCAACCTCCCACGTCCCATGCACCACGTGTGCAATCCAAAGATCGAGTATGACTTCAAGTCGCATGTTGCCCCCTGGTCCCCACGGCCGACACCCATCGAATCGGATTGGATTCATCGCACCTTGAGCAGTGACTAGATCCGTCCCATCCCCGTCCGATGTGGGCTGCACAAAGGTCATATATAGGCCAGGATGTTCGTACAATTCCGTATCGGCCAACGGGAGATGGTCTTCCCCGTCAAACAAGTGTCGATCCTCGCTCTTCACTACCGGACCAGCGGTAGAGGGTAATATGAGTGATATAGTCTCAAACCCGCCCTCCTGTTCAATTTGTAGGCGACGGCTCGTGGGAGACTCTGCCCCGTAGATGGCGGCAAATGTTTCCGGTGTAAAGGCCGTGATCCCGGGTGCGACATGTTTGAAAGAAGGGCATTTTGCAGCACAGAGGAAGGCTTTCGCAAATGAGCTTAGCTGGAATTTGTTGACCAGGTCGGCAGACAGGGGGTCCAGAAAAGGTGACCTTGGTGTGCCCTCAGGAAGGCGAGACTGGATAGCTTCAAGTAAATATTCCCAGCGACGAAGAGACTTAGTTAAATCTTGAGGTGTCCAGGATACGTAGGAAACCGCTTCTTTAGACCGGTACCAGCCTGTTTCACCTCCCCAGGCGAACTTGCCGAGTTCCCACATGTTCAACGCCTTGCGAAGAGCTAGTTCAAGCGGGACCCATTGCTCATCAGGTAGGAATCTGCCACATCCCCGGAGGCGAGTCCAGCAGACCAAGTCAGTATCAAGATTGAAGTAAAGACCGCCATCCGTTTTTGGTGTGTTGGTCTCATCCGCATAGAGCAGAATGATGCGTCGATCATCTAGCTCTTGGAAGTTGTCGTCAAACCACGATGGCTCAGGCTGGCAAAACTCGGCTGTCAACGGGAGATCGTTGGGTTTGTAGCTATCGATGAACGACAGAAACGTGTAGAGCGGTTCCTCTTCAGGAATTTTGAATGGCCGCTTCTCTGGGGGTAAATCGCGCCATCGTGCTAGCACGTCACGTTTGACTTCTTGCGCTGCGTCGGGGATTCTGGAGATTGCTTTTGTGAGAAGTTGGTTATGAAGCTCGGCGCACCGAACTGGGTCGAAGGACACATCCATAGTGAGTAAAAATCACAACTCAAAGGAGATTAAGGTAAGGTTAAAGTTCAAGACGGTGAGGGAAGCTGACAGTAAACCACCTGGACCGAAGTTGAGCCGGATAACCAGTTATTCGAAGGATGCGAACTGTTATACCGTCTAGTTCAGCCGCTATAGACAATTCTATGTCTTTTCTAGACTCTATTCCGCACTCTATACATCAGCAACTCTTCGTCCCTAGATCTTAGTTGTCTTCTTTCCGCGGCCTCTAAAGCCCCAGCCAATCTGGTTGGCCATCTTCACCTCGACGCCGAGTTCCCGAGCAAATGCATCCACCAGGCCAGGGTTCTGTTGGAACCACCGTCCAGCCATGACCACGTCAATGCCAGACTGCAACACCTCCTCAGCGAGGGTGCCAGTCTTGATGCCTCCAACAGCAGAGACGAGAATTTTGTCTCCCACAGCTTTCTTGATCGCCTGGGCCAGATGCACCTGATAACCGGGTCCTGGCCTGATGGCGATAGCGGACTTGGCGTGGATACCGCCAGAGCTAACGTCGACCAAATCAACACCTCGATCAGCCAACAGAGATGCAAGCTTTCCTGACTGATCAACAGTCCAACTCTCGGGAAACTCTTGCTTCAACTTTTCGTCAAATTCGAACCAATCCGTAGCGCTGATGCGGACAAAGAGCGGCATGGTTTCCGGAATGACGGCCCGAATCCGCTCCACAATCTCCAAGAGAAGCCTTGTTCTGTTCTCGAAATTTCCTCCATAAGCATCCGTCCGGCGGTTGCTGACCGGGCTCAAGAATTGATGCAGTAGATATCCGTGGGCCGCGTGAATCTCGAGTACATCGAAACCAGCCTTGACCGCCCTCTGTGCAGCCTGTGCATAGGCCGTCTTTAGTTCTTCAACCTCCTCTCCGGTCAAAGCCTTTGGAGTAGGGTTGACTCCCTCGACTTGGGGAATCGCTGAAGGACCGACAATCTCGTCTGGCCATCCACCGACCTCCTTGACAGCGATGCCGTTGCCTCTCAGCCAGGGTGTAACCCCGCTGCCTTTGCGACCCGCGTGCTGAAGTTGAATGCCGATCTTTTGGCTCTGACTGTGTGCGAACTCGACGATACGCTTCAACGGCTCAATGTGACCATCTTCCCAGATGCCGAGGTCCTCGGGTGTACTTCGACCCAATCGCTGCACCGCGGTGGCCTCAGCAATTGCTAATCCTGGACCACGTTGAATGATGCCGCCGAGATGGGTCAGATGCCAATCAGTTGCGTAACCATTATCGGCCGAGTATTGGCACAGAGGGGAGAGGAAAAGGCGGTTGGGGAACGTGACACCGCGGATCGTGATGGGAGTGAAGAGTTTGGTGGATCCGTTGAGTTGCGTGCCTGCGGGGGGATCTTGGGCTGGCGTGTAGTAGGAAATGCCCTTGGCAGCGACGTTCTCAATTTTTTCTGGCGCCATGGTTGTGGCCTAAGTATTTTTCACAATCGCAGAATTGCAGATGTAAAGATACGCGTCTCGGTTTGTAGTGAAGTTGGGAATGAATGATTCGTGCTATCCGGTTTTTGTGTTGAGCTTCTTCCAGACATGACTAATGTGCCTACTGAGGCACCAAGGAAGAGAGGCCGAGTTGATTACTAATGTGGTTCCAGATGTGCAACTCCCTAACCTAGGTAGAGCCAGCCAGTCTCAATGCGCGGTTTTGGACTCGGGGAGCCACAGTTAATCACATCATGGAGGTTCCCCTCTTGTGACTATGTACCCAAGTAGGTTGATTGTTACCCTGATTCGCTCAATGCGATCATCATCACCCTTTCTTGGACTTTGCTTGGTCATACTCTGGCCTGATATGTATTTGTAATGCTATTCAAGTAGCAGCGTGGAGGGGCTGGGCCGTGGGTAGGGCCGTTGTCCAACTACCTCGGCGAGTCGGCAGTGACGAGGGGCCTGATTTACAAGGAGTCGTTGATCGCTACGTCAAGAAAGCATACCAAAGCCACAAAGATCTGGTATCACGCTATTTTTATGAAACTCTAGCCTGAGAACTGGTTTGCACATTCAACTCGTCTTTTAAGAGCTCACCTGACACACCATAGCGCGATCATCAGAGTCGAGGGAAGACAGGTACACAAAATGCTGGGTTGACTCACGATGGGTGTATTGACGAGTAAATGTACAATTCGTCTTTCTTTTGAGCGCGAATCCATTAGAGATCTGGGGGTGCTAGGATTAACACAGAGTCCTGTAGCCAAAAAGCTGCCGCTATCATATCCAGGAACTCGACGAGCAAGCTTTTCCCAAAGCAGAAACTAATATACAATAATGCATGAAGAGGGTTCTACCAGCAAAGTGTATTTTTCTACATGTCTAACAAATGCAGTACCCCGTGAAAAAGCTACCCGGTGGCCCGAGATCAGTGGCAATTCCGGAACTATATATCACCGCTGAATAAGACAAGATGATCGGTCACGAGATAATCCTTCGAGCCGTCGGCAGCGGAAAGATGCAATCTCCATCTTTGACGGAGACAACAAGTGGAGGAGGCCCCGCGATCTCAGCCAGAGGGAGGGACAGCGGATCTGTCTTACTTCATAATAGGTGTTTAGGGTCCGAGGCACCTGACTCTACTGTGGAAATTCTGGGACGAGCGGCCAATATGTATTCGAAAAGATAGGTCTTGGTTCATATCGCGGCAGAGAGGGCCCGATCTGCTCAAGACAGGGCTTGTCTGAGGTCGGAGAACTTTCTCCTTCAGTTTTGACAACTACCATCCCTATGGATTATCAGCAAACTATAAATACTCAGGAAACGAAGAGAATATGAACTTGATAATCACCAAAGTTTCTCCTTACTCACTGATCTCCAACACTCTTCTACTTTCCACCAAACCAACACCAACTTTATCATGAAGCCCGTCATGTTCGCCACCGCTCTCGCCACGCTCCTGACTCCAGTAGTCTCACGATGCTCAATGGACAACCGCTGGTGCTACTGGATCGGAACTGCTCCTTTCTGCGAAAGTACCAAGTTCAAGATCGGAGAGATTGACGAGACCGGCAAAGTCCTTAAGGCCTGGACCAAGGATAAGGACCGCGCAGATCTCTGCACGACTTTCAACCATGACGGCGATAGACCTAGCATGAGTTGCTGGAGCGGATACAAGAGGCTTTGGTGTGAGGTTGATGAGTAAGGGTTGGTATGCGATTCTTGTGATGAGGCGATATGAGCTGACGAAAATAGGATTCACTTACTGTGTTGGGGCAAAGGCGTGCTACGTCACTTTGGGCTGCTAGGTAATTTCCTTGTACGTAGAAAGGACCATAGGGGACGATGGCTTCCAACTATTATCGTCTTCATCGCGGTCAACGGGAAAGGAGCAGCTTTGGGATCTTTTCTCGGCCAAATCTTTATTCTTATCAGCTGATTAGTTGCCCTTATTACTTTACCTTGCATCTGTCCCATTGAGAAGAATATATGATCCCTCTTCTCAAAGCCACTTAAAAGGTAATGAAGCAATTTCTTTGGTCGTTGTTGGGTTTGATTCTCTAATAAAACTACTAGTATAGTTGGGCCAGCCTTAGCTATAAGAGAAGGACGAATTACTACTGTTTTAGGTATTTATAAACGCCTACTAGCTATCACTCGCCGTTGGTGCGCTTTGCCTATGCAACAATGATATGCACATTTACTTGCTCGTTGAAAGCAAGGATTTACGCTTTCAAGTCGTCCCGACTTCTCTGCGGGTGCCACGTTGACCACCATCCAAGACGCGACGCGTCCGGTGCCGTCAACTGGCCAGCTAAAACCCCTCCAGTGCGCCGTGGGCTTGAAACACGGTTCATGGTTGGGCCTACATTCGGCCGTCAGCCGTATTGCAGCCTGCTTTGCAAGAAACAAGAGGCCGTAATTGGGTAGGGCTGCGCATTAGCTCAACAAGGGTGCCAATAGATGGCGGGGAATGCTGGGTGTGGTAGGCCTCCCGCATAGATATGCGGCGGGGTCAGGCTGTCCATCTCCATGATAAAGGCAGCTGCACCCCGCGTCAAAATCCCACAGCTCGAGTTTAGTCGCTTTCATGATTAACTGAACTAGGCTTTTTCTTCCATGACAGTAGAGTGTTTAGGGCCAAACTCATAACTTGAAAGCAACCCACCCCATACTTCAGACCGACTATCTGGTCTGCGCCGCATTCTAGCTCAAAACCTGTTTCCTTGCTGTGCACCAATATGGACACGTCGACAAGCCCTCGCATCCCCGTGCCCCTCAAACAAGAGACGCATCTTCGTCTTGTCAGCCTTTGCATCCTGCTCGTGGCAGCTAACGAAGCCTGCAAAGCAAAGGGCCCCGTTTCTTACTCATCCGGTCAAACTGACCCTGACTCTCGCCTCACTGAATACGAGAAATTTCTTTGCAAACTGGCGCAGGTCTGCGACATACAGAAAGGCGGCGACACCGTCACGGCGTTGACCGTTCTGGCTGGACCCCAGGGCCCTAACTACCGCTTCACCTCTAACAACAGGAAGCCAGGAGAGTTTGAAAGGGTGAAGGCCTTCCTGATCGAATTGCTCGAGACAGTTGGGCAGAATCCGAAAAGGTTGAACCCGAAGCCACTCAAGAAGTACGTCTTGGGCCGCATCCTGGAGTTTAACTTTCCAAGATTGAAGCTCTATTTGATGAGTCTCGCCTCTGCACTCCAAAATTGTATCGAGGACTGCGAGCGTCGGGGAGAACCCCCAGGTTCGTACTCCCTGGCCGTACCGAGATCCGTAGCTGACTGCTCAAGATTCGGAAATCATCGGACGGCTCAAATACCTGGCGGCCAAGGGAGAGTTTCCTCGCGATATTTCAGCTTCTGCGGCTGCTAAGAACAAATGTCAGCCTTGCTCAATCTCCTCCGTTTGGCACCTGCATGCTAACAAGGCGGGTACAATTCCAGTTCTCCGTGACTGCGAAATCCTCATCAAGGCCATACATCAAAGTAAAACGGACTCAGCCACCGAGCAGACGATCGAGAAATATTCCAACGAGGGCAACCCTGCTCAATCCCGCTCTTGGTGTGAACTTCGCCACTACCTCGGCCGCCTGCAGTCATATCGACGAGCGTCCGAGATCATATCCGACGCCCCCGTGGAATGGCCCGGCCTTTTCCAGAACTTCACTGTCGACTACCTCCCCTCACCGGGCCTAGGACACGTGAATCTCCCCGGATCACTGACTTCGCCAGCTGAAGTCGTTCGTGCCGCCTTTTCCGACCTCGACGCATCTGAATACGATGCCTACGTTGCCGATCTGCAACGCTATCGCCTGGACGAAGTGGTTCGCGAGCAACTGTCATCCTTTAGCTTCAGGTCCAGGATCCACTGCGAGGTTTATCTTCACTCCCACCTGGTCCAGCAGAACAAGACGCAGCCGGTCGACTTCTGGAACAACTCCATGTTCATCGGCACCAGCAAGCCCACGTGCTGTCTCTGCCACTACTATTTCCAGGACCAAAACAACAGCAACTTCCAGCTCCAAGCACCACACATGAACCTATACATGAAGTGGCAGCTCCCCAAAGTCTACGAGGATGACGGAGTCGAGGCCGTGAATCGCCGCGAGGAAGTGGCTGAAGGCATCATCGAGCAGATGAAGAAGGATACGCTGCAGATTCTCAAACATCAGTTTCCCCGATGGAAGACCAATGATTCGAGAACGGACTCGCGCACTGGGACGTCGGCAGCACGGGGGTATTCCAGGGAGGACCACTATGACATACGACTTGGGACTCCCGAGTCGATGGAGGGGTATAACAAGACATCTGAGATGTACACGGAAGTTGAAGAGTTTCAGGACTGGGTTGATCTTGGTGGACCGGGTGAGGATGGTGATGGAATTGAGATAGGAGGAGCAGCAGTTCTGACGGGAGTGGCGAGATGAAAGCTGACAATGGTGGAGAGATTTGCACAATCCAAAGCGCCTATTATGAGACATGACGATATGGGAATGAAAGAAGAGAGCTAGAGTTATAAGACAGATTGCTTCATCTGTGAATTTATGCAAAGAAAGACTCTTGTTGTGCCTATTCGTCCTAGTCGAAGTGCTTTGCTCGGATGGAAACCTAAACTGTTTTAACCAGTACAAACATCTATTTCTGAGAGCGCAATATATTGGCGTTGGCGGTGATCATTGGACTAGAGGTTGGCAAGAATCTAAAGTCTAGGATTATGTCCTGGAAAGATTCTTATGTCTTCCCTCTAGTAATTTATAATCTCCGCTTGCAGGTGTCCAGAGGCGGAGGCCGTGGCCAGGAGAGCGGCCAGAAATGCTCCCTCATGAAGGGGTTCCCTTACCCAGATCTTACTTCTCCTGCAGGGTAAGCAATATTTGGACGGACGACCAAGATAGACCATACCCTGTTCAATGGTGATTTCTCCGATAGGTGTTGTTCATCCGATGTTAGGGATGCATACTCGCAGATAAGAAGCATATAAAGCAAAACTGTGGCCGCTTAAGAGTTGATCCCTGATGTCGGGCCATTGCCCATTGGCCCTGGAGGCTCTGATACACAGAGTTCAGAATTCGAACCAAATCAGTACCTGAGAAGGACAGGACTAAATCAAGTCAAGGATACAATGGCGATTACTACACCTTTGGTATCAATGACATTGAACATCGTGGTTGGTAAGCATATTGTTTAAGATCGTCTGACATTTACATGCAAACACTGCTAGTATCAATCTGAAAGCTGGTGTTGCTACCTTAATATAATCCTACTAGGTGGTGAAGTGAATGGCCTCAAAAGTGCGATCTCAGATCTTCTGGGGAGTCATCATAATTTCTAGCTCAGCTAGCACATCGTCCTGTTGCAGACGAATAAATCTGTCGTCGATGGAGAAAATTGAGATTGCTGTCGTATGTGGTGTAGGATGGTATTGAGAAATAGATTCCAAAATGCGTTCATTCGAGAGAGCATTGGTTATGAAGATGCAACTTGATGGCAATATTTATAAAGCGCGATACTGGTACCTCCGGGCTAAGTGTTCAAGGAGAAGTACTGTGCCGCGTTAATGATGAGAGTCTGTCTAATCTCGGCTCTCGCATTTGGATCGCACCAACACTATCATTATTGGTATTCAACGAAGCCAATTTCACTTCGGGCGGAGTTATTGGCGAGGCCCAACACTGGCGGTTCGTCCACAACCTTTATGAGCAGGCAGCGGCAGCTCAATGTGAATTGGTTACACAATCAGCGCTTTTGTAGAATAGTGAGTTTAAGAAAGATATAGCGTGCTCTTAGGTACGATTACTATAAGTCATATTGCTATATTGTGAGTGAACTTGCGCAATATCCCTTAGTTACTCTTCGACTTGTTGATCCGCTTCCTCTCCATGCCAAGACTGACCAAGAACGCAACACCTCCGAGACCAACAGCAACGAGGAATGCATTGGCAATAGCCACCTGGAAAGCGTTCCTGACCATAGCAAGTGAGCCGCTCCGCACAACCTTCTCAAGCTCTACTCCTCCAGCTGCCACAACGGCTGCCACATCTATGCCTTGGATCTTATTGAGCTCCTGGCTCAGATAGTTCTGGAAAACATTCTGGGCGATGGCAAGACCAACTGCTCCTCCGAAACTCTGTGCAATTATGACCATGGTTGTTCCCAGAGGGATATCGGCGGTGCTGAGCACGACCTGGATGGCGAATATCGGAATCTGCACTGTCGTTCCATAGCCAGCACCAGCCATGAGCTGAAATCCGAACCAACGCCCAATTGGACTTGATTGGGACAGTGTGTATAAAAGACCCCCGCCGGTGGTAAAGAGAGCTGCACCGAACCACATAAATGGCACGTAGTAGCCTGAAAGGGTCATAGCGGTACCGCTGATCAGCGTGGCGATGGAGACTGTGACACCGTGAGGGAGAATATTGATACCGGATTCTTGAGGGTCGTCGCCCTTTACAGCTTGAAAGTAGAAGGGCAAGTGGTAAGCTTGTGTCATCATTGCGCCTTGGAGCAAGCAGGAAAAGAGACAGCCCAGTAAGACAGATCGCTGAGATAGAATACGGAGAGGAATCAAGGCACTGTGGATGTTAGCCAAGCACCGAGTATGGGGGCGAAGTCTCATACTCTTCCTTTTGCCGGACTTGTATGTAGCTGAACAATATTAAGAGGAACCCAAACCCGAGGAGGCAGCCCCAGACGCGAGAGTCTCGCCAGGGATAGACGGTGCCACCCCATTGAAGAGCGAGGAATAAGCATACCAGAGTCGCCGTGAGAATGACAGCGCTCTTGAGGCCTAGACCCAAAATCTTTTGCTTCAGTGGGCGGTCCTTGTTGACAGCCCCTCCAAGCGTGGACGGGTAGTAGAAGCAGATGATTGCCCCCGTCAGGCCGCCGAGTGCTATCAAGCGGTTAGTTGTTGAGTCTACAGATAATACCTTGCTGATAACATACGTAGATTGATCCAGAAGCAGAATCTCCATGTAAGACGCTCTGAATGAGTAAAGACGCCTCCCAGTGCAGGCCCAATAACAGAAGCAACGCCAAACATGCTACTGATAATACCGAGAAACAGCGGTCGTTTTCGCATCTCCACGATTTGCGTTATGATGATCATGGAACCACAGTAAAGTCCTGAAGCTCCAAATCCCGCCACGGCGCGACCAAGGATGAAAGTTGCCGAGTTTGGGGCCGCCGCACAGATGATGGAACCGACTTCGAAAAGTACTCCGGCGCCGAGATATATCCATTTCAGGTTGAAAAAGGTATACATCTTGCCGAAGGTCGGTTGGAAGGACATTTGGGCTAGGAGATAAATGGTGCCATACCAAGCTTGAGTCGTCAGTATTTGTAGTGCAGTTCGATGTTCAAAACTTACGGACGTCGCTGAGACTGTTAAACTCGCTTGTCATCTTTGGGATAGCAGTAGCTTTTGGATGTTAGCCAAAGAGAAAGATGCAGAATAGGTTGCCTACAGATGATGCTGTTATCCAAGGCAACTGTCAAGACACCAATCATCAAAGATAGGGCCATGAGAATCAGAGGCATTCCATGAAGATACTTGTCGCTTTCCGAGTCTTCAGATCCCTCGTCTGGTAAGAGTGCTGGTTGACGCGCAGGTTCCACGTCTGCTGGTGGAGACTTTTCCCCTGAGCCTAGATCTGTATTCATCGTTGGTTCAACTGAAGGGTTTTCGAGGCTCCTAGGAATAGTAAGTAAGTTTCAAATTCACTGTTGATATCACTGACTGTTGAGGGTTCCTATTCTCCGCTGGCGTAGCGGGCGACGCTGGCTGCGGGACCTGCATTTTCGCGGTGAAGTTGACCGCCAGAGAAAGACGCTGTCGCGAAAAATGGAAGATTATGCTTAATTATACGAGCGCTAAAAGAGTCAATGTGTCAATAAAGCCCCACGCGCCCTTTGAGATCTGGGGCACGCGGCTGCAATGTCAGGCCATTGACGCGTTCGCACTCGCACTCGTCAGCTCGGTTAGGCTGATAAGTAATCAGACGAAGCGCAATACGTATAAGTCCCAGATGTTCCTCCAGCGTAGACTGGCCGGATAACGTTGAACAGTTTGACATTCGGGTCATCAATAAGCGATGGCTCGTCACGAGGGAGTGAAACATTGTGGGCTTGGCAAGGCACCAGCGTGGAATAACACTTTATTGGGCATTTGCGCTTACTATCGACGTTGCAAATGATGGCTCGCACTTGCGTGGATGGCGAAAGATGATGACGATCAGCCTTACACCTCCATCTCGAAAACTGTCGGGAATGTCTTACCCCAGCTTTCAGTCGTCTGCAGCTTTTCACAGAAGGAATCAAGGTTGCGTAATCTCAAAAGAGTGTGTGACCTCAATCAGGAGATCAAGAGCAAGGGGTTCGGGGAAAGATCCCTTGAATCCGAAGACGGTACGAAAAATGTGACCTCGCATCGGATCGACGGCCAGACTGTCCCGCCTTCCACCCTGGATAACCGAAAGGCCTGTTATTCGTGGGATTCGCATCCCAGCTGAAGATTGCAGCTTGCAGAGCCGCGGACGGGCGTCGATCCCGCCCATCTATCCGCATCATACTATCTACCCGCTACCCGCTCCAACTACCGGGTTGCCTCTTGGTTGATGCTAGATAGAGACCGGGTTGTGGGGGGATTTGCTCGTTTACTGGCCTAGCAGAGTTGGTTATGGCTTCACATGTAACGCAACGGGTGTCCCGAAGTGGTAACTGGTGAAAGGACAGGGCCTGAGTCGTCAGGCAACTATTATCAGAACAATTCGGATCCGACGGATAGTTCACCCTGCCACTACATAAGTGCGTCCTCTAGAAGCCCAAGAGTTTCCCTGCCTCAACTACGCCGCAGTTGAACTTCTACTTCAGGGGTTTCGTGCAGCCAGGACCTCGTCTAGACTTTGGGCTTGGATCGTAGTTGAGGCGTTTGCTTCGTCATAGCAATCCGAGAAAGAAAATCACTGCAGTGGCTCGTACGTTGAAACTTTCAACTATCACTCTACAGCACTTTTAACCGCTGCATCGTGAAGTCTCCCCCTGAAGCTGTCGCCATATCTAACAGTTACACAAAGGCACAGCTGCATATCTGATCATTTTGCGTCTGCTGTTTTCAGTATCCGCCGAGATATCACAATCAACTTCCTAACATGTGCAGGGCTAGCTGATAGAGAACCGCCCAAGATCCATGAACAGGCATGATGGAGGTGAGGAACTGGCCACATTAGAGATTAGCGGCGCCTTGGTGAATTGCGCCACCGGATGGCTCAAGACATGGTGTTCTCACGATATCTGGGCTAAGGATTTGATAGGCTGCTTTGCGACGTGCTTGAGGTTGGAGATATGGCCTCTTGAGATGAAGGATGGGAGAGGAGAGAACAAACTCGGGGACCACCAGGTCTTGCTTGGATATATAACGTCGAAATCCATACTTCAGATATCTTAGGCTTAAGCACGTCCATCCTCACCTCATCACTGCAAATTTTCAATCTATTCAAAATGCCCTCTGCTTTTCCACAAACCCCTATCCCCATTGCCATTATTGGCATGGGCTGCAGACTACCCGGAGGTGCAGACAACCCCTCAAAGCTCTGGGACCTCCTCTCCAACGACCGCACAGCCTGGCAAGATGTGCCTCCAGATCGTTGGAACTGGGAGTCCTTTCACCACCCTTACTCAGATTCCCAAGAGGGCCACAACCAACGTGGTGGTCACTTTATCCAACAAGACATTGGTGCTTGGGATGCCAAGTTCTTTGGTGTTTCCCCCAATGAAGCCAAAGCCATTGATCCACAACAGCGTATCCTTCTCGAGACTTCATATGAGGCTCTGGAGAATGCTGGTATCCCACTTGAGAGCATCCGTGGATCTGACACGGCTGTTTACGTCGCGACTTTCAGTCAAGACTGGGAAACGATGATGATGAAGGACACACACAACCTGGCCAAGTACCATGTAACCGGAACTCACAAGGCCATTGTGGCCAACCGCATTTCATACCTCTTTGACCTGAAGGGGCCCTCACTTTCCTTGGATACGGCGTGCTCTGGAGGTCTGGTGGCACTTCACCAGGCTTGTCAGGGTTTTCGAAATCGAGAATCAAAAATCGCCCTTGTTGGAGGGACTAATCTCATTCTGTCTCCGGAGTTTATGTTTGGAATGAGCTTTCTTAAGTAAGTCACTTTTAATGCATGTCGAAGCGTTGTCTGACAAGAGTAGTATGCTTAATGACGACGGCAAGAGTTACTCTTTTGACGAGCGTGGCTCTGGCTATGGCCGAGGAGAAGGTGTTGCTACTCTTGTTCTGAAGCGTCTCGATGATGCTCTTCAGGACGGCGACCCCATCCGTGCTGTGATCCGCAACACTGGTGTCAACCAAGACGGCAAGACAAACGGCATCACATACCCAAGCGCGGAATCTCAAGAGATGCTCACAAGAGCGGTCTACCGTCAAGCAGGCCTTGACCCAACAGAGACGGCCTACGTGGAGGCTCATGGTACTGGGACGATTGCTGGCGACAAGATTGAACTTGGCGCCATTCAAAAGGTGTTTTGTCCCAACAAGAACTCTGAGCTCTACGTTGGCAGCGTCAAGGCAAACATGGGACATCTTGAGTGTACTAGCGGGATTGCCGCAGTCATCAAGACTGCTTTGATCTTGGAGAAGGGGTATATCCCTTCTGTGCCGAGCTTGGTCAACTTGAAGAAAAGCTTGCGGGATATTGAAAAGAATGGAATCAAGGTATGTCCAAACCATCACCAAGCGTAATGACATGCGCTCATGATGGTCTCTTTTAGATACCCCAGCAGCTACAGCCGTGGCCATCAAATGCTGTCCGCAGAGCGTCCGTGCAAAATTTTGGTTTTGGTGGAACAAACGCTCACGTTATCCTCGAGGCCTTGGACGCCTCTCCTCGAACTAATGGGATATCTCATGCCAACGGCATCAACCACTTGGAGAAGCGCATGGAGCCCCCTCGACTCTTTGTCTTTTCGGCCAAGTCTAAAGACTGTCTGCGTTTGAACCTCGGCGAATTTCAGAAATGGGTGAGCTCGCGTCAGGAGACGCTCCATCTCGGCGATCTCGCCCATACCCTGGCAAGCCGCAGAAGTCTCATGACTTGGAGAGCCAGCTACGTTGCCTCATCAGCCAAAGATTTGGCTTCGTCTTTGGAACGCCTGTCGTTGACGAGATCTTCGCGACACCCACCGGTTGTCTTCCTCTTTACTGGCCAAGGCGCTCAATGGTTTGCTATGGGTCGCGAGCTCTTGCAGGCCGCCAGTCCATCGGTCTTTCGAGACTCCATCTTCAAGTCTGATGAGATTTTGAAGTCTCTTGGCCTGACATGGAGTCTGGTCGAGGAACTCCAGCGAGACAAGGCGTCTACACAGATCGACAAGAGCGAATATGCGCAGCCAGCCAGCACCGCAATTCAGGTCGCCCTTGTCGACCTTATGAAGCATCTTGGCGTCTTACCAGAGGCTGTCGTCGGCCACTCAAGTGGAGAGATTGCAGCGGCCTACTCGGCTGGGGCTTTGACGCACGAGGAAGCTCTGACTGTCTCATTTTGTAGAAGCCAGATTGCTTCTTGGTGTCATGAGATGATTCCTACCCGAGGTGCCATGCTTGCGGCTGGTCTTGGCGAGGCTTCAATCTTGCCTTACATTCAACAGGTTCCCTACTCGGTAAGTCTAACACTGAAATTTTGCTTAAACTCTCTGACATTCGCTTGCAGCGTGGAATCGTATCGGTCGCATGTATCAACAGCCCAGTCAGCACGACCTTGACTGGCGATAAGGAAGCAGTTGAGGATGTGCAGCAACTCCTCGAAAAGGCTTCTGTTTTCAACCGGCTTCTCAAAGTTGACACTGCCTACCATAGCCACCACATGAGGACCGTGGCCCCCAGATACCTAGACGCACTTGGTGAAGGTGAGTTAGCCAATAACCTCAAAACTTTCATCGCTAACCTCCGTTAGTTCGCGGGACCACCCTCTCATCGAGGGGAGTCCGCTTCTTTTCCTCCGTCACCATGATGGAAAAAACGTTCGGATTCGGCTCCGAATACTGGGTCAAGAACCTCGTATCGCAAGTTCGATTCAATGAAGCTCTCGAGAGTCTCTGCCGGTGCCTCCGCCAAGAGAATTCAGGCATTATGAATCCCGTCTTCATTGAGATTGGTCCTCATGCGGCCCTCAAGGGCCCGTTTGGACAAACCCTCAAGGCTCTGAACCTTGCCAACTTTGACTACGAGTACACATCAGCTTTGGTTCGTCTTCAGGATGCCCGCCAGTCCGTCCTTTCTGCGGTCGGAAAGGTGTTTGAACTTGGCTACCCTATCAATGTCGACACTGCCAACTTTCTCGGATCGCCAGCACTCCCCGCAAAAGTCATTACGGATCTCCCAACTTATTGCTGGGATCATTCCGCCAAGTACTGGCATGAATCTCGACTCAGCAAGGAGTATCGGCTGCGTCAGCATCCGTATCATGACATTTTGGGCCTGCGTGTCATCAGCGGCAACTCGATTGATCCTACCTGGCGACAAATTCTCAGCGTTGATCGACAGCCATGGCTCGCCGACCACGTTATTGACGGTTTCAAGATCTTTCCAGGATCAGGCTATGTCTGCATGGCCATTGAAGCAGTATGGCAACTTGCTGAGGATAGCAAGAAAGCCGACAAGGTCAGTCACATCAGACTGCAGAATGTCCGCTTCATCAAGGCCCTCGTGATCCCGGATAGCCCGGAGACTGTTGAAGTCCAAATCATTCTTCGCCGAGGTCCCGAAAGCTGGCGTGAGTTTGTTGTTGCGGCACTTTCCGCAGAAGGACAGTGGTCTGAGCACTGCCGAGGTCTAATCACGGCTGAGTACGGCTCCCAAGAAAACGAAGTCGAGGGAACCCGAGAGGAGGACATCGCTTCGGATATGAGGGCCCAGTGGGTGCAAAACACTCGCGAATCTTGCAAGAACGAGGTCGACCATGATACCATCTACTCCAACCTCGAGCGAAACGGAAATGTCTACGGTCCAACATTTGCTGACATTGTCCATTTGAACCTCGGTGATCATGAAGCGGTCGCAACGGTCCGTGTCCCGGATGTCCAAAGTCACATGCCTGGTCAGTTCATGCAGCGTCACCTCATTCATCCAACCACTTTGGACGCAATCACGCATGTCTTTTTACCCCTCCAAGCCATCTATCACAAGTCGGGATCTGTCATGCCCACTTCCATCCGAGAGATCATTATTTCACCGACTGTTCCAAACCAAGCTGGACGAGAACTCGAGGTCGTGGTTGGCTTGCTTGCCACTGGAGCCAAGATTGCCGTCCTTGAAAAGGGCGAGACAGATCTACGGGCGGAGCCAGTTGTGAGTATGTCTAACCTTGAGACTGTGGTGATCGGAGAGGGGCAAAAGTCGCCTGATGAGCATCATGAGCGAAATACTGTTCTTCACGTCGACTGGGAGACAGACGCCGATTTCTTCTCAGGACCATCACTGAGACCTACGACACCACCTGGAAACGCAGCTGTCGATCACCATGTCATCCTCGCACGAGGTGCAGCTCTGCACATCAGATCGTGCATCAACAACATTTCTCGAGATGATGAGGCATTTGATCCATCAGCCTTGACAGGTTACCGAAAGCATCTCTTCAAATGGATGCAGGATTACAACTCGTCGCAAGCGAGCAAGATGCTACTAGCCGACGTCTCCATGATCTCGGCTATCGAGATCCTCTCGTCGCTCCCGAAGCTAAGTGTGGAGGGAGATCTCCTCTCCACAATCGGCCCGAATTTGATCTCCATCGTCAAAGGAGAAATGGATCCTTTGCCACTGCTCCTCGAAAAGGGCAGACTCGGTCAAGTTCAAGAAAACATCGAGACGGGACGGAAACTTGCCGTCCACGTCAGCCAGTATCTTTCGTCTTATGCGATTAAAAGACCTCGCATGAAGATTTTGGAGATCGGATCGAGCACTGGTTTCCTTACCGGTGATATCCTCCAAGCGTTCGAAGGGCGGAACATACAATCTTATGAGTTGACCGATGTGTCGCTTTCGCTTTTACAGCAACTGAAGTCTTCCTTTGCTCAGCATGAGGGCGTCAACTTCAAGGCTCTCGACATCAACCTAGATCCGCTGAGCCAGGGATTTGGGCCCGACTCTTACGATGTGGTCATTGTTAACAACGTGCTGCGCATCGCCAACTCACTTGATGAGGCTGTCCAGAATGCACGCAAGCTTTTGGTCCCTGGCGGCTCTCTCGTTCTCCTTGGGATGAGGGACCCATCGCCAACATACGACCTCATTTTTGGTATAATGGAAAGCATGTGGTCGAGTGAGTCTCTTTTCTCCTACCCTACACGCGTGAGCTTACAGAATTCTTAGGTCAATACTCCGAACAACTGCCACTCCCTTCACCAGCTGAGTGGGAGCAGGTCCTTGCGGCCAACAGCTTCAGCGGTCTTGAACCAGCGACAAAGACGTTTGACAGGGTTGGCCAGTCCTGTTACTGCATCATCTCAACTGCCCTTGCTTCTACAGCCCACAAGAGAATGCCAGTCAATATCATCACCAACACCGAAGGGAAACTCCTGAACTTTGCCGGCCAATTTTCATCGATCCTAGCCGCTAATGGTATGGGCTCATCCATTTCTGGTCTCACTCAGCACAAAATCGTCCCCGAGTCTCTTTACGTGGTTCTCGACGAGGGATCCGATCCACTCTTGGCCAACCCGTCCTCGGCAAGATTCTCAGAGCTCAAGACACTTGCCCTCAAGGCCAAGTCTGTTCTCTGGGTCAGCATGAGAGCAGATGGCGCAAACTCCTCCTCGGGGGCCGACATGAACATGGTGACTGGCTTCACGCGGGTTGCACGCAAAGAGAACGAATCGTTGAAGCTGGTTTCGCTAGTCGTGAAGCAAGACTCTCCTGCGAACTTGGAGATTTTGCGTGTCATGCTTCGTATCATGGACATTTCTTTCCATCAGCAGAGAGGTTCTACCTGCGAGCTAGAGTATGAGTACAGCGATGGCAGAGTGCTCGTTCCCCGAGTGAGGGCGGCGACGAACTATCAGCGATGGATTCAAAGCAAGACAGACGAGACCACGACAGACACCACACTGTTCTTCTCACCAGAGAGACCTCTGAGGATGGAGATTGTAACACCTGGGCTGCTGAGTAGCGTTCGGTTCACCGATGATGAGCCCCGTGGAATCTTGGGCCCATTCGACGTTGAGGTCGCAGCCAAAGCTTATGGGGTGAACTCAACCGACGTGGACACAGCTCTCGGCCATGTCAGCGCGCAAGTCAAAGCAACAGCAGTCTCAGAGTGGGCTGGTATAATCACTGCTGTCGGAACTGGCCTTCGTGAGCATTGGGAGGTCGGAGACAGAGTGTTTGGTCTCGGAGGCACGGCTCCATTTGCGAGTACTCTGAGCATTCCAAACCCGACTCTTATGCGCAAGATGCCGGTTTCAGCGACGTTTTCTGAAGCTGCCTCACTCCCAATGGCTTTCGTCACCGCGCACCATGCGCTCTCCAACGCTGCAAGACTTGAGACTGGCCAGAGTGTTCTGATCCACGCTGCAGATGAACCAACTGGTCAAGCTGCCATCATGATGTCGCAGATGATGGGCGCCGAGATCTTTGCCACCGTCAAAGACGCTGCCGGGAGGAAATTGATCAGTGACGAACTCCACATTCCAGAAAGTCACATATTCTCGAGCCAATTTTCCACCTTCAGAGAAGGCGTCATCCGCCAGACAGCCGGAAAGGGCGTCGACGTGATCCTCAACTCCCTTGGAGGCTCCAGGTTCGAAGACAGTTGGGCATGCCTCGCGAGTTTCGGTACATTTATTGACATTGGATACGGTGACAGTCCCTTGACGATGACGACGTCCGACAAGAACGCTGTTTTTGTGTCGCTCAACTTGGGGCTTCTCGTCCATCGTCGACGGCAAGTCATTGGAGAGGTCCTGGACAAGGTCATGGAACTTTTCAGCAATGGTCGCCTGAGACTTGTTTCTCCAATCATCAAGATGCCCATTTCGGACATTGAGGACGCTTTCCGACTGCACTCCAAGACCCAGGGCAAGATCGTCTTGGAGGCTGATGACGGAGCTCTAGTCAAGGCCACAGTCCCTCGACCAGCGCCCTTGAAGCTTTCTTCAGACGCGACTTATGTAATTGCTGGAGGTCTGGGAAACCTCGGGTTGAAGATTTGTCCTCTGCTGGCATCTCACGGTGCAAAGCACATTGTAGCCTTGAGCAGGAGTGGTGCAACGAGGCACTCAGGCCACCGAGAAGCTTTGAAGAAAGAGCTCGAGGCTCTCGGTGCCAAGCTCTATCTCCCGGCTTGCGATATCACTGATGGAGACAAGGTCCAAGAGGTGGCGGAGTGGTGTATGGAGAATCTACCTCCCGTCAGGGGCGTCATTCAGTCAGCCACAGTCTTCCAGGTTTGTTCCAACACCCTTTTTCTGCACAAGTATTAAGCTAACTTATGGACAGGATGGCACATTAGAGAACATGGATGCCCAACTGTTCAACGGGGCAGTTCGTCCAAAGCGCATTGGAACCCTCAACCTCCATTCCGCCTTTGCCGGTGATGACCTTGACTTTTTTGTCATGGTATCCTCAGCTGCAGCAATCCTAGGAACCAAGGGACAGGCTCACTACAACTCGGGCAACTCTTTCGAAGAAGGCTTTGCAAGACAACAACTCGCTGCTGGATCCAGGACGCATTTCACGACAATCATGCCTGCGCTGATTGGCGGTTCTGACGCTGATACTACTGGTCCAGAGCGAAGACAGATGCTCTTCAGGCAGGGAGCAACTATTGTGGAGTTCGATGAGGTCATCTCCATGATTGAATACGCGGTTGGCTCGCAAGCCCCTCGTGATGGGTATTCCCAGTTGATTGTCGGCATTGACCCCAACGCGATCCCCAACGACGGCACATACAATTACCCATTCTTCACCGATATCCTTAAGACAGAGAATGCCACTGCATCAACCGAGGATGAGGCACAACAGGCGCCAGTGACTCTCAGCCAGAAGCTCGCAGCTGCCAACACTCCCCAGGAGACTCACGACGTAGTCTCCGAAGCCGTGACTACAAAGATCAGAGAACTCATTGCCATCGGCCCGGATGACATGAGGTTGGACGTTCCACTTCCTGATCTGGGTATTGACTCACTCGTCGCCATTGAGATTAAGAACTGGATCGGGAGAGAATTTGAAGCGCCGTTGCAGACGTCTCAGGTTCTGGATGCTACAAGCATCATTGCCCTGGCTGACAGCATCTTGCAAAAGTCCAAGCGCATCGACAAGATCAAGACAGACGATACTACCAAGGCAGTTAGCGATGCTCCAACCACTAACGGATCAACCACCAACGGATCAACCGCCAATGGTACCGCCACCAACGGGCCGACCAGCAATGGGGAAGTTCCAGTTCAGAAGTCTACCAAGAGTCAAGAGGTGGTGCAAGTAAGAGGTCGGCCAAAGCACGGCTTTGACTGTTGTGCTGCATCCGAAGAACTGCCCATCCTTCCTCTGCTCGATCTTGACTCTGTTCTAGATCTCTACTTCGGAGCCATCAGGCATCTCCTCACTCCGCCAGAGCTTGAGCACATGGTTACTTTGCTACAGAGGCTTAGCGATCCCGGCGGCATGGGCAGAAAACTCCATGCCAGACTCATGGACCGTTTCAATGACCCGACCATCGACAACTGGCTCTTCAAGCCATATCTTGAAACCATCTTCACAGGCCGCAACTACCCTGTGTCGCCGTTCAGCACCTTTGCCGGCAGTGATACGCTCAGCAGGTTCCCCCATAGACAAGCAGAGAGGGCGGCCATCATCTCTCTCGCGGCACTTGAGTTTAAGCAGAAGCTCGAGAGCGGCAGATTGGAGCCAACAGTCATCGGAGGACGGCCCCAATGCATGTACCTCCATGAGTGGCTCTTCAACTCTTTCAGGGAGGCTCTTCCGGGAATTGATGAGATGCGCAAGATGCCGTCCGAGAATTACATTGCGGTGCTTAGACGCGGGCACTTGTTCAAGGTCAACCTGACATATGATCAGGGACGGCATGTTCCGTTTGCGAAACTGGAGTCCACCTTTCAAGCCATCTTGGATAAGGTGAATGATGATTCCTGGGTTGGAATTTTAACAGCAGATGAACGAGACTCGTGGGCAGAGGTAAGTCGCGGTCTCGACAAAGCGTCTTCATTATACTGACATCGAGTAGATGCGCCAAGCTTTCAAGAACCTGAGCCCGGATAACAAGCGGTATCTCGACATGGTTGAAGGTGCAGCGTTTGTCGTCAGTCTCGATGACGGCACACCCACCACTCCCTTCGAGCGAATGAAGTGCTGGCAGCTCAATGATGGCTTCAACCGCTGGTTCGACAAGGGTCTCAAGTTTGTCGTCTGCTCCAACGGCATGTCTGGATCTGTTGTTGAACACAGCATGATCGATGGCATGACGGTGAGAGAGCTTTACGACGCCACCAGCTCGGCTATCCTCACTTATCGACGCGATGGCCCAGATACGCTTGATTCGCGCAACGGTGTGGATGAGATCAAGTTGGAAGAGTACACTTGTCAATCTTCTCCGACGATTGATGAGCGTATCGCCCATGTTCGAGCTCGATATCTGCAAGAAACCTCCATCATCGGCTTCACGACCTGGGAATGTGTCAACTTTGGTCAAGAGTACCTGCAACTTCACAAAGTGCCCGCCAAAGGAATCTTTGAGACAATGGTCCAGCTGGCATCCAAGTACTTCCTGGGTGAGAACCATCCTTGCTGGAGTGCCATCTCCATGGGTCACGCGCACAAGGGTCGTCCAGAGATTATCCAGACATACACAGCCGAGCTCAAAGCCTTTTGCGATGCAGCCGATAATACTTCCATCGAAGCTCGGAAGCGACAGACGTTGCTATTCGCCGCTGCAAGAAGCCACGTCGCCAATGTCAACCGCGTGCAACAAGGCAAAGGCTACGAACGAACAATGTCGGCCATGCAAACCGTTCTCAAAGACGACGAGGCGATGCCTGAAATCTACAACGACCCGACATATATTAGCATGCGGCCCCACTGGCTGATGACAGGGTCTACAGATCTCGGAGGTTCTGGAGGTGGCGAGTTTGGCATGGTCCTGAGGTATCCTGATTCAGTGTGGGTTCAGTATGTTGTTGATGCTGCTTCGGCCAAGTTTTCGATCGTTACTGGGAGGGATAGAACTCAAAGGTTCTGTGAGTGTATGGAAAGGGCAGCGAGGTTGATTCACGAGCTGCTCGAGGTGGAGTGAGATAGGCGAGCATGAGTATGATTTCACATAAGTTACGGATTGTATGAGTATAGGCGTCATCAGGCATGAATATGAGTTCCCTTTGTCATCATAACCCACACCCTGTCGTACGAAAACACAAGGAACTGAGCTATCCTGGCAAGTTTCACACCTTTAGTGCACTTCAGACCTTGTCAACAAAACCATACCACCGCCGTCACCTCGACTCAGTGTCCAGAAGCACCATCAGATCCGAAGCGACCAGCAATCAAAGTCCCCAGAAAAATGCCTCCCAGGACTGAAAGAAAGTACCCGACGTTCATTGTCATGACGGCGATCATACTATTGACTATAGTTAGCACCAGACGGGATCGTACAGCTTCGAATTGTCCTTGGAGGACCTGACATACAGCAGATAACCAATTCCACTGGTCAAGACTTGGAACAGGGCGCGGCTCGTCTCGGTGGCCATGCGGAAAGGATGGTTGGCTAATTGTTCTCGCAGGCGTTCTGTCACTGACATGTTGGGGTTATACGAATCCCTCGGCAGCACAACTGCATCGGTAGTACTAAAAATTGTGCGCTTGACGGCGTTGAGTATCTGGTGGATGACAGCGAAGGCGATCAGGAAGATGCAGGTGCCAGCATAGGTACCATCACTAGAGGGAGCCCAGGCCGAAGAGAAGAGCGGTGTTGTGATGGCACGGAAGAAGACCATGGCCATGTCGCTGGCGGGCATCATAGATGAGGAATGCGACATGTCCATGCTGTCCATCGACGTGGACATAGGAGTAGAGGTCGAGGTGGCTGTTGGCATGTCGGACATGGCTGTGCCCATTGCCATTGTCATTGTCGACATGTCCATCTTGAAATGGTCACAGGCAGTGTTGGGCGTTGAAGATTCTCAGTCGAACGATGGTAGAGTAATAGAGTTTTGGCTGTCGGCGCTTAAGATTCTCAGTCGAGCAGGCAGTATAATAGAAATTTGTTCTCCATGTCAGTCGAGCGGTGGCAGAGTGATAGACCTTTGGCCTCAGGGGCATGGAGTTACGGGCATGGGTATTAATTGCGTGTTTACTGGGGCGTCAGCCTCGCTTGTCAGCATTTTTCACGCAACAGGTCATTCGCAGCTGCTACACGCGAGGTGGGCTTGCAACTCGCAAGAGCAGTTTATCATTGGTGATGCCCATGTAAATTCTTGCCGTCTAGCCGTGGTTCGCATGGATTCTCGAACTTGTGGTGATTATTCTGGATCGTCGCGTGTATCGAAACCACTCAAGACCCGGGAAAACGTGCGCAAACATGCGCAGCCGGTCAGCATGCAACACCGGTTCGGCTATCTAGCCAAGAGGGACCGGACTAGCCTAGCGCACATGAGTAGAGTCCGGTGGGCGGGTCCGGCGTAGAGTTGGCTGGGAATAAATACACAAGAGGGAGACGTCCGTACACTGCACCTCATACACAGGTGCCCGGTCTTCTTCGACAAGGGAGTGGTACCGTTCACTCGACTACCACCAGCTGTAGAGGCCAAGTCGACATGGACAAGCAGATTCAGCGCCGTGCAACACCATGGCTGGACAAGCCCTTGGTATTCTCCGGCAACTACCGCGAGTACGAATGTGCTTTCAACGAGACATCGCAATGTGACTACCAGGAGGGCTATTGGAGATTCTGGTGAGCCGCAGAATCCCAAACTGACCACATATGAGCCTCGACTGACATGTCTTCTAGGTATGAAGCCGATCACCGCTATGCCCTACCTACCGTCGCCTTCTTCCTGGCAAGCATCATTGTCTTCGCCCTGGTCTACATTGCAGGAAGCTTGACCCCTCGGAGAGTCCAGCAAACGAGGTCTGTGACCAAGACCAAGGCGCTATATCGATACCTGTCGTATAAAACCTTCAGAATCCCGGCCCTCGATTGGAACTCGGCACCCATCGGTCTGCTAGCACTAGCAGGAGTCGGTACCATCTTCTTCTTTGCCATGACGCTCGGTCCAAAACCGTACTATTGGCCAAACACGGACGACGTCGACTACGGGTCCTCGCCTCCCATCGCGACCAGAACAGGCTGGATGGCTCTGGCCTGCCTGCCCTTTGTGATAGCGACGTCAGCCAAGACCAACTTTATTACTTTGGTAACTGGCATCTCACATGAGCGGCTTCAGACATGCCATCGTTGGATATCCTACGCCTTCTTCGTGCTCTCCCTCATCCACACCTTTCCATTTATCATTTACAACATCGACAAGGGGATGATGGTCGACATGTGGAAGACCACCGTCTTCTACTGGACAGGTGTAGTCGCCCTTATTGCCCAGGCCTGGTTGACCTTTGCCTCGTGGGGGCCGCTGAGGTAGGCGATGTCAAAGCTACCTCTAGCCACAATGGCAAAGTTATTGACTAACGTATCCGCACAGGAGTCTATGCTATGAGTGGTTCAAGTTCGCACACTTTGTCGCTGCACTCGTGTTTGTGTTGTTCTTGTTCTTCCACTGCGACGCCACACTAACTGCATGGTATGTTGCCACGACCCTCAGCATAGCACAGGACTGATGACTGACCATTGACAGGGACTACTTTGCTGCTACCGGGGCTCTGTTTTCTCTGTCGTGGCTATATCGACAGGCACGCATCTACTTCGAACACGGTATAAGCCATCACGCCGAGCTAACTATTGCTTCCAACGGCTTTATCCGCGTTTCTGTTCCTACCAAAGCAACCTGGACAGTCGCCCAGCATTATTTCGTCCGTTTCATGGGCCTCGGCCCCCACGCCTTAACCCTTCACCCGTTTACGGCCTGTTCTCTACCGCCCAGGGATGCCAGAAGCGGATTCGACGAATCCGAGCTGGTCTTCCTCATTCGACCTCGCGGGGGGTTCACGGCCAGGCTGGCGCATTACACCGAGTTGCACACAAACACCAAAATGAGAGTCTTGTTAGACGGCCCATATGGTGGTGTTGATGTTAGGGCTATTGATGATAGCCAGCGCATGCTCGTTATTGCCGGTGGATCAGGTGCGGGCTGGATCCTACCCTTCATCTCGGCGTATCTAGACCGTCGACTCCAAGCCGGGTCTTCCTCAGATGAATATTCTGAACCATCACTAAGAGTCATCTTGGTCACTCGAGACATTTCGACTACCACATGGTTCGAGGAGGAGGTCCACGATCTGCTGAAGTCGCGGTCAGATGTACCAACATACGGACTTCAAGTCGAAATCTACTACACAGGCCCGGAGGCAAACAAAGCAAGCCCGACACAGACGGGGCAATTCTCAAAGGCACTGGATCACCCAGAAAAGGCGTCTAAGTCGACGCCTACCCCAGTCATATTGACATCAGACGCAGATGATGGTCAAAAGACGGCACCAAGCCCCGAGCAAAGCGTCCAACATCTCAAATCAAGGCCCGACTTAGCAGTCAAGGTGGAAGAAGAGGCCAGGTCGAGTGGTGCCGGTCAGTCCCTCGGCGTCTTTGTATGTGGCCCTCTAAGCATGCAGAGCGATGTTTCGGCTGCCGTGGCGCGTGAGCAGTTGAGTATAGCAAAGAGAGGCACTGGAGATATCCTTTTGCATTTGGAACATTTCTCCTGGGCTTAGCTTGGCTGCGAGTGTCTTGCCATCTGGCACAGGGCAATCTCAACGGCATTAGTTAACGGCACTGGTTCATACGGAAAGCAATAGCCTACTTTGTTTTAATGTCTACAATATTATCCACGTAATGATAGCACCACATTCTTGCCATTAGCGTTTTGACAACGTCCAGTGCAGTGCAAGAAATCGCGGCTCGGCAGTTTTGTTAACTTAGAACCGTCTAGCACCACCACCTCAACCTCTAACCTTAATGATCAGCGCAAGATTAAAAATTTACCCAAAGAGTGTAAGATAATTTGAAGAAATAATCAAATGATATTCCAATATTTCTATTATTATTTGCTTGTATTATTCCTTTATTTGCTCATTATTAGGTTAGGTTAAGCCTTCTGCCATTTATACGATTGAATCCTATAGGGGATAGAGCTGCCCGCTCTCAACCCAACTCTCCATCGGATGATCTCCTCAGTTCCTTTATGGTTACTGCCTGGTTCCAGAAAGCAGACCGTCGGCTAGCATCGCTCAAGCGTGTTGGTGCACCGGGCCAGGGGAGTTAGTCACTGGTCCATGGGGCTTCCCATGCATCACGGTATGCCTCTTGAAGGAGCAGAACATCTCTTCCGCCCAAACTCGTCTGCCAATGCAGTTTCCGCGGTCCCACGAGATCCTCGAAACGTCCTACTGCTCTCTGAGCCCCTTCTCACCACTGTCCATTTGCGGAAGATCATCAACGCTCTCAAGAATCAGCCCATCTGGAAGACTCATGGGGCGTGAAGTCAGACCTCGATGGAACAGGAAGATGGGTCCAAACGTAGTGCTCGGACGAAAGCCCTTCAAGTCTTCCAGGTCTTGGAGACGAACAAGACAAGCTGCGTGGATAATTGGGACCTCCTGGGCATCACTGTCGACTTGGTGAAGGATGATTACCAACGAGCATTACCCGGCAGAACCCATTGAGAGGCTGGCTGGCCCATTGCATGACCCGCATGGTTAGTTGCGACGCTTCCCCAAACCCTGGTACGCAGTGGTGGTCGGGTCAAGTCAGATCCAAGATGGAATACTCCCACGATGGCGTTGTACGGGTTACATCGAAGATGCATAGAAAAGACCTGGCACAGTCATGCCTGAAGTAGGTGTCGTCGATCGAAGACCAGAGGGTCGGTGAAACACTCTCTAGAGATACGCAAGAACGGTTCATTCCTTGAAGACCCAAGCAGGGGTTAGCTCCTATAGTGCTCGGCCCGGGCCCCGGTTTGTGACGAGGCTGACATGTAATGCCTACATAGAACTCAGTAGCATGAAGAGTATGCACTCTCGATTTTTTTCTAACTGCTAGATGTTACTTTTTGTGTTTTGCTCGGCCACCATTTTGCATCCTTGATGAACTTCAGCCAAGGGGAATTCGGAAAAACTCTCAACCGAAATTGCATACAGATGCCTAACTCAGCGCCACCACACCTCAACTTCACTCTTCCCTTCTCAACACCACTTCAACAATGGCCGACGACGATTACCGTGGGCATCTTGGGCTTTTTCCTCAATGCGGTATTTGTGATGACGTGATATTAAGGCATGAAAGGGTCATAGCCTGTACGAAGCCTCGGTCGCTGGCTCTCGCTTCCATGTTGACATTCTTTCGCAGTGATTGGCGACAATGATTCAACGTCCTACCGCGGTCATACCCGGCCATTTCCCTTCCCACAGCCGGGCTATACAAGGACTAGAGCCAACGGCTATTTACTATGCCGCTACCCAGGGTGCAAGGGATGCGCTGCTTCGCCCGAATTCATACCGATACACTGCGACTGCTGTGAGATTTTCAAAGCAAACTGCTATGTCGAGGACACGGATGTATTATCTCGGCTTTGGACATTTGCTGCATGGAAAAAACCATGGCGAGGAACGCTGCCCATTCACCTGGCCAACCGGGGCATCGATATGCACATGTTGAAGAGAACAGCACAGCTTGCAGGGCTTCCATTATTGTGCAAACTGCCGATGGAGCTGCTCGAAATGATCCGAGGCTACTCGCACTATTCATTGTTCTGGAGGTGTATCTCGGCACTTCTATTAGCGAACCGTGTGTCGAGCACTGAACTGAAACCTCTTGTTACAATGTCGTTGAGCCGCATTCTCTCCTGGGAACGCAACGGCAGTCTCGAACATGACACACCCGATTCACTACCTCCGGCAATCAGATTGACCATCAACTCGGGCGGGATAAGCAAGATTGACAGCATATCCTGCGAACAAAGGTACTCAAGGGAGTGTTATGATCACTCTTTGTTCGTCGTCGTGCGCCGAGAACTTGTTTCGGATGTCACCGCGCAGCTTCAGGTATTTATGAAATTCTTCATGCATCTTCATACCTATCGCTTATTTTATTTGCAAGAACGGTCTCCTGCGTCTTCACCTCCCTTCCAGGATACCCTCACTTCCAATATGGAACACGCCGGTCCCCCCCAGCTTGTCCTCCTGTGCGGCTCGTCCAGCTCGGCTCTCCACCTGGAAGCGCTTCACTGCTGTTGAAATGGATAACATACGGGGTATCACCTTCTTCTTTTCATCGGGCTTGATCAAAGGCATTCATGTCCACCACTCGGAAGAATCATCTGCTCAATGGGCCTTTGATCGTTTCTCAAACAGGCCGCGACGGTACTTGGTCTGGATTCATTTACCAATGCCGAAAGGCGATCGACTTCTCGTTCTTGGGACCCGCGAGCACCCGGACATCGGATATAACATCCTTGCTCGAACACAACTGAGTGGTGATGTCATCCTTGGAACGCACATACGAAGCGGCTTCACAGACCGTTGTCTGGCAAAACAAGCCCCCATCACCTTGATCCATGGCGAGCCGAGGGAAAACCATCCCATCCCGTTCTTCGGAGCATATTCCAAATCCGCCGCATACTCGGGACTTCCCAGCCGTTTCCCCTTGCAGAGGCCTGGTCCTAGCCCAATCGGCGAGGACTCGTTCTTCTCATCGGCACCCCTAGAGAGCGTTTCTTCGGCAAGAACCTTCTACGACGAGACTACCGGGTTTTGTAGAGGTATCATGCTTCAATATGAAAACGGCGGGTGTCGTACTCTCGGGCAATGTCGTATTCATGTAGATGCAACCAAGACTGTTGTTCGGCCAGTCAAAGTTTGCTTTCGGGTCGAGTCTTATGAAAATGACAGGGGTCATTTGTTTTACAGGGTAGAAGCGGAGTTCGAGCACAGCCTTCGCCATAAACAAGGTGATCAAGGATGGAAGTGTCGACCTCTCCGGGGGGTTGTAAAGTTCTGGTTTACACACGTTTCATCATTCTTGGTTGTTGAAAACTAAGCGAAGGAAGCATATGACCCCCAACCCGCCCCCTGTTACAGGCCTGAAAACAATACGACCATTAATCAAGCTTCTTTGTCCAATAGACCGACTTCTTGCCATGCTTGTAAACCCACACGGTTCGCCCCTCTCGCGTCTTTGCAGTCCAGTCATTCTTGTTTGTCTTCACCTGTTGTCTCTTCCTATTTTTGAAGATGAACTCGTCTGAGCTCAGAGTGTGTTTCACCCTTGTCACTTTCACCTCTATTTCCCTGCTCGTTTCCTCCCGCTGCTGGGCAAAATCATCATCGGGCAATTCCTCTGTTTCTTCCTGATTCATCGGGGCCGTGAACCCTTCTTCTTCAGGCGAGAGGAACCTGCCATGTTCGAGTTCTTCTGCGACGCCGAACGGCTGAGTTCTGTCGTGAGCAGAAGGGTCCCAAACCTCTCCGAAATCCATTCCGCTTGCGCCGCCTGGGTTGGGATTGGATTCGTAGTCCCGTGCGTCATACTCGTCCAATTGCATGGCTTCGGTACTGCCCAAGTCCTGGGGGAACATCGGGTCGGAAGGCCCAGGCGACAGCTCTTTTGGGAAGAGACTTTCTGGAGGCGTAGTGTGTCTCTTGATGTATTCCAGGCCAGCCGTGATTGTCTGGCCATTGGCGGCTATCTCCAGATATTCACTTTTCTCTGATAATCCCTCGCCTTCAGGCACGAACGGGGTCAGGTACATGTGGCCGTTTTTGAATGCCCACAGTCTCGCCGCACTACCGATGCATGTCATGGCCCAGATATTCTTTACCCCGGTATCGATGCAGTAGGCGCAGGCGGCGGTGAAGGCCTGGTGTTCAGCGTCCTGGATATCGGTGCGTGAAGCGCTTGCACGCTTAGCCTCGACGAACAAGACAGTTTCGACCTTGGTTGCGTCACTGTTCATCTTCTCAACAACGAGGTCGACTCTCCTCAGCTCGCCTTCTTGGCGAGTTGCAGGCTGCTGAGAAGAGACGATCCATTTTTCATCCTTGAAGATGATGTGGTTGAAGATGTACTCCCACAGTCGCGTAGTTGCCCACTCTGGGTGAATCTGGGCCTCTTGCCAGAGGCGGTCCAGACGGGGAGTGTTGATGATGGACATAATTTGAGAAGGGAGGTTCTTGAATGGAGACTTGAGAGTCGAGGAAGGCAGAGTTTGATAGAGGATGAAGTCTCTTGTGCTTGAGTAGAGTAGATTGATGATGAGACTGATACAGCTCGACCAAGACAACATGTTGGAGGTATTTATGCTTTTAGATATTCTCATGTTGTCTCTTTGCCCTTCACGCTTGGTGTGCGGTATGCAGCCAGAAGCAAGGTGCACCAACGAGAGGGAATAACTCGCAGGAGGTGTCTGCCGACTACCCATGAAGGACCAAAGGCAGAAGTGCAGTTTCGACATGGGGGCTGCATTTGACACAGTCGATGAATAGCAAGTATGCCATGAAAACGTTCTCTCTTTTCCGGTTCCTTTCGCCGTTTAGGAGACAATTGCAATTGAAATTGTTCTGCAACACTTGTCAAGCATTTCTTCACGCAAACTAAACGCTGTATACACATGTTTAGAATCATACAACAAAGGGTTCGAGTCTTGCAAAGCAGAGTTACTCAGGCTTTAGTTAGGACCCCACGCATAACAGCACACAAGTCCGAGGTGCATATCCCAATCATACGTGGAGTGTCGTCTCGTTTGGTGAAAGAGAGAAAGGCTGAGAATGGAGTTCCGTTGGTACTTTTCCAAAGAGGCACAGAATACCTGGCCAGGTACCTAGTCACGCTCACTAACTGAGGCCCGCCACCCATCCTTTTCCCTTGCCGTGCTGTGCGCAGCGTGGGCATTATCTTAGCCCACCCTTCTACATTTCTCAGGCCATGTTCCTACATAATCCCTTAGCCCACCCACCATCTTCTTCCTTAACCAACCCTCGCTTTCCCCTCTTTCTTAGCCCACCTCCCCCGCTCCTGCCATGTGCCACCTAATTTCTTGCCTTAGCCCACCCTCCCATTTTTACGACCATGTTCTTCACCATATTGATCTCTTAGCCCACCCTCCCTCCTCCGCCATCTCGTTCGACTTTAGAAAATGGAAGATCAGCATCCCTCGTCTCCGACGGCCCCCAACGACTCTCCAGGACCGCCTGGTGATGAGGCGCTTCCATCCCCGGAGGCCGCCCTTATCCTCGACCGAATCAAGACTTACCAACGGGCGCCAACCGCCCTTCCAGCGTGGCTGGAACATGTCAAGCAGGACCAACATGGCTCCGCAGCCAGGACCTTCTACGAGCAGGGCGGATTCGCAGCCTGGTTTGGTTATTCCCTCCTCAAGCATGCTGCCGACCACCAAACCTCCTTTGCGGGCAAGGCAGCCTGCAAGCACCTCGTTTCCCGCCTAAACGATAGCACCGCAGATTATCAAAGACGACTAGCCACGGAGGTGATTGAGCGTCTTCCAGAACGCGACAAGAGAAGGATCAAAGCCCTGCACAGGAAGCTTGAACTAGGTCGGACACAGAAGATGCTGCCCGGGCAGCACCGGAGCAAGAGGCAACGTACGTGCCTTGGATGAAATGCTTTCCCCCTCTAACGAAGTCAAGGTGTGACCGACGATGATTCCGTATCACCCTCGCCAGCACCAGAACCAACTGTCACGTTGAGTCCGATTCGGGCTCCCTCGGTAAGGGAGCAAGCAACGGCCCATTTCACGCTCGATAACTTCTTCTTTCGCCACGACGACATTCTTGTCAATGCCTCTCTTGAATCAGTTCGCAAATTGTTCCCAGAAGATCTGTCAAACTCGATCGGAATACTTCCTCAGCCAAACATCGAAAACAAGGCGATAGCTGCTTTGTCCATGTCATTTCCTCGCGAGTCGTCCAACGAGACGCAGGTCTGCCAGATGGCCTTGGAGATAACACAGGATAGGATACAACATTTCGCCATGGAGTGGTTTGGGCGTCGGGTGGAAGCCAAGGAGGGTTTGCGATACTTGGCTTGGCAAGACGGTACCAAGATTGTACCATGCCCCCAGTTTACCCTCCAAGGATTCCGAAGAGGAATGCTGCTGCAAGCATTTGGGCAAGACATCTTTGACGCAATTCAAAAAACCCCCGGGTATCAGGATGACGTGAGGCGAGCTCGCGCTCACACAGGTAGTGTATCTATGATCATTTCACACCAGCAAGAGGCAAGCGCTCATGTCTATCTATATCTTTCCTTGGTGGAGGGGACACGAATCGCAATAAAATTGTTTGAGCTAGAATCTGAAACTTGAACACGCATCTAAGGTCAATTTACTTTTCCCGTTTGGTCATGTTTAATCCTGCTTCACTCGGCCACCCCGGGACCCAAACCACAGGGTAGTTCCCTTTTCTACCGTGGCCTCTCCATCGCCGTGATTCTTTTTATCCACTGCCTTGGTGGTGTCGTTGCTCTTGTAGACCAGGACGAAGCAACCCTTCCAGTAAACCGTTTGCCCTGCGCCATCAATAACGTAGGGAGTTCGCCTGGCGTCTTCGAAAAACGCGTCGTCCTTGGTGAGCTCCCTTACTTCGAGAGACTGGAAGGTAATTAGGCAAACGAGTCATTCGTCTGAGTATAAACGCACCATATTTAGCTCGTAGAACAGAGTGCTATCAGAATTCAGGTCCTTGGTAGTCTCCCTTCAAATGAAGGCGGTTTGCGCGGGCGGCGTGAGGTATCGCAAATAGTCATGAGCATCAAACTGAAGTGGGAAGAGTCTAAGATGGGCCTGACAGAGGGAGCAGGGCTGGTTGGGTATAAAGTGGGCCGATTTGGTGCCGCTTACCGCTTTTCGCTAGGGTGGCTTGCATATGCTGTGCAGCACATGAGCTTAGTTAACGAGGGTGGGCTAAGAAGCTGGCTTAATTAACTATCTGTCCACTCTTCATGAGTTTACATGTGCACCTCGCTGAGATTCGAAATTCCCACCTACACGGTAGTTAGAAAACAAAGGTGAAGGAAGGGCTGGTTTGTTTCCAATGAGTTCTAATGGGCTTGCTCTCTCCGTAGAAAGGTAATGCTAACCACAATGGCAGCGTTCGCTTGCGATCTTGAACCGAAGCTCTAGGGTGGCATCTAGCCCACTCTTAATACCACATCTAGATTTTACAACGCTAGGCTTTAGTTCCCGTAAAGACCCTCTAAGTCCAAATCGTTTTTTATTGTTACTCCTAGTTGGCCATGTTGTATCTGCCCGAGAAGTCCATCGAACATACGCCTTATGGCGCCTCCGGATTTAGTGATATTCCGATGATAGGGCTGACAGACATTGAAAGTCGCTGACTCACCCTTCTTATGATCTGATCTGCCGGATGTCACCAATTCACTCGCAACGACCAGAAAATGTCTTCCGAGATAGGCATCGAAGAATATAGGCAAGATGTTCTTCGCGTCTGCTCATACCATCGAACCGACTTTGCTCGGGCCGTTGTCCGCACACGGCCACATAAGATGCAGGTCATCGCGCCATTACTCCGAAATCATTTCAACAACCCGTCTCCTTTTAAACATGGTCCTCCGTTTAGACTCGGTGTCTTGGATCTCCTTACCCCAGAACTCCTCGTCATCATCCTTCTCCAACTGGATGTTGTATCCTATCTTCAGTTCCGGCGTGTCAATAGACATGCCCGGGTGGTTGCAACACTTCTTCACGAATACAAGCTCGTTTCCGCCCATGGACTCGAGGGCCTTGTGGCGCTTTTGCGAACAAAACTAGCCGAATTTTTCACCATCAAGGACCTGTACCGTCCTCTTGTGACATACAGTTGCAAGCTCTGCGGTGGTTTTGGATGCTTCCTGTTTCTTCCCGACTGCACGCGATGCTGTCTTCCCTGCCTCACAGAGGCACCCGAGTTGCGTATGACAATTGTTTCCAGTTTAGTCAACCAGTTTCTCCCGGTTGAGGGATTGACTGAATATCACCAGAGCCAACTGGGGCCAGTTCTTCATACTGTGCGTGGAAAATATTGTCTGCAGCATTTCAGAGCTGTCCGCCTTGGGGAGCAGCTCATGCCGACGCGTCAAGTCATCACAATACTCAGGTCACTCGATGTACCGGAAAAATCGATTGAGAAGGCTGTATACAGGCTGAGAGACTGGGAGAGCAACCGGTTCGGCTCAGCTGCCATGTATCCCTGGTACAACGCGCAGAGGGGAGAGGCTGAGCGTGGTGTCAACTGCAAGGCGATACAATTCTACATTGAGGAAAATACACCACCCCATATACTTAGGTCAGCCTGTCATAGGGTGCACCGGGATCAGATTTTTTCAAGGGCAAGTTTCTTGCAGCATTTCAAGACTTGTAGTCATGCGCAGGACCTTTGGGCTAGGAGAGATGACGGAACACCAGAGAAGGAGTCTTGGTTCATTAGTGATGGGGGTTATCTGCGAAACGAAGACGAAGACGAAGTAGTTATAGTTGCAGCCCGGCCCTCGATGTATTAACTGAGCCCAAACATCGAAGACGAAGCAGGGGTTCCTTTTCGATGCAAGACTTTGAGTATAATTGTCTATGAAGTCGTTCTCATCTTTGGTTGTTTTGGTCCAGGTGGGTAAGTAACAATGGATCCTGAATGTCACTTGCAGTGACAATCGATGCCATCACAAACCAAGCATGACCTTTTTTGCCCCCAATATAAGAATCAGATAAATATTATACGTGGAAATGAAATATCCCTCAACATTTATAACCCTCTTGGCTGGAATGAACCGATTAGGTAGTCGTCGTCTTACTCTCTGGTGCCGGTTAGCCGATGACGCTGTGGCCGAGTCGAGTCACCTGACGAGCTCATCGCATTCCTTAAGATCCCACTCCATGGCTGAACCCAGATTCATCATCATCTCCCTTTAATATTTTCCCATTAAAAATGTCGTCTGAGAAAGAGAGAGAGCATCTTGCCAACAAAGCCCCGGAGGAGGGCGATGCTCCTCCTGCCTATGAGACAGGCGAACCATCGTCAGCTAGGGAGATTGCCTCCCCGCCCGCAGCTACTGGCGAATCCTTCAAGGCCTCAATGCGCCCAACTGCAGACGCGCCCTTCAATTTCCCCGAAGATGGTCCCTTGCCCACTTATTCAGAGGCGTCTTCCAGCAAGCAGCCACCTATCGCAATCCCACAGGAGTCCCCCACTCCCACTGCTCCGTTCCTCAATGCCTACCCTCCCGCTCTGCTGAGCCATGGCATCACGCAGGAAGCTTGGTCTTCTTTCCTGGACACAATGTCTGCTTTTTTGACGGCCAAGGTTGGAGAGCGTGCAATCAATCACGCTGGGGACATTGCCAAGAAGGTCGGCGAGCGCCCGACAGGCTTTGTCAAGAACGTCGTTTCACACACTAAGAGTGTTGGAAAGAGCATTGGCGATAATGCAAAGAGAGGCAGCATCATTGGGGCAGCCTTTGGTGTCATCGGCGGCGCCATTTCCATTCCCGTCGGGGCTGCTCTTGGCGCGGTTGGTACAGTCGTGAGCCTCCCAGCGCATACAATTGCGGCTGTGACGAGGAAGCCCAAGACACCAGCTGAGCGAGCGGTGGCGTATGTCACCGTCGCCAACAAAGACTGGTTCAACAAGAGAGGACTACACGCAAGCCTAGTCAACACTGATCAGCTTTCCGAGGTTCTTGGTGTCTCGGTCAAGGCCGTGCTGGAGGCATCTACTGGGGATAAGAGTGGAGGTGCAGAGGGACAGTTGAGTACTTTGAGGGAGCACATTGCCCATTTGGAGATTAAAGGGCCGGGCGTCATTGATCTGGCTGACGCAACGACGTGGTTGGTCGTGGTGCGGATAGAGGCGACACCTGAGCATCGCGAGTGACACTGGGTAGAGCATGGCGGATAGGCTCATTGAGACGGGTGCTCCTCGTTTATCAGACAGATCAAGACCTCTAATTTCCTTCACTTTGCGTTATCTACAAATATGGTTATCGTCTCTGCAACATTACTGCGTCTAACCCTGAATACTTTCGCGTAGATAATCACACTCAACCTGACGTCTAAATATGCCCGAGTCATTGTTGTTTTCAGCGCTGAATCGCTGACCAGCTGTGACGAGTTAGTTTCATCCCGACAATGGCCAATGTCTTCTTATCACGATCTACCCCGATTCCTTTGTTTGGCCGTTGACCTAACCCCTCTCGCGCACTCCAGATGGTCGAAAGCCACCTCCTCAAGTCCGCACGTTCCCTTTGTCTGTGAGAGACAAAGACCACCCCCATCTATCTCGCCCACACAAGTCCTCAGACCCTACCTCTCGATGACATCCACCATGAAGTCTCCTAGCAGTGCAGTCTTTGCGAGCCTCTCTTCCACCATCAACGAGATTAGTCGCCTGTCGGGCATCCCAGGAGTTGCCATTGGCGTCATAGACAATGGCCAAGTCATTCATCAGGCCTCCTATGGCTTCTGCGACGTCGAGAAACAAATCCCTTGCGACAACGACAGCACATTCGTCCTCGGCTCCCTCACCAAAGCCTTCACTTCCACTCTACTCGCTCAGCTAGTCCAAGAAGGTCGCCTGAACTGGACCGACCCTTTGAGCCAGATCTTGCCCGAGTTTCAGAGAGATCCCCAAGATCTGAGCAGCCATACAACCATCGGGGACCTTCTTTGCCATCACACCGGCTTGTCGGCATTTGACTCCCTCTGGCTGGGCTCAGACAATGTCCCCTTGCTCAACCATTTCGATGCCATCAAAGTTCTCAACTATGTCCCACAAGAGCAGCCCTTCCGTGGCTCTTTTGTTTACAACAACTTTGCCTACGAGGTTCTTGGGCATGTCATCGAGAAGATTTCCGGCTCGTCCTACTCGGCATTCCTCCACGAACGCTTGCTTCGCCCCTTGGGCATGAAGAGAACCTACTTCACCGACCCGACTGAACAAATGGAAAACGAAGCCAGGCCCTACGCCCCCCCCGCCGACGCTTCGCCGGTCCGCATCTCGCCTGCCCTCCAAGGAGATGGTGTGTTGATGGGCCCAGCTGGTGGTGTTCGGAGCTGCGTCTCTGACCTTCTCATTTTTTACAATGCTCTGCTGGATGCTGCTGCCAAAGAAATTGAGCTGGGCACAGAACAGAACCGCACACCCGAGGACCAACCCGTGTCCTTCTCTGAGCTCCCAACTATGTGGACAGGCTGGAACATTCTGCCCATGCCACTTCTCCGAGAGCACTCCTACGGGTACGGTTGGCTAAGATCCCAACTGCCGTCAGTCCTTGCCCCATCACGTGGAAACCCCCAATTCAGCCCCTTGGTGGGCCTCGGCGCCCCGTCCCGTCTTGCCATCTGGCACAGTGGTGACATCCCAGGGTACCAGACTCATGCAACTCTTTTCCCGGAGACGAAGCAGGCTGTCGTGGTGCTGACGAACGCCCTCTCGTTGAATGCCGGCTCAAGGTACATCAACGATGTCATTCTAGAGGCCCTTCTCGACAATCTTGACAATGTTCACGACTACGCGAAGCTGGCGAAAGACTCGGCAGGCTTGGGAGCGCAAAGGATGGACTGCATTCACAAGGAACTTGTTGACGGTCGATCGCGGACGGAGCCATCTAGACCTCTGGACAGCTATGTCGGGCGCTACTTCAACAAAGTCCAAAATTTCTTCATTAATGTTGGCCGTGACGGAGAAGGCAGACTCTACGTGTCCTTCATGGGGAGAAAGCCAGACACCTTCGACTTGACGACATACCAGGATGACAGCTTCTTCTGGTTCTTGACTCATGACGAGGCTGCCAAGCTAGCCCGGTACGACGGGTACGGAGGAGACTTCTACATTTTAAACTTCCGTAGTTCCAGTGGAGAAAAGGATGTAATTGACGCGTTGTGGTGGAGGCATGAACCGTCACTCCCCGGCCTTGGCGAATTGTTCGAACGACAGCCAGCGCAGGATAATTTCGCGGCTGAAAAGGAGGCTTCTGACCTGTGAAGCGTACCCCCTGCAAATCTTTGAGAGACCCTGTACCGACTAGTACAGCAGCACAAGACTGGGGCCGCTCAAATGGGGGAGCATCTGCCCTCCTCTTGGCTCTCAGTAGCTCAGCGGCGAAGCTCAGCGGCGATGCCGATGATTGCCAACCTATAGGCAATGTTCACGTGGACCTGGTGTGCAACACCGGCACCACACTTCTATCGAATGAGGATCAGATTCAATACCACTAATATCTGAGTTGAAGAGCTCTCCTATCTCCTTGACCTATGACTCTACAACGTGTACTGTGACATGCAAGCTTGCTATTACATCAACACAACCCCTTTTAATCACGGCAACATAAATCAAGCTCGCGCTGATTTCAGCCTCAACCCCCACGCGCAAGTACAGTGCAGCCAATCTGAGCTTTGTGCCGTGAAGGGCAAGCCCACCCGAGGCGGGGAACTGGTGCATCCTCTAAGGACTTTTCCTGACGTCCCTGCCCTCCTACCTGCCTACTCAAGGAAACACGGATATCTGATCAGCGAGTTATCCTGCGATTTTGCGGTGATGGCTGGATCATGCGGGCTTGAAAGTGCAATTATTCCGCACAGGGTTGGATGAGAGATGGCAGGCCTCCATCAGTTGCCAACTTGGCAGACCCCGGTTTCCAATCCACTGAAGACGAAGTTGTTCAACTGAACTATATCCAAAACTCAGATCTTTTCCAACGGTAGAAACCCTACGAAGTCGTCTCTGAGGTCCCCCAAGGTCTGGAAAAGAGCAACTTTGACGTCAAGCCGGGTGTGGCTGAAACCGTGGCCAGGAATCGCTCTTTAACCTCGATGACAACGGGTTTCAGGTGGTGCAGCATCCTCTGCAAACAACCGTGTTCGACAAGGAGACTATTACTACCCAATACCTCCCCGCCATCGAGTCGCTTTTGAAGACCGTCGAGCCGGGCATCGAAGTACACATCTTCGATTGGACAGTACGTCCTTCCACCTCTCAGGAATGACAGATTTGGCTCACATGGGTAGCTTCGCGCGAGTGACTTGCCTGGTCCCAAACTCGGTTCCAGTATTGATCTGAATGACCCAATGCTCTGCTTGAAACCCGTTCAAGCGGTGCATGTAGGTGAGTTGACGACCCAGCGTCCTGACACGCGATGACTGACTTGACCCGAGACCAGGGCCCGTATGCCGCAAAGAAGCGCGCGATCAATGCCCACGGCGAGGATCCCAGCGCCGTTGAAGGCAAAAGAATCCGCATCATCAAGTCTGTCCTCGCTCAGGCCGCCATTAGAGCATCAATAGCTAACCGTCGCAGTGTCTGGCGCCCTATCACCCACCCTATCGAGAACTACCCCCTCGCGCTCTGTGACGGAAGTACCGTCCCGCCGGAGATGCTCCTCAGAGTAGATCATGTGCGGAAGTATTACGTGGGCGAATCGCTCTACCCACTCCAGAGCCCCGAGTACCGGTGGCACTACCTCAACAGACAGACCCGAGACGAAGTGCTCCTCTTCAAGATGTTTGACTCTCGAGAGAGTGTTGCGGCCAAGTATGAGTCAATTCGATACCGGCATGACCTCCAAGCTTGGGATTGACTAACGATTGCCCTACAAGGTTGCCCTCACACATCCTTCGAAAAGCCCAAGGCCTCGCCAACCTGTAAGCCACGTGAGAGTATCGAGGTGAGGGCTCTAGTCCTGTCGCCGGAATAGATACCTTGATCTACTCGACAAGTCCATGTGGCGACATTGAAGGTGGCAGTGAGGGATGTTCCCTGAGCCAAGTCCAAGAGAAGGCAATTCGATGAGAACTTATAGGAAGTAGGGTATTTCATTAAAGGGGGAACTGTGGTTATTATCAGCCAGCGCACTATGCTCCTCGTAAAACACACAAAGAGACATATGGCAACATTAAAACCCAATGCTGCGAAACACCGTAAGTTTCTACTACTGTCTCTCTATTTCCTCACCTGAATGCCAACCAAGCCCCCCTCATATCAAGTGGCTGAATATCCACCATCCACAAAGATAGTCTGTCCCGTCACTGCAGCACTCGCCTCGCTGGCTAGGTATACAACAACTCCTGCAAAGTCCTTGGGAATACCGTTCCGTCCTATCATCGTTCGAGCAGCATGTGCCTCAACCTTTGCGGCGTCACTAAACACAGGTGCTGTTAAAGGTGTTTCCACCACGCCCGGCGCAACAGCGTTGCACAGGACACCTTGTCGAGACCAAGCCTCCGCCTGAGACCGCGTCAAAGACAAAAGGCCTCCCTTGGAGGCACCGTATGCGCCGCTATTTCCGTATGCACGGAAGCTCTGTTGACTAATGACGTTGATGATGCGTCCATATCCCTTCGATGCCATCTTTGGCCCGAATGCTTGACCCAGGATGAACGGTGCTGTGAGGTTCGCGGCGATGGTGTTGTCCCAGACTTTTTGAGAGAGGTCATTCATGTGAGGTCGGTCGTTTACTCCGGCAGCATTGACGAGGATGTCCGGAAATCCAACACTCGACGTTATCGTGTCAATCGCGCCCTTCAGAGACGCCTGGTCCGCCAAGTCTGCTGTCACGGAAGACGCTTCAACGTGGTATTCAGCCAGCTTGTTGATGGTTTCTTGCAAAGGCCCTGATCGTCGAGCAACAAGAACGAGGCGACAGCCAGCGCGGCCCAGAGCAATGGCCATTTCGCGTCCAATTCCAGAGCTGCCTCCCGTTACGACGGCAACCCTGCCGGCGAGGCCGAACAGGGATGAGAGATAACCTCCGATGGCTTGGGAATTTGGAGCCATTGCGTCGAGAGGTAAGGATGCAATGGGAGAAAGGAAGAATGAAGCGATTTGGCGATGATATCCGGGAAAAGTCAACCTGTGGCCGAAATCGGCGATGATCAGTCCAAGGGCGTAGAGGCGTTAACTATGCGGGGTAGGCGGTTCACAATATCTTGAACAACGGTGACTCAGCGGCGTGATCGAATTGATATGAGGTTCGTATTCGTTTGAATGGTTTCTCGAGAAACAATCCGTTGTTCTACGCTTGATGGAAGGGAAGGGATTCCTTCGCGATGATGCCAAGTGTAAACCACGTATCAGCCAGTGTATTCCAAGTTTTTTGATCATGTGTGTGTCAGATAAGTACGCCACTGAATAAGGAGAACAGTAAAAGAAACCATTTAGCATACCCTCATCTAAAGATAGTGAGCAGAGTATAACAAAAATAGGGAAAGAGGCTCTAAGGCTCTTACCTTTATCATCATCCATTCTTAGCTAATTGTTATGCTCCAAGAGGAGCTAGAGCCTCCGTCATCCCAAACTGACTTCATTCAAGACGCAGATCCGGTCAGAGTTGGTGAGTAGATAGAAAACATTGAGTTATCTTTCACCTAACAGATTACATGAAGGCCCAAGCTCACGATCTTCTAGTACTCTAAGCTGGGCCTGCCAATGCGTGTCGTCCTCTCTGTTCCTTCTTGTGCAAAAACCGAATCGCAAAAGCAGTCCCAATAAGAGCCACAGCCATGCCAACCATGGTAGGATATCCCTTTGGATAAACCGGTGCCTCGACCTGTTGCCAGATGACCAAGGGCAGCCAAGCCTGAAACACATATGCCATCTCATTCATGGCACCAGTGACAAGAGCTCTCTCTTCGTTGTCATCACTGCAAATCTCGTGCGCCCAAGCAAATGTCAGACCACTAATACCGCCTCCAAAGCCACAGAGCATGAAGCATGCCCATGTGAATGCGTTTGGGACGTTCCATACTGTGAGGCCGGCATAGGCGATAATCTTGACGAGACCTGAGAAGAGGATCGCCGGCCAGCGCGCTCCGCGGAACAGACTGTCTGAAGTCCAAGCGTAGATCAAGGTAGTGACGATGCTAATCACCTCGACGATGGTCGGGTAGATGTTGACTTCTTGAATGGTGTACCCTTGTTCTTTCAGCCAGATGGGGAACGCAGGTTGCGAGCTTCCACCGTTTCCGTTGTTGAAGAGGATATACAACAACGTGAGAGCGTATATATGCCAACTCGAAAAGATCTTGACAAACTTGGCCTTGTTGTATGGCGCTCTCTCAGCTCGTCCTTCCAGTTGCATTCTCTTTTTGGCGAGTGCGATCTCATCTTTCGTAAAGTAAAAAGCCCTTGTAATCTCAGGCAAGTCGGGCAAGAAGAAGAAGCCAGAGATGGCAATAGGCAACGACACGATCGTATTAGTAATGAACAGCCATTGCCAGCCGTGGAAACCGTGGACGCCGTCGAGGTTGTGGGACCCAGCCATCAGATAGCCAGACACCATGGATCCGACGTTTCCCATTGCGTGGAAGAGACAGGATCGCTTCGCTAGCTCGTCTTTTCGATACCAACTATTAAAATATAAAGAGCATAATTAGTAACAACTCCATTACTTAAATTAGACTTCAAATTACCTGCCCACAATGTACTGCATCCCTGTGAGGCGTGTTAGCATTGAGAAAGATGCTATGATGTGCTGGTGTGTTGGTGTGTTGGTGTTGAAGCCCCGCCCTTGACGGGATAACTGAGCCACAAAAAGAAAGTAGAGATCAATGCATACCAGGATAGAAGGTGCTTTCGGCGAGACCAATAAAGAAACGCAAAACGTAGATTTGCTTGGCAGTGGTGCATTTGCAAAGCAGGATCGTCAAAACAGACCAAGTGACCTGATCTATTGTTAGTTGACCGTTGACCGTTGACCGTTGTGGGGAGGTTATTTTTAGCATACCTCACAAAAGGGTATCCACAGGCTGGGTCGGATTCGAGTGAGGAGCATGTTACTACTTTTGTCAATATCATCCTAAGGCTTAGACGGGCATGTTATCTCACCTCGGGATCTCTCCTAGAACGTATCCGACAGTCCAGCACGTTTGCATATAGTTGAGTTCGTTGCCTAGGAGGTTCAGGTCCTCCTTCATCCCCGATACAAAGGCATTGTTGATGTTGACCTGCCAAATCAGTATTCTCACTCGTCGCTTGTTCGCGGTGGTCTCACCTGGTCGAGATACTTGATAAAGTAACCGAGCGACGCCAACGTCATCAACGCAGCATCCAACTTGAAAAGAAACCTTCTCTCCTCGGGCGACTTGTCAAAAGTATCCCAGAGATAACTCTTCCATGTTGACTTGGGCTTCTCTTGAACAACAGCAACAACGGTGTCAGAGTCGGAGGCGGGAGAAGGGTCGTCTGCCCTCTGCACCTTTTCGTCTGCCACAGCCTTGGAAATGTCCGCCATCTTGATTTCGGTACTCGGTCGTTCTGCAAAGCCAGTCGATGGATTTTTGCTAGCGGGAGATAACCTTCTTTTAAGCTTAACATTAGAGTGTCCATTTTCTATGCCATGATCTATCCTTTATCCGCCCCAGCCTCAAGATTTGCTTCTTCGGGAAATAATGTCGGGGTTAGTGAGGAGCATGAACAGGTGAATAGATTTTCGTGGGGAGGCGATGCTACGATCGACGGCCAATGATGTCTGTTAGGGAGAAGTCCTCATCGAGGTTGGAAATGTCGTCAGCCAGCTATTGCCAAGTCTGGCTTTGATGCTACGCAGATAGAACCACAAGTAGCACGAGCAGGACAGATCCCAAGACGTCATCTGCGAAACGTTGCATCTCCCATCTGTTGTCCGATTTTCTCCCACTTGATACTGAAACGGATATCTGATCATTCCTACGCTGAGGATAGTAGTTGTTGCAGAGACGATCCACTATTGGTCTGTTGGCGCTGACGTGACTGTGTCCCGGTATGTGGTGCTTGATCGGCCGGGGTTAAGGTTGCGGGGATAGATAGATATAATCCCTCAGCAACTGGGGTTGAATCCTACGTATCCTTGCCCTAAAGGATACTCCTAAGATCATATTGGGAATGGTTCACGGAGAATTACCTGTATCTTTTTCGGTCTCTCAAGGTTGCAAGGGGAGACCAACAGCAGCGACGCTAACGTACATCTTTTAATACCTAACTGTTGCCTATTCTCGTCTGATCGGGCTTTTTCCGACTTGTCTTATCGTTTACATGACTCATGGTGTAACCAACTCGTCAATCACTGCAGATGGCCCTTGTCCATGCAAAAGAATCCTTCAGAGCTCCTCCTCATCCCACTCCTCACTCTCTTCCTCACCCTCAACATAAGGTTGAAGTCTCTCCTTCAGCTCCTCGACGTCGATTCCTCCGAGCGTGACTCGTGGACCACGCTTTCGGCAGGGTGGGAGGGGAACGGTGCGGACGACGTGGATGACGCCGTTCTTGCCGATTCCGTCTTCAAAGTCGACGGCGACGTTGCCGTTGACGACGATGGAAGTCCAGCTCTTCCAGGTGTGGATGTCAACTCCGAGGCTCTTTTCGAGGAGAGTGGGGAGCTCGATGTGGAAGTTGCCGTTGATCTTGGGCTGCTCGCCCTTGGTTTCTTCATCGCCGTAGTAGATCTCGTCGCTGTAGACGGTGGTGTTGGGGACGATCTGGTACTTGAGCAGAGCGGTGAGATACTTCTTGCCAGTCTCGGTGTTGAAGAGGAAGGCTGCAAATGTTAGCTTGAATTTTCTACGCAAGTTTCAGTGCTCACCATTGGCCTTGGGACCAAGACGCTCCCATGCGCTGTTGGAGGGGGCAAACACGGTGCTGCCGTTCATCTTGACATTGTGCACGAACTTGACGAAATCGGTCTTGTCGTAAGCGAGCAGCAGAGTTGAGAATTGGGCGGGGAAGAGGCTGATGACCCGACCGATCATGGGAGGAGGGACGAGGATGCGGTTGACAGCATGGATCCAACCGTTCTTGGCTTTCTGTGCATATGTGAGTGAAGAGATAATCAAGAGGGTGGGATGATGCGTACAATGTTGACGACGACGACCTTGCTATAAAGGTTGACCCTGACACCGTTGAAGCCAACGCTTGTTCGGAGTCTTTGGGGGTTGCCACCCAGCCATGGCTCATTCAGAGCAGTTGGCAGAGTATGGGTGAAGAGAATCCTTCCAGCAGGGTACTCTCCAACGCCGAGGTGATAGTTAAGCACACTCTCGACAAACTCATCGCTGGGCTTGTGGTCGTGGGGGATGTGCTCAAATGCCTCATCAATTGGCGCAAAGAGGGTGTAGTTTGTCTCGGTGCTGTTGAGAAGCTTGCCAAACTTGTCGTGCTTCCCGACCAGCTTGAAAAATTCCTTGGTCTGGTTGCTCTTCTCAAGAATCTCCCAAATAGTCAAATCCGACAGATCCAGTCCAAGCAGGTCGATGGGTGCCTCGGTGGGATGGCCGTGGACCTCTGGGTCCTCAAGCTTCTTGTGGACGGCGTTGGAGATTTCGGAGGAAAGATGCTCAACTGCTTCGTCGACGGTTCCGGCGATCCGGGAGGGCAGTTCCTCAAGAGTATGCTTGATGTCGTTCTTCAGGTGGTTGAACTCGTCCAAGGCCTGGGGGATGACGATGGCCGAGACGGCCGAAGCCAGCGTAAGCGCTGGTACCAATCTCATCTTGAATGAGGAAGTTGTTCAATGTAGTCGGTCACCTGACTTGCAAGTGAAGCACGATAACGTCGACAGGTTCACAGCGGTGAGGCAAGCAACGTTTATAACAGGAAACCAAGAATCAGATGTTCCACTTCAAACTGGTTACGCTGACACTCGTCGCCACCAACCAGTAGGGACAAGATCCGTCAAAGTGCTGGCGTCATCCTTTCGAACCCCGCACCGGATTCCTCGGGTTTTTTGGTCTTACGTGACGGAGCCAAGGTCGCGTTCCCTTGCAAGTCACGAGTTTGATTGGGTGTTTAGCCGGGACAAGGGGCGCTCAGCCGCGCGTCGGTTTGGGAACCTGGTGATGTTATACGCGTATAGGTTCGTATGACGCGATACGCGTAGTGGTACCGAGTATATGAAAGACGTGATACGCCTCAAGGGGTAATTGATATTGGTGATTTCCGTTGTGCTCCACAAGATTCTCTCTCTTACTCACTTGACAGGCTGTGCTGAATGTTATCCGGGGTGGAAATGCTGAATGAGTGCCCTTAACAGCAGTGGTCACGATTAGTTCATCCTCGATCGTGAAAACCTCATTAGCCATCTTCGAAGTGCTCTCGGCAGCGTAGGTGCTGCCTGAGAATCTCAGCTATGATAGCCTTGAGCATACATAGTGTTTCTCAGTGAGTTTGAGATTATATATGCAATCTAACGGTGTTGCAGCCCGGTTCCACAGTCTTTCAAACGGCTCACCTAGGTCAATTTCCCACGACATTGAATACAATCTTTAAATTGCAAAGGCTTTCAAATGAGAACATGAAGCTTAAAACTCCATTTTATCACTCTCGCCTCTCTATGTCACGTCATTCCCGGGAAAGCACTGGGCTCAACCATCACTGGTGCAGGGTAGCATAGACGCGCCTCAACAGCACTATCGCGACGATAACTGGCAAATATGCCACACAACCCAGAGACGCAACTCAAGTTCACCAAAATCCGTTTTGGGAAATTAGGCTGAGCTCGTGAATTTCCTTTCTAAGCCTTTAGACCGCCTTTTCATTCCCCTCGCCATAGAAAAGCGACATCAAGACACCAAAAATGTCGAGTAGGCAGTATGCATCATCTTCCTCCTCCATCGCCTGGTATGTCTCTGTCCATTCGAACCGCTCATTGACGTCGAACTGCGAAAGTTTAGTTCCCAGAACTGCTGCGGTAGCTATTGATGTTAGTTCGCGGATTAGTTGCTCTAAAGTTGTCTCGATCTTCGGGCTCAGTTAACCCATCGACGGCCGGGCTGCAACTATAAGAACAGATTTTCAACGCATCATAGCATCATAACCCAAAGCTAACACAGTGCTAAAGTTGTCTCGTTGCCTAGCCGCTGAGCTTGCCGTGTGAAGAACTCCACTGATGTTGGCGCGAGAAGCTCTTGGAGCGTCTAGCCTTGCGTGAACCATCTACGGGTCCGAAAAGCCGGTTCCCACAGCTCCAATGCCTCTCTCTTTCGCTTGTGCCCACGGCCAGCAACTAAGACACCCGACAGGTACATGTAGTAGTGGGTTGCTTTGTAGTATCAACCAAATATATAATTAATTGCATTGTTTAGCTTGACTGAGTTTGATTTGTCGATGCAACAAGGACCCATCCAGACATATCGCATGCCATCAACGTTTCATTTGTTCTGCATAGAACTTGATCATCTTGTAGCCATCCTTGCCGCCACCAATACTATTCTCAAAGTCTGTGAATGTCAACTCTTCATTATCAGGCCCCTATGTGTGCGAGTGTATAGTGCACTTGAGATCTTTGTTTGTACATCGATCCTTAGTTGAACAGAGTCCACCATCGGAACTGTATTCAAGGAGTCACATTTCGCGTAGAGATCACGTTCGGTATAAAGGGGGCGGCTGTGGCTTGAGGGGAAGCATTGGACCCCCCTTTGGGCGAGAGCTGAGCTTAAGTCAAGCTCGTACGTAGAGGTTGGGAGGACGAAAAGATCATGAGGCTGCAGGCAGCCACGGCAGAGCTATTCGCTGCAGCTGGGCCGTGTGTTGGGCGCATCGTAGCGTATAGATATGACGGCCAGTGCCATACATCAACAGCACAGGCACTCCAAGCACTGATCCGCGTTGTGCTAAAGAGACTAAAGATTACAATATGGTCCTTCGACATGTGAATTCATTTCAAAGCCGGTTGACCGGCCAAGGATATCTTAGAATTCGCGCACTCGGAAACGGCAAGGACGTTTAGCGGGCGGTAAACTTGGCTGAACCCGTGGCTCTAGTCACATTCCAATCAGCCACTCCAAGAGGCCTGTGTGAAAAGCCGTTTCGGACTAAAATCGTCACTAGTTACGATCAAAAGTACTCGTCTACGCAACGATTTAGCAAAGATCTAACTAGATACTATAATAGCTATAAGGCTTGTAATGATTCCTGTCGTCGTAGTGGGGTCCTAAAGCTCGGATATGACCTTTTCATAAGCAGGAGGGGTGATGAGAGCATAATGGTGGAAGCATGTGAACGGAACTTTCGTTTGCTTTCAACTGAGACATTCTATCCGTTCGAGCTCAAATCTATACCACAAGTAATCAGCTGGAATGCATCTAGACCCTTCGCCTAACCATGTGGACGGGGGCTTGTGCCACAATTGGGGCCCCCGGGGTCTCGATGCCTTTGTGGCTGGGCCTCTGCTTCTAATACACTGATACCTCGACCCATATGAGTTTCTGCCTCCAATGATATGTTATCTGACCCTAGTCTCAGCTCGCCACTAAGCACTGGCCATTCCTTCCCGTCACATAGCTCGCTCACATCTGCCGCTTCCCGATAGTTTCGGATCCAGCCGCAGCAGCTACAGTCCGCTAGCAACCCATTAGCTCTCATATTGCAGTTCTAGGCAGAGGTGATAGTAAGACATTATTTAGAAATATCACGATGGCTGAGAAGGATGGAGTCTGCGATTGGGCAAGCCACCAGGCGAGTATGATCTTGGATGTATATAGAATATATATAAAGTCAACATGTCCGCCCTTAAGCTCCTATCCTATCCACCGTTGAAATACAAAAGACACAACAGCGGCGGTATAAAATACAAACGCCATAAACGGTATACGTCGTCAAGCAGACATGACTTGGCACGCCCAACTTGTGCTGGTGCTGGCCCTGGCCTGCATGGTAGCCGCCTCGTGCTTTGGCATGTCGGACGACTGCTCCGATAACCCGATCCCGCTGCGACAATTCAATCCGCTCAACTTCCACGCCAAAACATGCAACCTCAAGTGGAAGAACGGCTGCACCATCCTAGACAAGCACGGCGAGCTACAGCAGAAGCCGCCTCCGTTCCCGCTGTGTGATGCGCTGCACCGGTCATCCGGGCTACTGCCCATCGACGCCTACTCGCTGGCGCTGCAGCACAACCACTTTGCTCCGGACTCGGCCAGATTCACGCTGCATGGCCTATGGCCCAGTTCGGCGGGTGGCTCTGGCGAGAAGAACCAGCCCTATGGCTGCCTCAATGGCGAGGAGTTCGATGAGTCGATCCTCACGACCTTTGGCGACCTGCTGAGCTACTTCTGGCCGACGGACGCAAAGTTCCACAACACAATGCAATGCTTCATCCTGTCTGAGTATATGAAGCATGGCACCTGTGCAGTAATTCCCGGCGCTGACGGTCTGGCATTCCGGATCCCGCAGGAGGCCTACTTCCGCACGGCATTTGTGCTAGCCCGCGAGTACAATGCAAACGCCGCGTTGGCAGAGCAGCTACAGGACCTGGAGCCGTTAGTTAGCACCCGATGCGTGCAATGCGCATATCTGGCGACGGTGGGCTGGACAGAAACAGACGTGGCCAGCGTGCCGCGCATGTCGGGCGACTGCATTGACCAGTGCTTTGCTTGCGGCGACCACTGGGATATATGTCCGCCGGCACAACTGGACAGCACCGTGTTGCTGGACCCTAGCAACGCGCCGCTGAAGAAGAGTGATAGTAGCAGCAGTGGAAATGCGAGCTTCCCGCTGCTGGAATTTGCTATGCCGGCCCTGAGCAGTGACAACACCTCCCCCTGGGAGGGCACCTGGCGCTCATTTGGCGCCGAAGAGCTCGGGTCCGGCAAGTTTGAGTTCGCGCAGACGTTTACTGATAACGTCTTGACCGTTACCACCGACAGCCCATACCCCCTGACATGCACCTACGAGCCGCAATTACCAGGGGAGCTGGTACTGCGATGCGGCGACGAGCACCTGGAGGACTGCCGGGTGCAGCGGCTGCCGGATATTGGTGGGCTCGAGGTGGCCTTTCTGGCCTGTAACCATACCGGGGCGCCGGCGCCGGCGAGCTTCTACGCCGCCATGGACACACCCGGATGCGGCAACTTTCTTATGTTCCGTTGCAAGGCGTCGGACGCGGGCTGTGCCTTTTCTCCGGATGCCATCTCGGCGACCGGCAGCAAAGCGTCTAAGCCCGAGACTGAGACCAAGATCGAGCCCGAGTCTGAGCCCAGCCCTGTAAGCCACTCCCAGCCGGGCATTGCGGGAGCGCCTCCCTCTCTGCTGGGCTCATGGCGCTCACTCCAGGTATCCAGCCACTATGAAGATGGCCTCGCGCAATGGAACTTTACTGCCGACGGCCAGGCAACGATGCAGTGGCCAAACTACCCTGGCCGCGGCGTCCAGCGCTACTCAGTCTCGCACTCTGACGAGGATCCTAGCCTGGTGCTCCTCGCCACCGCCAGCGGCACCATCACCACCTGTCGCTTCCAGTTCCAGTTCCAGCCGGTATACTCGTACGCCGTGCTCAACTGTGAATCGCCGGTAGAAAACAAGGATAATACACAAAACACACAATGGGCCATGGGCCGGTGTAACCCGTGCAATGTCCACTGTCGCTACTCATGCAGCCCCGAGAACGACTTCTGCGGCGCCGGTTCATGCGACCCAACCGACTCGGTACAAGGAGCATTTACTGGCACTCTGCCCTCGCCTCCTCACAATACACACACAACACTTGAATACAGCCATGACTGGTGCACACCCGAAGACTCCAGGTGCTGGCCCACCAAGACGGCCATCCGGAAGCTAGAGCGGGCGCTAGACCCCGCAGTGCCCCGGCTCGGCGTCCGGTGGAGCAGCTACCCGCAGCCGCAGCCGGCGCCGGTCCCGATGGGCTCCGCTCACAACCAGTCCTTCTACGGCCTGGGCGACGCGCCCGAGGGCCTCAGGGCACTGTACTACTATGAGGATATTGCCGAGATGCAGCGCCCATGCTTTAACCCGCACAAGGGTCCCTCCATATGGAACGTCGCGTCAGACATGTGCAAAGCCGCGCTGCACCAGAATGAGTACCGCGACTGGAACCCCTTCATCGTTGTCTTTCCGCTCAACGAGCGCCATATAGCCGCCGCCCTGACATTCGCCGCGAGGCACCGCCTGTGCATTGCTACCGCCGGCACTGGTCACGAGTACAACAGTCGCAACTCATGCCCGACCGGCGGCATCCTCATCCGCACAATCTTGCTTAAGGACAAGGCCTTTATGCATACCTGGCGGGAGGACCCGGCTCTGGCCCCCGCCGGCGCATTCCGCTTTGGCGCCGGCGCCGTCTTCGCCGAGATGCATCACTTCTCGGGCGAGCACCACCGCGCTATTGCGTCGGGCTGGTGCTCCACCGTCGGCATGGTTGGCTACCATCTCGGCGGCGGCCACGGGCCCTTTGCGCCGTCGATGGGCCTCGGCGTCGATAACTTGCTGGAGATTGAGGTCTTGCAAGTCGGCCGCGACGCTCACGGCCAGCCCATCGTCCATAAGAAAATCGCCAGTCGCCGTCGCAATCCGCAGCTCTTCTGGGCCATGCGCGGCGGCGGTGGTGGGGTCTGGGGTGTTATTCTCTCCATGACGATCCGCGCCCACGCCGTGCCCGATGGTGGTCTCAGCCGCGTCTTCATGGTCCAGAACGGCACGTTTTGCCAAGATTCGCGGCCGTTTGGCTATGAGTGGCTGCGCGCCATGTGGCCTCGCTTCGTCGAGTGGCAGTTAAGGCTCAACCATAAGGTCAGCACGCAACCCTCGTTCTTCATCAATACCACCGAGTACGCGACGGGTGGCCTCTGCGCAGTCACTTGGACGTTTAACTTTGAGTACTTCTACGCCGGCGGTCAAGCAGAGCCAGACTATGTTCTGTTCCGCGACCGCCTCAAGGACGACGTGCTGCAGGCGACGGCGGTGCAGGAGAACAACTTCAACTCGGCCTATGACTACATCCTCTTCATGCCCGCCAACAAGTTTCCACTCTCCGTCACGAACCCGCTGCCGGCGCCGCACCCGCCCTCCGATGCGGCCACTGGCTCTCAGAACTCGGTCCTTGTCTCGCGGCAGGCCATGGAGACAAAGTTTGCCTCGACCATGATGGACGTGCTAGATATCTGCGTGGAGACCCTGAAGCATCCTGACCCAACGTCGCCGGACCCAGCGAAACAGCGATGCGGCTTCCACTACCTCTACACCTCGCTGACGGGCAATCTGGGGAGCTCGCAGCCGGACGACACGGCCATCTCACCAGGCTTTCGCTCAGCGCTCATGCTATGGAATGCCCGGACCTTGACAACGCAGCAGTCGATGGACACGATATACAAGCTTGGGCCAAACAGCTACTTCTCTGAGAGCTCGTATGTGATGCACAACTGGACGGCGAGGTACTGGGGCCAGAAGAGGTACGAGCAGTTGCTGGCTGTGAAGAAGGCGCACGACCCGGGGAATCATTTCTGGTGCCATCATTGTGTTGGGGATAATCCGGATGATGCGTATGGGAATCCGCTGGGTGCTGCAGCTGATTTTGTCAAGGTAGATGACACACAGGAGCAGCTACCTCTTAGTTGAGTGCTGGCTGTGAAAGAGGCCAGGAGATCTTGAATCACAACCGCCTCTAACCCTCATCATAACCCGCCAGCAAGTTGCAACTACACGGTGATGCAACAGTGATGAACTGACACCATGTTCAACATCATGTAAACTTGAAATATAAAACACATTAATGCCAGTTCTACAGGTATAAAGTACATCGCTATGATCATATCAAACATTCAAAAACCGCCATGCCTCTAGTCCAGCTTCAGTTTCAAAGCTTCATCCACCTTCTTTGCCGCGTCAATGCTTTCCTTGAGCACACGCTTCTCCTCATCAGTCAGTTCAATGGCTTCTGAGCCATCCATACAACTCATGTCCGCCTTTGTAGCACCCTTGTGCCACTTTCCATCCACCATCCAGTACTCTGGGACTTCGTATCCCTTGGGATCCACCTTTTTATTCTTTAACAAACTTCCGTTGTACCATATCAACTTGTCCTTGGCATCTGTGTGTGCAATGACAAAGCTGCACACCTTTGTGACGTTTTGCGCGTTGGCGTCGTCGGCCCAACCTATCATGGAGCCGTAGTGCTCCTCAAACTCGTATGTTGAGCCGCCAAGTTCCAGGCCAAGCCACCAAGACTCCTTATCTCCGTGGGTCAACTTGTACGTGACTTCTTCGCGGACGTCGTATGTGTTTTGCCATGCAACGTGGAGCATGCCGACGAGAACGTTGACACGGGCCTTGTTGACGACAACGACGCCCGAGTCGCATTCCTCGGCGTAGTCTTCTGTCCAGACTAGTGAGTTGTTCATCTCTGGTGAAGGGATCTTGATTTGGTCCTTCCACCAGTCGTGTCTTGGTCGGAAGGCATGCTGCCATAGTAGACGATCGTGGAACAGGTAGGCGCCCTTCTTGACATAGGGTCTCTGGGCGAAAAGTGCCTCGGGCTTTTGCAGAAAGACGGCATCTGCATCCAAGAGGATGACTTGCTCAAAGGTTGATGCAAGCACAGCGAATGCCTTGATGGCCCATCCACCATCCTTGAGCTTCATCGTCTTGTCATCAAAAACGTCAAAGACATTGAGGAACTCAACATCCTTGGCCCCCTCCAGGCCGGCGATCTTGTCACGCTCTTCTTTTGACAAGTCCTCATCTCCAGCATAGGCGATCTGAATCGGTAGGGTAGATCCCAGGACTTTTCGGAGAGAGACGATCAAATGGCCGGCAAAACGGATCGACTGCTCTCCTCCTCCAACGGGAATGACGATGCCGCGCGAACTTTTGACAAAAGATTTCCGCAAATCTGATAGAGGCGTTCTTGACCCAGGATTGCGCGCCGGCCTTTGTAGAAAGGGGAAGAGCTGCTGCGCTGTTGTCTCGGTGGTGGCAAGCAGTTCTTTTGCGACAAAGGAATTGGGGCTCAACTTGTCAGACTGAGATATCCATTGACTAAGTTGTCTCGATCGTTGTCCAACCTCCCAAAACTTGTCCTTGTATGGTGCTTTAATCTCATGGTCGGCAAATTCCTTTGCCGTGGCTGTGATGTTGTCAAGCTCAGCCTGGGACAATTGCGACCAATCGATGCGCATCCACTCAGAGGGCCAGCCTCTGCAAGCGACAAGAAGCAGAAGAATGGAAAAGGACACAAAGATACCCAGACGCACAAGAATACGTCGCGGATCTCGAAAGCGATGTCCAAGGCCAAAGGCCGATTCCAGCGCCATCGTTGAAGGGAAGGGAAAGTGGTCGTGTGACGTGACGTGGACTTTGAGATGAGATTGTAAAGATTAGGAAGAGTTAAAGTGCCAGGGGGGGCGTGATAAATGGAGCCCGGAAGCTAATTGAGCCGACGTCACGGGAGGCAAGGGGGAAAAAGGTGTTGGCCCACTGTGGAAAGGCGAAGTTTCTTGGCTTGACGACGATTGTCTTGGCTTGGCCAACCAGAGTGAAGCTGGAACCGCCCCCGGTCAGCCCCGGAATCAGGACGCGACGAGAAGACGATGGTGTCTCTTTTGGTGTGTGTAGCCTTTTTTGGTGTCTATTTAAACAGCATTATTCAATAAAAGCTATTGTATCTTTAAAATCCCCTTTAAACCACTTCCATCGTCTCAAATACCTGATCAGTGCCGTCTCTGATGATAATCTCACCCTGTTCTACCTGTAGTGGGGAATCATTGACCACTGCCATTGGATCACCCCCCCCCCCCCCTTGTTGGTTGTTGGTTGTTGGTCTTTACACTGCAACTCTGCCCAGCCTGATTTCACTAAGCGCTCAACTTTTTTCTTGCTCCTCTGTCTGTTGGTACCGAGGCCTAATTTTAACTCTTGCCATGTCGGTCAGGACCTGCAGTTCGAAAAAGTCACATTACTTCGAGGCATGGATTCGAATGTCCAGGGGATGAAAAATCCAAAAGATACCCTGGCTTCATGGAACAATGGAGTCCTCGACAACCTCAAAATGCGAAGTAGACGCACCAGAATCCAAGGACAGCCGAGCCAGAAGCGCCAGACGCTTAACGGTCCTGTAAGGGCTGGAGCTGAACATGCAAGTCCCTGATCTAGCAGCTTTGGGCTAAATCTGTAACCGCAGCCACCGAAATACCCCTTCACCCTGGCCAATAAGTGAGAGTGAGGTTGGAAATGCATCTCGCCCCCACACCAAAGGATGATCTGTTTCGGCTCGAGTCTGCCTTAAAGTCTTGTGGGCTCTCCCACACTGATCGTCACTCTCGTTCCATCCATAATCCTCACATTCTTCCTTGACTTTTTACTGCCGCTCGTTTTTCCGTTACTCAAACATCATGCGTCTTTGGGTCATTGTCACTCTGGCTCTGCTGCATCAGCCAGCCCTTGCTCAGGATGATATATGCTGGGGAGTAGATGGAACACCATGGACTGGCAACAAGCGGTGTCCTGGCTCCTCTACTTGTTGTGGTGCAGACGCGACATGCATGCCCAATCGGCTCTGCAAGAACAAAGGCCAAGCGGTGGACGAGTTTGTGAGAGGGCCTTGTGCTGTGAAGCCGTACAGCAAGGAGAAGTGCGCAGCCATCTGCGTCTATGGTGAGTCGCCCAAGCAAACTGTCCTGTGAGACACACTGACCAAGGCTCGCTTTGTAGAGGAGGTCAACAATCGCTTTCCACGAGTGAAGAGATGCGAAGATGGTAGTTATTGCTGCGACAATGACAGTGGCTGCTGTGATGCCGGCCGTGGAGTCTTCATCGACGACGAAGGCAACCCTGAGGGCTCCAGCAAGGAAAAAGAGACTACTTCGAGCGAGGCCTCCGAGACAACAACATCTTCAATAGCCTCTACAACATCAGCGCCTTCCTCCACATCCACCTCTTCCGCCCCATCGACCACAACCACCGACTCAAGCCCTTCTTCAGACGCCGAAGAACAAAACAACGACAAGGAATCTGATACTTCTGACGATGACATGGGCCTCAAGATTGGCCTGGGAGTCGGAATTCCCGCTGCTGCCATCGGGGCCGCTCTAGCGGTCTGGTTCTTCCTCCGAAAGAGGCGAGCCCCAGCCGATCAGCCCAAGCCCTACCTCCCTGAATACGCCCCCGCCTACCCAGACATGTACCAACAACGGCCCCCGCAAATGTACCAGTACCAGCAACAACAACAGCCCGTGTATCAATCCTACGCTGAGATGGACGGCCGCCGGGACTCCAAGGCTCCGGGGGCGGTGCAGGAGCTACAGGGCTGAGGCAATCTTGGCAGTGATATGTCACCTTAGTGTAGTATTCTTCTTCTTTCTCCAGTATGAGCTGTGTTTCAGAACGAAATTACGATACGGTAGATGGTGTTGGTAGCTTCCCTGGCACGGCGTTGAAAGTTTGGTGTTTTTGAGTAAATCTAAATTTAATTCCATTAGCTGACACGTGGATCCATTCAACCACTTCATACAAACGCTCTTCGTGAAAATCTGGTGATGCCGAGCCATGAGTCCTGAAGATCGGTAGCCAGGGGAAGCCTTGCACTCCACTCAGAGGATCCAGCCCCCCGCGCGATCAACGCCAACTCGGTACCGACAAACTGGTTTCAGCGGCAAGTTAGAGACCTTGATTGGTCGTGGAGGGTACACTCATGTCATTGTGCATCTGCATCTGGCAATTCGGTTACGATGCGCCCTTGTTCTCATTCTCGCAAGGTCCTTGTTAATTTGCCAAGAAGCTCACGTAAGAAATCATGCATTTGGGAGGGGGCGGTACCTCTTGGCTCTTTTTGGGGGCCGTTTCATCGCGAGGGAAATCCCTCTTTGAGCAAGTATTGGTTGGTGAGTGAGCACAACCCTAGAGAGAAGTCAAGAAAAATCTTATCCTACTTGACCACGAGGGTGGAAGGCTCTAAAAAGCACCGACAGACTACTGCGTAAGACCACATGGAAGAAGCAATACCAACAATCGGGGTTGTGGTTGCTTGTAGGTAGCAAGCCTCCCACTTTTTTCACATCGTAGAGATTTGTGTGAGGAGTGGTTCAGCAGCGATGGCGATCACAGGAGCATGACTATTAAATAATTTAATTGCTGACATAGGACCCAGAACACATGAAGATCCTGTCTAATTACTCCTTGGCCTTCTTCTCTCCACCCATAGCGTTCTGAACAGACCCGCCGATACTGCCCTTGGGCGTGAACTGCTTTCCAATCATGCCCTGCTTGTCGAAGGGACCACCAATCTTTTGGCCCATTGATCCAATTGCACCTTGCTCTATCCGTGAAAGCATTAGTATGACTGTGTTTAATCGGATAATGGAGCAACGAACCGGTGAATTGCTTGCCAATGCTGCCCTGGGCATCCATCGCCTTTGGCATGGTGTCCTTATTCAGGTTGGTAGCGTCAATAGGCTTGTCCGACATGGTGACAGTTGGTATGTTATATGTACTGTTGATACTGGTATATATGGGAAGAGTACAGATGAATGATATGAGATGCTGACAAGAGGATGGTATTGCGTCAAGGTATTTTATAACATTTAAACTCCATGATTACATCACCCGGGCATAGGCGATTCCGCCCAAAGTCGTGATCTCATCACTCGTAATTCGGCCATGCCTACAGCGATTCGATGCACCTACACAGTCATGAGGTCATCCACTGAAATGGTCAACGTCTACTGTTCATTCCCCGCGTCATCACCGCAAGCGTCGACCTAGGACAGCCACGTGCATCATGAACTAGCCTGTGGTTCAAGCCCGGTAGTCTAATACAACAACACAGCTCACGGGGATATTAATTTCTGCACAGCAAAGTTTTCAATAGCAATTATACGATAGCGACACCGTGATGGAGTTCCTTTTGAAGATGTTGTCTAGGAAAGCCTCGATGCCGAACATAGCAATCCTCTAACCACATCGAGTCGTGTACATCTCCACTGGTAGCTTAGCATTCTTCCCCTCGATTAGGAGCAATCATAAATACACTGTGGCCCATTCAAATGGGAATGATAATAATTCAGATCCAAAATCATATGGGGAAAGTTTGCATCCCGGAAAAGGTCTTGACTTTCCAGGCAGGGGCATCTTTAAATGATCTAGGCTACATACCCCGGGCCACCTTACGTCAAGACTTGAGAAATCAGTACAGCAGGCGGGGAGCTTGAAACGGGAGAGATAAGCGAGACAGTTGTCGTTCAGTTCAAAGGGAGACTCTAGCAGGGTTGAGACGTTCGCGGTCAATCCACCAAAAGGAACAAGATAGTCCGAGCAAGAAAGACCACTAGACGAAGGCTCTTACGCGATATAGCACCATCTAGACATCCAATAATAGTGATGCTCCTGAGCGATGGACCCTCCAGCTCTAGACCTTGAAGCTGCCTGCTCCTGCCGCTCGTGGGTCGATATTTCTATCACCCAGCAACGGTTCGTAAAGTTAATGTCACGGGGCATTAAGTCGAGGAGGCGATGCGGTCCTGTTGTGAGTCATTCTCAAGTTCTAAGGATAAATGAGCCCTGCAGACCTAGGTATCCTTCCGTGGCGATGACTTTTGGATGCTCCCTGAGGGTGCAACTCCGTGAAGATGGCGCCTCACTCTGAACAAATCAAATCGGAGTGTGGCTTAGGCAGGAAATGCCTGATGATCTCTGCTTCTTCCCCGCGCTGTGTGGTGTGGGCCTCGTATTTGATGTATCCTTGAGCCTCTGCAATTGGCCGACTTTATAGTCGTGAACATGGTTGGTGGGCCGGGTGCAAGGCAGATTTGGGTATTGCTGCCTTGCAAGGTCTTCAAACTGTTGGATAGGAGCAATAGGAGGCGGTCAGAGTCCTATGACCATACATTTAAGCAAAAGGCCGGCCGCAGCATTAGCCACCTAGAATGCCGTCTTATCCGTTGCTTCTCTATATTGCCGTGCTGTCCCCCGCGGCCGGAATTTTGCATTGCCGTGTTATCCGTCACAGCCAGAAACCTGAAGGCCTGTTGCAATTAGGTGGCTCGGCTGTTCTCCATGAACTGCAATGATTGACTGCTGCCTAGATATTATTAAAGGAATAAAACCATAAGATCAACGACATTTTGACATAACTCAGCTTGCACAGCCACTCTGAGATGGGTATATAAAGGCCGTCAACAAAGACGTGAACTTCGCTCTTGCAACTTCACATCACATCACATCATGAAGCCATACCATTACACAATTGAGCAACTCTACCGTGACTGGCGATATGCCGTCGAGAAGGACTTTGTCACCACTGATGGCAAGCCTTTTCCCTACGCCCCAGGCGGTCACTTGCAATGGGGCAACGAAGATAGAAAGCTTTCTCTGAGCGGAGAGCCGCGCGATGCTTGTCTCAGCCGTGATGGCAAGCGGGCAGCAATCGTGGTCGACAAAAGAATCCAAATCATCGATACGGAGACTTGGGAGACCATTGTTGTTCTCAAAGGCCACACGCGCCCCGTAGACAGCCTTGCGTTCAAACCAAACGACAGCAACATTCTTGTTTCGTCTGAAGGAACAGATGCTGATCGGATCCGTGGTGACGTTGAGCCGACCATCATTGTTTGGGATATTGAAAAAGCTAAGAAGGCTCTCCGCTTGGAAGAGTCTGACTTGCACGTCATCTCCAAGGCTGCTACAGCTGTCGCGGCCTCCAAGTTGGAGGGTCTAGGCTTGGAACTGAAGGATCCTGGGCAGGTAGAGCTTGAAACAGCTTTGGCGTCTGAGATCGACCGGGTCATGGCAAAGCAAGGTATCACAGACAACATTCGCATCTGCGGCCGTCTCCAAATTGGTCATCAGCCCGAGATCTTCAACGGATCTGGAACTCGAATGGTGTATTTGCCTGGATATGCCCCGGAATCCGACGAACCGGTTCCTTGGGATGTCGTGATTTGCTCGACGGATGACTTCAAACCCATCCTGACCCTGAAAGACCATACCGATGATATCAAATGGGTTGGCTGGAGCCCTGATGAAACACTTCTGGCAACTATGTCGTTCGGCAAGACAATTCGCATCTGGGATGCTGTCAAGGGCCATCAAGTTCACTGTTTTGAAACCGACCATTATTATTGGGCCGGCTCCTTCAGCCCTGATTCGCAGCATTTCGTCGCCACGGACGGGGTTGGCATCATTCATGTCTATGCGCTCCATGCGGACAAGACATTGTACTGGGAGTTCCAAACTGAGGGTCCAAAGATGTCCAGATCCTCAGTCGCCTGGCACCCAAATGGTAAGCTGGTAGCCGTTGGTGGGAGGAGGGACGGTGAGATCCTTCTATTGGATATTGTCAACAAAGAGGTGGTCCAGAGACGACTTCTTTCGAACAGAGACTCCAAGGTTGATGGTGAGGCAAATCCGATGATAGCGGGATGGTTCGTTGGGGTCAATCAACTCAAGTTTGTAGACGGGGGGAACAAGCTCGTTGTGTGGATGAGTGGCGACGGCAGCATCGAGGTGTTTGACCTGAGTAAGGAAGTAAAGTGGAGGTTTGCGAGAGGTGGAACCGAGGATGGTCCAGAGGCTGAGAAGTGGAGAGATGAGAATGGAAAGGTTACAAGTGAAGCAGGTTCTGGTATGTTTGTCTTGGAGAAAGAAGGGAAGTTGACCCTGGCCAGCGTTGACTCTGATGGCGTTCGACTTTGGACTGTGCCATTGACGGATTGAAGGGCAGGTACCGGAAGCTCGGTAGGGATTTGAAAGCGGACAAGAGTGAATCAAGGAAGAAAGATGTTCGGTAAGATTCTGGACGGAGGTTGGTGTCAAGAACTCTCTAGGCTTGCTTATTTTCCCATCGTTCGCTCGGTATGACTTCAAGTCTTGACTTTTCATATGAGTTAACTTTTTTGAGGCATCTGAGAATGGCTTCGTTCACTAGCAGCTTGGTATGTAGCTCAGGCAGATTGCAAGCTCATCTACTTTTCAAATATATTACTATTCAGTCCGTTGTTTTTAGAGCAATGTGTGATTTTCTGTGTAGTGGTTAGGGTTAGACAGAACATCTTTTCGAGTGTTTGGTGACGCCTGACTATAGAAATTGAGGCTCCCGACTTGAATTGTGGAGGGCGCTGTCGATTGTGGGTGGTAACACGATATGATACACTGCCACAGTCCACAGTCTTGGCGGTTCAGCAAGGGAGTCAGATTTGAGGGAGTAGCCAAGTATAGAGTCATGGGCTCCAAGATTCGAGGCCATGATTATCCACGGCCTGCTTTCTTGGCCACTCTATACGATAGAACGCTTACCCTCCATATCCTGATGTACAAACTACGACGGGATTCAGCTCAGCTGAGGTCTTCCATATTGGCCCGAATCGCAAATGGGAACTTGGTTTGGCCGGTTAAGCTCTCAACTAACTATCTCCTTACCTTTTTCATCTTTCTCGTTTGCAAGCATGACACAACGACTATTATACCCTGCATCTCAGACACCTGGTACCAGATCTACACCGGGTTCATCATCAGCTTCGCCATCGTTGCTATTGTCATCTCCTGTGTTGAAACCCGCAAGTCTCCATGCGGCAAGTTCACCAGCGGTTACGGCCACGACGCCGACGTCAGGGCATGCCTGGGTTCAGTTGCGGATGCTATTCCGGTTAGCGATGCAATTGCTGAGCCATTCTTTGGGTTGGCTGCCTACGAGTTTACCAAGAAGAACAATGGCAGCTTCGTCAATTTTGACGATAGACAGCAGGTGACCAACTTCACTGGGATGTGCCTCGGAAAGCTAGAGATGTAACAAATGCATTTCACGCACACGCTATATAGAAAGAAGAGGAAATCGCCAGAGTGCAGTCGTGCAACTCGTCTGATAGCGGTGGAAATTCAAGGGATACCATTACTTATTTTCACTACAAGCATTCTACCAAGCTACGCTAGGATTTGTTTCACCCAGCTCCAAAAGGACTATGAAAAAATCTAAAAGAAGTTGATCTCAACAAGCTTGAGTATGCCACCTAAGCCCAAGACCGATAGGTCTTTCCATACTTGGATTCTTGTGCCAGGAGCTTGACGAACTCATCTGCAACCTTTTCCTCTGTGTTGTGTTAGCACATGATCACTGTTATAAACGTTGAAGACTCACCAACTCTCTCAGACACATGCAGCTCATCAAACCAGAAGAAACTCTCCTTAACCTCCTTTTCAACCGGACAGTCGAGGAATTCACCAATCTCGCAGTGCCTATAGTGACCAGTGATATTGGCAGGGGCATCAAGATACTCCTCAGGGGTCTTGAGCATATCGGTCATCAAGCCATGGAGGTCAAAGAAAGAAAACGTCGCGCCGGGCCATCGCTTCTCAACAATAAGCTGAAAGGGTACACCGTACTGCAGCATCGTCTTGGCGCTGGTGAGGTACTCCATGAGCTTGTAGTTGTAGTCGGTCATGTTGTAAGCAGTCTTGTTGAACCAGGCTGGGTTGTCGAGTCTACCGCCGTCCTCAGGGATAAGGTAGGCAGGAGATCGTTCTGCCGCAGGGGGTGTGATGGCGATAAAGTGGCGGCCGCCAGTCTCATAGAGTGCGTCAAAGACGTCCCAGACACAGCTGACGTATGAAGTAATGTTGGTGCCCCGAGCATTAGAATCAGTCAAGAAGCCATTGGTAGTCAAGTCGTTTCCTCCAATCAAGACAGCATAGGCAGTGTTGTCAGCCGTGCGGTCGCCATAAAGCTCATCAAATTCAAGATCGGCCTTAAAGGCTGGGACCTGCTCGTCTAAGACAGAGGGAAAGGGCTTTCCGGGTGTAAGGACAAATTCGCGCTCATCAATCTTGTTGGAGCAAGTTGCACCCCCAACAGCGTAGTTGAAGCTCTTGGCACCAGTTTTGCGAGCTACCAGTCGGGGCCACTTGTAGCCGCCACTGGTTGTGGTGTTACCATTCTCAGGGAGGATTGTTCCAGCAGGAGGTAGGCCTTGATGCTCGTAGATGTAGTTGAGGCGGTTTTCATCAGAGAAACTGTCACCAAAGTTGACTAGGTTTTGGAGGTTCAGGCAAGAGGATGCCGCGAGGTGCACCATGGAGGCGAAGACAAGGACGGACCTCATAATGAAGAGTTAAGGAGGCGTTGAGAAAGAATGATCAAGGTTGCTGGTTGCTAACAAGTTGCTTGCCCAACTTGAAGCGAAGGCTTGACTCTGTCTTTATACATGAAAAGAAGTCTAGGATCATAGTTCAGCTGGCTAAAGTGGTAATTGGCCCGGGTGGCGGTGTATCCAGGTAAGGACTGGCTAATTTACCCATCCGGTCAATGAGCGTCAGAAATGGATAGGATCTGGATTCAGATTGAATCGAGTTTTCAGCTCTTGACCAAGTCAGACGTAGCCAAGATCTTGGGGAAGTGGGCCAGTATTACGCCCAGCATTGGCTCCAGATGCAACTCTTGATATTTTTCCTAAAGCGACATAGCGGGATCCGCGCATTGCAACATTGATCCTGACATGCCAAGAGTCAGCACGTTTTCTGTCCTTGCCGATGATTGCTCCTTGTAGGGCTAAAAAGCGACAGCATCTCTTACACCAACTTGACCCGTCTCCGCTGACCAAAGGTATACTCATCCTCGGCAAGCTGATCAACATCCCACCTAAAACAACCCAACCTTTGAAAAGCTCCCTCCTCAGTCTCGTGAACGACGATACCAGAAACGTAGTACAGCCAGAGGGGGTCGCCCTCATCAATACCCCCAATGTTTATATACTTGTCTAAAAGTATGTAGTAGACAGATGTAGCTGTAGCAGGAAGCTCATCTACATCCAGGTCAAGGGTGATCCGGATGTCTTGGGCTTTCGACGAGTCGTGGTGGAATTCGTCCAAACTGCGACATAGGATATCGCATTCGGCCTCTAGTTCCACGCCACCTGGTCCAGAAGAGACGTGCGAAAGCGAAAAGCCTCTATATGGCTGTTCAGAGACCATCTCGACAGAGAGGAACATGACAGGACAGTCTAAGCTAGCCCAGGACCACGCTGGGGCTCTCTTGGATCTGTTCGTGATAGGGCGGAAAGGAAGATTGCCATTATCTGGACACAGGGGGGTGCGGTCGTCGCGTGACCAGACGAGCTGTGATGGTAGGCAGGCCATCCACATGCCCGCAACATATGTCCTGTTGATATCAGTTGCCAAGTGCCTCGACTGTAGCAGTTCATTCGCTATCCCCTGTAGAGCATGAAGGCGATCATCGGCGACAGTGAGCGATCGTGAGGTGAAGTCGCCGACCATGGCGTTCCACATTCCACCCAGGAATAGCCCCGACATCCAGCCATCCCCGTGGCTTTTGTGGTGGGTTTCGAACATATCAAAGTGCTTGGTTCCGAACGCGTACAGCTTCTCAGGTTTCTCCCGATCAATGTTGCCCAGGTTGAGGAATCTTCCTTGATCGAGGTTACAGTGGCATTGCAAGGCATAGCTTGAGAAGATCAAGATGCGCCGGGAGAGCACAGCCTCTTGAAAAGCCCAGCCCCGAGTCCGTAGAGCATTTGGGTGCGTGAAGAAAAATCGACGTTTCGCCGCCAGTGTTACTCGGCCGACTCGAGGATTCTCTGGGAGATGGACGGGCATTATGCACGAGTATTCCGGGGTATAATCTGTCGTAACTTTGAGAAACCCCTCTGAGGCCTTCCGTGCATTCGCAGCTGCAATTGTGACGATGGCATTCCGGTAGATTGTGCCCATTTTACCAATCTCGGATAGTTTATCTTCTGGGCTGTCCTGAATAATGCACAGGGCGTCAATCCACAGATATCGAATTCCAAGTCTTCGCGTGACGTAGACAGCGTCCTGGAGGGTCTGTGGCAGCTTATCAACTTCAACCCCGGATATCAAGGTCTGAAGATTGCTCTTGGTGGCTGTCAGAGGTTGAGGCCCGCCCCAGCAGTAACTGAGCGCCGCGTACCTCCCAATTTGGCCAGTATTCTTCTCCTGCAAACGGACGATATGACCAAGGCTGGGCTCAACGTCCAGGACCCGGGTTGGAAGCTCACATTTCTCAGGAGGGACGCATGTTCCATGACGGCCTCCCACACAGTCGTCAAGCCATACTTTTGCCTCGTCCATAATGTCGCCGTCGAGGAAGCTGGTCTGCATAGGTCGATTGACAAAGTACTTTGCCGCGGGATCATCTTATGGCTGATGAGCATTGTGAAGAGAACAAGGCTGATTATACTCACCAAAAGAGGCCATTATCGCGATAGATATCAGACTGCTCCATACGTATGTCTCCTCTGAGACTTTAGGTGGCTTGTTGTGAGTAACGAATCCGCCATCTAGCCATACCTTGTCGCCCAGGCTGTCGTATACACGACTCTCCCAACGTCTAGCAGTATAATGTGTCAACGCAGACGGTCCCAGCTCTCTAGACCCCCGCGAGACAAACCAGACCTGTCTGTCTTTTTCTTTTTCGGTGTATTGCACCTTCTCCTCAGAGCCCAGCTTGTTTCTTGGATCCTCCCATCCCGCACGAAGAATGATGTCGCACAGCTGGCACCCTTGCTTGACGCTCTTTAGGAGCTGGTGCATGTTGGAATGGCGATACCCGGGTAAGGTTTCCAACGATTTGAGGCCCTCGGGAGTGCATAGCATGCCGGCGCAAGCTTGACAGTAACCGGCCTTCCTGGCGACGGATCTCGCAGAGCCAGGGTCCCAGGTCTGGAGAATGAAATCCATGGCGGACGCGCACAAGTTGGCGCGGTGTTGGTTTCAAGGGGGAAGGAACTGAACTCAGTGTTGGTAGGATAGTTTGAGGAGCCGTTAATGACTCGGCTCTAAAACTTGGTGATAAGCAATGAGGGTCTTCTAGTCCGGAGAGTCCTACCAACAACGCATTATAGTAAGCGGGCTCTGGGCTCTCGGTGGCTGAATTTATGCAATGCGACGGGGACTTGGTGCGTCAGGCTGAGATCTTGCTGCCTGGATTGGGGTCTTGAGAAGCGCCACTCAACCAACTGATGTTCGAGAGTTAGCCTCAACAGTGAGGATCACTAATGCCAACCATATTCGACTTTCCACTTGATCCAGCCATCTTCAAAGCCCCTTGTTGATCCTCTGTCTTTGAATGCCACCATGACGTCGGAGGAGACAAAGAAGTCGATAGAAGAGCTCGGCTACTTTTGTCAAGAGAATCCCGACGTAGGGCAGCGAGTCGATGCGCTTTTTGGGGAAACCGGGCAATACTTCAATAACGCAGCTCGCTTGATATTTATCAAGACCAACATATTCGAAAGTCAGGTACAATAGACGAGCGCCTCAGCCAACATGTACTAACAGATAAAAGAACGTCCGCACCACTCTTGAATCCTTCTTCCCGAAATGCTACTTGGTCGCGGTACAATCGTTCGGGCCAATTGACTACGACTGCTACTGGATAAATAATTTGCAGGCAGAGCCTAGAGGCTTGATAGTCAACTTGTGGACGAGCGGTTCAGTTGTCATGTTCCATATTCGCTCCCATAAAAATCACCTGAGGGGTTACAATGCCCCAAATCGCTTGCTTAAAATACCCCCAGAGAGTCTCGGCCTCCCTGGGATTATCAGTCAGACTGTGGTAATGAAGGCGGGTGGCTTGTATGCATCCCTCTCCAGCCACCGACACTTTTACTAACAAGATGAGGTTTCCAGAGGGTTGTGGGCTTGAGGCGCTTGTCCAGCAGCTTCGAGAGACGAGCGACCGTATCGGTGACAATTTCGAATTCCAGCCTACCAGTCAAGGTACCTCAAGACCTAGAAGAATCTGTGGGATGTGTGGTGGGACAGGCATAAACGGTGGCTACAACTGTGCCCTTTGTGGAGGGAAGAAGTGAGGAGGTGGGGGTCTGAGGGGTGATTTGAGGCTGGTCAGGAGTGAAAGAGTCAGTTGGAAGTTCTTTATACCTCTGCAAATAAAGTGAGCAATGTTCTCATGCACGTACTGCCTTGTGAATGCACCCATGTCCCTCTGCAGTGCCTTCTCCGATATAATGATACCTGCTAAGTGATCTCTCGCACTCTTACTGGACAACGAGCTGGATGTGCTCGCTGATAGGCCAAGTGCTCACTGAAATATTTACTCCCGGCCCACACGCCATCAACCCATCGTATGCACATCTCACTTCCCTCTTCCCTCCTACGCGCACATGGACTACACCTGCGAAGATAGCCTCTACAATGGCTCCGATGGCGCAGCCATTTTTGGCCGAAGCACTTCTCGCTGGCGAACGATTCTCTCCAAGGCCAAGGCCGCCAACACAATTCCAAGCTCGAGTCTGGATTTAACACAGTGTCTTGATCGCATCCCTTGTTTGCCTGAGAAGATCCCGAGCGACGTGAGGCTTTTGAAGGGCTTCTCTACATGGTCCGATTTAAGTTCCACCTGCTCAGTCAAGGATAGGAAGGAGAGAGAGCAAAGGCTGTTTCTTACAAAGCCTCACCCCACCGTCTGCTCGATATCGGATTCTTCAAACTTTCGTGTCTGGGAGGGGAAGAAGAACAACGGTATCGCATTGTTGACGCTGGGTTGGGCGTATACCATGGGTGCCAGTCTGGCGGAAAGACAGGATCTGTCAATGGAATATCTACCTCTGCCCGAAACATCCACACAACTTGCCTCTACTGGACTTAACCTCGAGTACGCTTCGCCGGACGAGCAGAGATGGTGGAAGGCCATCACAACATCTGGACGAGGATGGACCGTGTCAGGGTCAAAACTATCACCCTGGGCAACCGTGGTTCAGGATTTGGATGTCAGTATTGCAGGTGATCCCGAAAGCAATCAGCGTCCACCAACAGCCCGGGAAGCAGCTCACTATCTATCGCGGTTTTGCGAGGCTTATGATCTGGGCTCTCAGTGCTCAGCTGCACTTGCTGCAGCTCTGACAATCCCACTCCATGCCAGTATCAACTGTTTCAAGCCGGTCAAAATCCAGTTGCCGAAACCTTCATTCACCACTTATTACGGACTTACAGGGTCTCTGCAGCATCTTCCGGCTGAGTTTGACCTAATCGGCTACTACATGACCTTGAGCATATGTCCGTGGGTCTTGGGCCCGTCTCTTTGGAGCGTTTTTTGGAGTCCAGACGTTCCATGCAACCGTGCTGGAGCCTGGATGCAGCCCATCTCTGATATGTTGGAGCCTATCATCCAAAACAACGACATGGAGTTACTCGCAAGGGTCATGTCGTTCAGTCCAATGTCACCGCTATGGCTTGGACTCGCCATCTGTGGCCGTAGGGCAATCATCGGCTGCATTCTACCATCCTTGACCAAGCTACACAGCTATCCCTTTTCCCACCCATTTATCGACGCTGCGGTATGGACTGGCATGGCCCAATCCTTCTTGGACTTTGGGTTATCAGGCCCTTCTGCCGACGGCATGGTTTCAAGGGCAGACGTATGGCGTATGCGACACGACTTTTCCCACCTCTACCCCCACGAGGCCTTTTCCCACACTCCCCCCTATGGATGGCCGCCTTTTGGAAGTATGCGGCCTGAAGATATAGAGCTTGAGATCCGTGACCATCTGGCTTGCTCGCACCAATGGAAATACTCTCATTGGACTTGGTCGGATAGCGGCGAGACTGACACTGGCCTTTTCTCGAGGGGTATGCGAGTCCATCACTCGGACCAAGACTTCGCAACTGCTGAGGGAGAGGGTGACTTGGAGATCAGAGACGTTGGAGCAGCGCTGGAAATCTCCCGCACGGCCACCGAGGCTACTTTCTAGTGGTGTTGCGACCAAGTTGAGCAAGGCTTCGGTGGCACTATTGTTCCCCACCGCTTTGGACGTGATGAACCGCTGAAGGATAAGAAGGTCGAGACCAAAGATACGAGGTTCGTTCAAGCCTGGCTTGAGACCATTGACACTTGAAGCACTTCCATGTTCGCGCAACTTAGTGCCCTTGGAAGCATTGTTCCGCTACGGCGTTAGTCTAACAAGAAAGCGGTTGTGATCTTGTGCATATTGGTTTTGGTGCTAAAACTTGAATGCTCGGAAACTGACGGGCTTCCTATCTTTTGGATAAGACTGGTGCAAGGCAACATTGGTGGCTTTCAAATCCCATGATCCCTGGAGTGGGACTTTACGACACCTACTGAAGAGACAAACCCACGGGTTCGATCCTTCTTTAAGAACCCTCTGTTCTCTAGGGGCTGGGTACTTCAAGAGTGCGAGCTCCAGTTGCCACAAATCCTATATTCTACCCCCGCCCATCTCATTTGGGAGTGGAGAGAGGAAGTCTGCTCGTACATCCGCCCTCTCAATCACATATCCAGAAGCCCAAAGATCAAGCACCTCAGCTTGGATCACTTCTCTTCCGCCTAGCCACTCCACTGTTTCCGTGCTCTCTCTGACGTCAAGGGATTTGACAAGGTCAGGCCATGCATCACCAGAGAATGCGGCATTAGTCCACTTCAGGGCGTGGCAATCCGTAGTTGAGGATTACTCACGATAGCACTTGACAGTCTCGACTGATACTCTCCCTGCTATTAATGGTCTTGCCGTAGAACTAAAAAGGCTCCTGCAGTGTGACTACCTTGCTGGACTTTGGAAGGGGAATTTGATGAGGAATCTGCTCTGGGAGAGGGCTGGGCCTGAAGTGATGCATGCGGTACTCAATTCATCCATCTACTGCACGCCTTCTTGGTCCTATGCCTTGGCAAAACTGTCCAATACTTTTCAGATTTGATGCGGATGATGATGATGCAGAGATTCTCGTCGCTGGTGTCACCAAGAGTGAGACAGGAGATGGGCTAGTCTCTGGGTCCACCCGCATGCACACGAGGGCGCCTGAGGTGCCCAAGAGCAACTCCCTTTGCTTTACTCTTGACAATATCGAGAAAGAGCCCAGAGAAGCATACATGGTCTGCATATTGAGAACAAGGGAGATACGGGAGGAACAGTGGGGAGGTAGAGAAGGTCAGCAGCTAGCACAAGTTTATTGACCGGCAGGCGGACGAGGTCTGCTGCTTGAAGCGGTGGAAGGAAGTGATTCAGAAGATAGACGCGTGGGAATAGTTGCACGGGTGCCTAGGTATGGAGATATTTGAGGGTGTTGAGCATTAGGAGCTTACCATTATTTAACCGAGACCGCAGGGGACATGAGGTCATTCTCAATCGACGCCAACAAGATAAACTCTATCCTCTCATCATTCCACCACGCAACTCATCGACTTCAACAATGCTCAGCTGGGCACTGAATACATTGAGCCAAGTATGGCCTCCAGCACCTAAATTCACCGAAAAAGATGTACCAGATCAATCCGGCAAGGTGTGTTCTTCTCACCGACTTGAAAGCCTCAATTGACACCCCGCAGGTCTTCATTGTCACTGGCGCGTCAGCCGGTGTAGGCAAGGAATTGGCTCGTATCCTCTTTTCGCTCAATGCAAAGGTGTATCTCGCTTCGAGAACTGAGAGCAAAGTGAACGATGCTATCGCGTCTATTCGTTCTGCTGTTCCAAAGTCCACAGGCGACTTGGTCTTTTTGCCTGTTAACCTCGAAGACCTAGACAGCGTCAAAGAAGCAGCAGCGTCATTCCTACAGAAGGAAACACGTCTTGATGCTTTGTGGAATAACGCGGGCGTCATGAGGCCACCCGAAGGTTCTACGTCGAAACAAGGCTACGAACTCCAGCTAGGCGTCAACTGCATCGCCTCTTTCCTCTTTACCCAACTTCTAACGCCAGCTTTGATCGAGGCTGCTAAGCACGAGCCGCCAGGTTCTGTGCGAGTCTTGTGGGTTTCTTCTTCAGCCGCTGAACTGTTCTCTCCGCAAGGAGGCGTGGACATGGATAACCTGGACTACAAGAGGAATGTGTTTACCGGGGAGAAGTATGGAATGAGCAAGGGAGGTATGGTGTTGCTTTCACAAGAGTATGCACGACGCCATCAAAAGGACGGCATCATCAGCGTCGTGGGTTTTTCTATTCCAACTAGGTGACTATTTACTAATGTGAATATAGTCTATGAACCCTGGCAATCTCAAGACAGAGCTGCGCCGTCATCTGCATTGGGTTGTCGCCACCTTCTTTGGCTGGATGAGCTGGGATCCGGTGTACGGCGCCTACACGGAGCTGTTTGCTGGATTCTCACCAGACATTACGCCCGAGAATTCTGGCTGCTGGGGTATGTATCCAGTTCAAATGGTAGAATTTATCTAACACATCACAGTCATCCCTTGGGGACGAATCTCCCCCGTCCGTGAAGACATCCGTGCCTCGGCAGAAAACGGTCTGGGAGAGAAGTTTTGGGATTGGTGTGAGAGAGAAACCTGGGAGTACCGCCTCTAAGACTCATGATTTAGTTACTACTATCATATGCTAGCAAGCGGATATGGTCGGATGATTTGTCAGACAAGTCATGAAATGCCTAGTTGGGTCATTAGGATGCAGCTAAATTACCTCGTTCTCCTCATTGAGTCAGCTCTCCGCTTCCGGTCCCGGCCCGGAGTTGAAGATCTACAAAAGATCGCTTTGTCGTGAAAACATCTCCAGTGTCGTCACTTCTGCCTATCGAATACTGACCATTAATTAATTGTTTTGTTCTGTCTACAAAGATGACTTCCATGTATTGTCCAGCCGTACTTCGATCTGTGTCTCTTTGACTGATTCCTTGTGTGCCTAGGGACCCTCCATTCGCCTCTGATGAACTTACACTCGAGAGAGCAACACCTCATGATGTGCCAGCCATCAAGGCCATAGTCGATGCGGCATATACAAAATATATTGAGCGCATCGGCAAGCCACCAGCTCCCATGACAACAGACTACGAAGAGGTCCTTCAATCCCACGATGTCTTTGTCCTAAGGAAAAAGGAAGACGGCATGATAGTCGGCTCCATCGTTCTTGGCCACCAACAAAGTTCCGACGCAGTAAAGATCAACAACCTGGTCGTTGACGTGACGGCACAAGGCCGCGGCTACGGAGGCGTGCTCATGCGCTATGCAGCTGAGTTTGCCAAGTCGCGAGGATGCTCTGCTCTGGAGTTGTTTACGAATGTCAAGATGTGGGAGAATCTTGGACTTTACGCCAAGATGGGGTTTGTGGAGACGGAGAGAAAGACGGATGAGGGCTACGAGCGAGTGTACTTTCGCAAGGACTTGTGAAGCCTGAGTCGTTTCCAAGTGTCCGACATTATTGTCGTATGTTGTTGCATATTTTTAACGAAGCTATATGGCCAAATATACTCTTCACAAGGTTGTGAAATGTCTGTTGTGCACGGCATGCCGCTGACCGTTGTCTCGATCCTGTGAGAACCTCATTTTTGTTCCCATGTCGTCAATCCGGGCGTGTCGACGCCGAGAAACCAAGCCCTGTCAATGAACCAGGCGAGGCCGGGACTGCCATCACGCCTCCTCAGCTTGGGCATATTCCTTCGGTCGGAGAGAGTATAATTTAGGCATGCCACTTGTCCCCATCGATGCGGACCATGGCCACCCAATTGAAGCGACTCCGGACGCCCATCACCCAGTTATACCAAATTGTATCAAACAAGTCTCGGCAGTCTTTTCATCCTGGCCTCGGTCGGAGCCTCTCAAAGCTAAAGTTCCAGACTTCAGCCCTCCTGGGACCGTCCGACGACTCAACCAGTCCAACATGCTGCATGACACTCGGATCGAGCGCCCATTTCGTCAATCCCCTATCTCGCGCGTAATCTTCGGTGATCATGTCGCCTGGGAACTGGAACGGCGGTGTTCGGAGAAAGTCTTGGAGACCTTGTAGGTGGTGGTTCGGGAACACGAGGCCTTGGGCGCAGCAGCCGTAGCGAGGCATCTCACGGACGCCAGGAGAAAAAGTGGTGAGACGACGCAGCGTGGTGCGACCAGTCACGAAAGCTAGGGCTATGCAGGCTGGGATCCAGAGGCCGAGGAGTAATGCGACGGTCTGTGCAAAGTCTTTGCTGGCGAAGGAGCCAGTGTGACGATGACGACGACAACGCAGGGCGACCAACAGGCAGACAATAACAGAGGTATATGCCAGAATGACCACCTTGAGATAGTCAAAGATCTCCTCGTTGTTCCATCCCATAAAGAGTTCAGAGTAGAACAACCGGAGGTAGATCCAGTCTCTGCCCGAGTCCTTGGCCTGCTTCTCAACCTGCGCCACACCCTTCTTGAACCGTGTGAACCAGTCGCGCGAGGCTATAACATCGTCTTCGACGAGCGCAAAGTATGAAGGATCTCGTTTTCGGCAGACTTCGAACAGGACAGAGTGGTCGAGGCGGATATTCTCAACTCGATCGTCGCTGCGACCGACACCGCGTACATCGTGGGGAAGGACAGTGTAGTTGAGGTTCGTCTGTTTCTCTTCGGTCGTTTCGCTAACGTTTGTGTTTTCGTATACCAGTACTTCGTCGGCGATGTTAAACAACCATTCTTTTCCGTATGCGAAATGCCTCTTGGGGTCTTTATCGGCGAGTAAAACAGCAATGTGTATCGAGTTTCGTTCCTCGGGGGTGAGCGCGTCGACAAGACTCCCAACAGCATGCGCAAGAAAAGCCGAACTCGTGCGATTGACGCTCGGAATGCCAATGCACAGAAATTCGCCCGTTACCGGTGCGTCGGTCCTATCTGGAAGCTCAACAGCTGGGTACACGTCGCGTCGCAGGTACTCCTCAACCTCTGCCTCTCGAACAGCAGAAAAGGACCTGTCAAAGGCGCGATCGGGGTCGTAGAAGACGGAGGAGGGGTCATCGTAGCTGTTTAGGTAGCACCATACGAGGGCGCATATCCAAAGCAGCCAGAAGCCGATGTTTGCGCGAGACGGCCGCATGGCTTCATTGCTTGTTGAAGAATCAGAGACGAAGAGGCTGAGACGAAGGATGGCACACATCGCCAACAACTGTTTCAATTGCTGACAGGTACCCACGGTTAAACTGCGTCATCATTGGCCCGCCCCCTTTTTTCCGCCGCTAAGCCTTACTGTCTGATTGGCGATCCCGTATTTCTCCACTTGGCTGACATCACAGCCTGCATGGGTCAAGTTGTGGTTATTCTAGGCACGGTCTCCAGTGATGGATCTGTTTTAGAGGGAGTAACGAGAGCTGGATCTTTGCTGTTGTTCTATTTTACTTGTGAACGTTGAATTTTAGAAGCTCAAGTCGCTAAATGAGTTCTTGACTTTGGTAGTTGTAGAGAAATTGGTGCATGTACGTGTCTGGATGTCAAGTTTTGGCACACAAATAAGTAACGCCCAAGCTGATAGCCAAACTTGCATCACGTTAATGTAAGAAAAGAATATATAGAAAAAAGAAAATTATTAGAGGTGTTTTATTTATTTATTTATGCCCTCTTAAACCTTTCTATATTATAACATATGTGTTGTCGAACGCATATGTCTTGTGATACAGGGTAGCCAAGTTCCGCAACTAGGTGCTGCATATGAAAGACTTATTTTAACATTTACCAACGTGACCAACTCTATTCCAGTGGTAATACTGATGAATGTGAACCGAACTGGATCATTTTCTCTGTTCTCCTGTGTTTACCGCTCAAAGTTCCCTTATCGCCCTTGCCCATATCCGAAAGACGCACTTCAAAATGGCCAAGAGGAAATTTAGACCAATCATTTATCTGAACGGTTATGCTGGTGTTGGTAAACGCACCATTGCCAACGAACTATGGTAAGAGTTATTGATCTAGTATCTTCACCTTTGGCTCATGCGAGCGTACAGCCAGCTCCTACTGAATGCAAAGGTGATCAGCAACCATCTTCTCATCGACACCGCCGCAGTTGTATTTGAGAAAAATACTCGAGAGCATGAGCTGCTCTACACAACCTGGGTGAGTATTATATCCCCTTGACCTCATCTTTCATTAATATTCCTAACGACGTCGAATAGCGAGGAGCGCTCTGGTCACGAATTGCCAGTTCAACGACACACGATACGATATGGATTTTTACAGATTATCAGCCTTTGAGCGGGACCAGTCGCGGATACCTGAACATAGCGGCATCGCGGAGGTCACCTTTTATTTCCATCATACTTGACTGTGCCATCAACGAAAGCTTGAAGAGAGCCGCCAGTGGCGATACAGACGACTACAACACGGAACCAAAAGACCTCAAGGCCCTGGGCGGTCTGAGGGAAGAAGACATCTTCCGCTTTGGAGGTGAACTCGAAATGGAACTCGACGAGACCGACTTGAGCCCAACAGAAGCAGCGAGAAGAATATGCGACCATGTTTATAGAGTTGTTCCAAACAACCTTCCTGAACAGGGGGTATAGGCTCAATCGACTCATCGGATATGAAGCTGGAATGCTAAGCCATTGAAACATGAACCCGGTATGAAGTACCGAAGCCATTCTGCGACACCAGGGGGTCTAACACGCGCTTGCCCATCGAGATCCAGTCCGTCGGGACATTCGCATCTGGTGTTGGCTGTTCTACGACGTCATTCCTCTTGGGACGTATTACAAGAATTCCATGTCATTTTCAAGGCAGATGGAAATCATGGAATAGTCAATTATAGAGCAGAGGTCAGATATCCGAACCTGGAGCCGAGCCGAGCCGGTTCCTAGACATGAGATAGTACCAATGACGGTCGTTGTCTGGTAATATTGACTCACCTTCGGAGATGTCGTTTCTTCTATTCATCATCAATACCGGACATAGAATCCATCTCGCCTGCCAAGGCTGAAGGCTGGCTAACCCGGGGTGCCGCGCGAACCTTGCATCCACCCAACGGCTTACACGGCCTTCCCTCCATTCTACGCTGTTCGGCTCAGGGCAACTTTGAGGATTTAGGCGCCCGATCCTGATTTGTCGATATACGGTCGGGGAGAGAGGCGTGGACGTGTCTCGCTTAGAGCGGCAGTCTTTGTGTAACGGAGGCGAGCTCGGATGCGAAATACGGAAGTGAGATGCGGTAAACGAAGCTCTGGATCATGGCTTGGATTAGCTTGCTTTGCCCTTGCATTGGCCTTTTTGGCACTCGTGGGCGTCGAGTGGCGCCGTCGATTAGTGATCACGATATCTTGATGTCTAACCGTGCCTGTTGACATCCCCAACAGGCTGTGTCACGATGCAAATGGAGGGGCATAGTTGATTGAAGATTTTAGCCATCATGTTTTGGCTTGAAAGAGATTTATTATGATTCTAGTTGTTTGTTGCTATCATGTGGTGGTAAATGCATCTGTATCAATTCCACATCACTCGCGTTATCCCTCTTCCCATAGTCCCAAATCTCTTCCGTGTATGTGAGAGAGGGATCTCGCAGACTCGGGCCTGCTGACATGGGGGCATCTTCAAAATGTCCCATTGGTCGGGGGTCGTGCATCTTGACCCCAACCTCGGATTGTCTTCCTGCTGTTGTTGATTTGGTTTGTGTGTTTTCGGTCGGATATCCTGAACTTCCTCGGGAGCCCAAGTAGGGTCGGAGAGAAGGGAGGCAGGCGATGACGAGGCCGACGTTGACGTCGAGGGAGCTCCAAAGAACTGTGAACAATTAGCAGAGACACTAGAGAGGGGACGTCCCAGAACACACCAATTGTGCTGAGGGAGATGGAGTAATCCTCCCCCGCCTGCTGGATCGCGATAAAGCGAACTAGACACACGGCAATGTTGATGGTTCCGAGAAGAAACGTGAAGTAAATGCCTAGCCTGAGTGCCCGCTTGACGTTTAATGCAGGGACAATCAGCCATGGCAGAATAAAGACTGGGCTGTTAGAGAGCGTACTTATCACGGCGTAGAATACTCACCGAGAAGGTCACCTAGAAAGTGCAATCCCCAACCAACCTGGAAGAGAATAGCATAAGAGGAGCCTGGGCACGACTTTGTAACACTAGTCGCCCTGTTCGGAACCATTAGACATGCCGTCGATTTCGCGTCAAAGGGCCAACTCACCAATTCCGTTCCAAAGGCAGACAAATGGTGAATACCAGAGTGATTGTAACGATGTAGGCGATAACCACAAAGACAATGGTCACCCATAAAAATATCCTTCTCTTGACCATGAACTGAGGAAACACCTGCAAGTAGACGGCGAGAAGGGCGGCTTTGCATAGGTAAAAGGTGGTGTAGAAGGGGAAATTGACGGCAAAGAACAACTGGAGTCGTCAGTCGTGATTCTTGCTGTCCCTTCCAAGATGCTCTCACCTGCAAAACGAGCTCTAAATCTTCCACTCCTCCTTTGTACCCTTGCAGGGATGTATGCACGTCGGGATCGAGAGCACCCATTCTTGCAAAGATGGGCCCAAATGCTGCTGTGATGATGGCAAAAACCCATGCCGTACACATGATGATGTCGCTAACCAGCATCCGTCGATTCTGGATCTTGAGTCGCAGGTATACTCGGGCAGCGATGACGGCTGTAGCGACCACGATGAGGGTCCATTGTGAAGCCTGGAGCTGTGTTAAACATGTCGGAGAAGGCTGCGGGTTGAACGCACAAGGATGGCCGCTGGTCCTGGATTTCCAAACGGCATTGCCCACGATGGATCTGAGAAATTCGGGCTCTCAAACCCCCAGAGAGGCTCAAAATCTAGGGCGGGGGTTCGCTCAATCGCGAAAGTCGCATCACAGGAGCATCAAAGAGTCTCACTCCACCACGTGCAGGTTCTCTCACAACCCTTTTAAACCTCCCCCTTCCTCGGACTTTGCAAGAATGCTGACACCAAGGTCGCGACCCTGTTGTGGCTGTTTACAGTTTCCGGTACGAGATGATATCAGACATGCGAGCCTTGCGCATCTGGGCGCATGCCAGTCGGGACACGCTAGGTTGAGCCACCAAGCCAGAACCATCCACACAGGAACCTGGAAGCGGACGAGGCGCGTTCCCATGGGGAACTTGTACTACTAATCAGGTCCAAGTTCCGGGAGGGGCAATAGTATCTATACTCGCCACCGTTTCGACGTTTCCAGCTTTCGTGGAGGGCCAAGGGGGCTTGGCAGAGGTTTGTGTGACGAGTTGATATTTCGCGCGTATTTGGGAGAATCAGTCACGCAATGATGAAAAATTAGGGTTTTAATGGTTTATTGATCTATTGATCTTTTCTTGTTCTGGGTGGGACAGAACCTTGTCACCTATCTATCTGATATCTTCCCCAGAGCCTCTAGACGGCTTACATCTGGCTTGAGGCACTTACGTGCAGTGCTCAAAACATGTGGTTAGCTTAAGCCACGTGGTTCTCAAGACAAAAGTCGCAAAAGATGCACGAGAAGCTCCGGAGGATGTTCCTGCAAGAACAGGCGCACTGGCATCGGGGGTTAGCCATCTCGCGAATGGGGAGACCGAGAGTGGTGGGAGCAGAGGTAGGGGAGGATGGGGCCGAGTTTTCGGGAGTAGAGGGAGCCGAAGTGGTGGGAGTGACAGTGATGGGAGTGGGTTGACACATCTTGATAGTGTAAGTGAAAGTGAGACTGTACAGTTTTAGCGTGAGTGGGTGTGATGATGTACTGCTGTGAAGATGCTGTGATGGGTAATGATGGAGGCTGCATGGTTGTTACTGGCCAGAGATTTATACTTGATGAGGATGCGTAGATGCCTCATACTCACTGCCTCGCTCGTTGTGATCAACTCCATCATCAGTGTGTTTGTTCACTCCTGAACAACTGGGGGAACAAAGGGCAGAGAAAACTGGTCAAGCGGTATTCTTTGATCACTGCCGTTGAAAGTATTGAACGGTTGGAGTAGAATTGGGAGTATACAAAGACCTATAACGCCAAAAGCCACAAAGAGCTAGGAACCCAAGGTGTTAGTTATTTATCCCGCCGAACAAGCTTAAACAAACATCTTGTTCATGACGCATGAAGCAAGGAACGAACACAATCCTTTGAGCCTAGTTCATCAGTAAGAAAGTGCCTGAAGGGTCCACTTAGGGGTTTGTGATGCGCTTTGTAGGTACTGTCGTGATTTCATACTCCTAGTTGGAGCCACTATCTCTGAAACACCAAGACGACCCGCCCTCCCCACCACTTCCTTTACTCATTCAAGTATGTATGAAGCCAAAGAAAACTATGCCATAGATATACCCTAATTTTATTTACCTTGGCCTCTTACAAGAGCATACTGATGGTAATAGAAATGAGCACATACTGACCTGAACCTGCGAAGTACAACCCCACTGCTCTGCCGAACGTCACCTGGGTAAATGACAGCGAGATTTATCAACAGAGATAGAAAAAAAAAATACTATAGGGGTGTTGGAATAAGCGCACTTCATCTTGGACGCAATTCCATTTCACGCTTTTCACACGTGGCGTCAACACAACCAACAACTGATGAGACACGAGTCAAGAGAACTTAGTTCCCGCACCGTTGGCGTGAAGCCACCCGGACAGCCAAGTTAGCATCTTGATCGACAGGGGATGTAGGAGAAAGTAGAGAGGTGCTCGATTTGAAGCAATGTATTGCAAAGGATCTTCAGAAGAAGAATCGCTGATAAGAATGCGTCAATCGCTTGCGACGGTCCCATAGTTGCGCTAAGTCGGATGCCCCATCACAGCTGTATTCCACCATGAGGTAGCAAGACTGTGCAGGCCATTAAGAGCACATCAGTTAAAAATATCAGCATCGGCGAACAACTGCTTTGTGTTGATGAATCGATAAGTGGCATTGTTGACGTGCAGTTCTCTGCTGTTGTGGGGGAGCATCTCGCAAGCGGCACCTAATATGAGACGACCAGCCCAGAATAGACCAGTCAACCAATCATGTGAAAATAAACTAAATTCCACAGTAACAACCAAAACAATTGACAATCCCGATTGCCTCTTCTGGTTCATTCGGCAATTTCACCATCTCTCGGTGGAGTCTGGCGACATCTCGGAGGCGGGGTAGATCGGACACTTCCCCGCGTGAAATCTCTGAAAGGGAAATTTCTCCCGGCGGCGAGATGTTGCCTCTTTGAGAAGGGCAGCTCCACTTGAGCTTTTCAAGGTTGGATTGGGCAAGGAACTCCGGCTGATCGCCGAGTCGTGGGCTTTGGTGAGATATAAAGGCATTGACTTGAGAGAAACTTGATCCCTTCAACCTAGGTTCTTCTTCAGTTGATTTTTTGTATTGTTCTATCTGTGTTTGTGTCAGCGGCCAAAATGGTGGTAATTAAACGGTTCAGAACTGTCTGGGGTATCGACTCCGGAGAGAACTTCGAGAAGTGGATCCCTTGGTTCACGGATTTGAAGAAGCAGGGCTACTGTTTGTTTCTCAATATCAATTGGGCATGCAAATACTGATTTGATTTAGCTGGCGTCGAGGTCGACATCACTGACCGAGATGCCGACAACCTAAGACTCCTCCGCAAGCTCTTGGACGATGCTGACTTTGAGGCGACGGTGCTGTAAGTTACCTTGATCAACTGCAATCTACGACAAACTAACGAGTCAAAGGATGCACACTGCTTGGGCAGGCTATGTCGGTGCTCGACCCGCGGGCCTCAATCCTGATATTCACCTTGAGGTCTACCGGAAGACTCTCGAGCTCGCCAAGATTCTGCGACCAGTCAAGATCAATGCCCAGTCTGGGGGGTAAGCCAACCAGGAGAATATAGTCTAGGTACTGTACTGACTGTGGCAGCGACTACTGGACTGTGGATGAGTCCGTCTACTTCTACCAAAAGACTCTTGAGATCGACCAGGAGCTGGGCCTCACTGGACTAGTCTCCCATGAGACACACCGCAACCGAGCTCTGTTCACTCCCTATGCAACCAAGCAGATCTTGCTCAAGGTACCCGAGTACGTTTCGACTATCTTGTCTGTTTGATCACCATTTAATGATTGATTCAGGCTCCGGATCACAGCGGACATCTCCCACTGGGTTGTAGTCTGCGAGCGACTCCTTGACCTCGGCGAGGAGGATAAGGAGATTCTAGATCTTCTAGTTCCCCGGGTAAGTACAATCTATTTGAATGCGCATTTATTAGCAGTTCTAATAATTGGCCAGGTCCACCACATCCATGCCCGAATTGGAACTACTCAATCCTCGCAATGCCCCGAGCCCGAGGATCCCATCTTCAAGCCCGAGCGCGAATTCTTCGAGAAGCTCTGGCTGCGCATCGTCAAAGCACGGAGCCAGGATGCTCTTATCACCTTTGTGCCCGAGTACGGGTAAGTCACTGACACTCTCCAACAAAGAAGTTTGATTGCTGACTTTGTAGCCCATTCCCCTACCACCCCTACGGAAGCATCAGGACTCACGGTCAGGTTGCTGATAGCGAGGGTGCACGACTACAAAAGTTGTTTGAGGATAGCCTCAAGGCGTAGAGTAGACAGGATAGAATACCAAAATTGTCAATTTCCAATTGCTGCTGTGTCCTCTGCATAGAGGGGCTGGTGGCTCTATCCTCCCGTAGTCTCGGCCCTTTAGAGGGTCTTGGTTGATGGCTGCTACCCATAACTCGGAGCGTGAGGGTAAAATAATATGATTAGTGATATGTTTTTTATAAAGCCTACGTATCTACATTATTCAGCCGGCCCAAGTTCGAGCCGCATCCAGATACGGCAGCCCTTTATCATTCCACGAAGCGTCGAACAAAATTTCATCAAGAACCATACCATCGCTCAAAATCGGCCGACACGCTCTTGTAGTCTGTGGCCACGGAAAAGTGGCCCAGATTCTGACGCAGGTGCTGCTAAGAGACTCATGGACTGTCACAAGCGTCATCCGAACAAAGGATCAAGTCCCTCAGATCGCAAGCTTGGCACCTGCAAGTGAGAACAACTTGAACGTCCTTGTTCATAGCATCGAGACTGCTAAAGACGTCTCTCAGGCCAAAGACCTTCTCTCCAAAGTGAAGCCTGATGTTGTGGTTTAGAGTGCCGGTGCCGGTGGAAAGGGTGGACCTGAACGATTAAGTAACAGTCGGCACAACGAGTGGACCCAGGGAATTACTAATGTGGAATAAATAAGACGTTTGCTATTGATCGAGATGTCGCCGTTAACTTCATCAAGGCCGCTGTGAAAACGCCTACGATCAACAAGTTCATCCTCATTTCCTATCTGGCCTGTCGTCAAAGGCCTCCCCACTGGTGGAACGACGCATCATGGAAATACGCTCAAGAGATGCAAAGCGGATATCTGAAGGACTACTGCCAGGCCAAGTTGGCTGCGGATAAGATTCCGCTTCAGGAAGCATCGAAGCGAGGCGACTTTGTAGGCATAAGTCTTGAACCTGGCATGTTGTCGGATGAGTCCGCGGGGCAGGTTGAACTGGGCAAAACTGCCGGATCCGAGGGCGACGTGAGCCGTGAGTCGGTGGCAGAAACTTTAGTTTCGCTGCTGAATCACAAGGAGGTGTTGGTTGGGTATGCTTGACGGTGATCAAGATGTAGAGGCTGCTGTTGACAGTGTTGTGACGAACCGAGATAATGCGGCTGAGGGCGAGGACGTTTACTTGGTGTAGAACTGTCATTTGAATCCTTAAAGAGATATTTTAGGCGATGAAGAGACATATTATGTGCTTTGGTTTGTAACTCAGTTGATATTGTATTGCTCATCACTACACTTGGCCGCGTACTGGCCTACCATCCACTTGCTCTAGCCCAAACGTCAACAATCTTAGTCGGGTTCTCCTCATCAGAAGAGTCAACTACAAGATACCACCCATATAGAGCTCCAGTAATACAGGCATGGTTTGGGAAAATGACGACGCTCTGGCCAACTTCCAGAGGAAGAGGGGGTAAATCAGCCGTATCTTCATCCTTTCCATGCTCCCAGGCAACGATGGCGTGTTCTTGGCTAACTCGGCCAATGATCAATCGCCTCTCTGAGTTTGTCTGAGATTTTAGGTGCGCTTTGTTGACGATACCCCATCCTGGATAAGAAGGGCATGGCTCTCTGCCCAAGCCGAGCACTCCGACGGCAACGAGTGCTTCTGGTTGAGATCGCTCTTTGTCGTTGTAGACGCTACAGACCTCAGCAATGACTGAGATTGCAATTTCATCCTCGAAGGACCCTAATGTCCTTCTTGAGTTCGTCGAGGTTTGCTGAAGATCAAGGATGGAGTACACTCCTGCGTGAAGTTCAAGTGTGGTCTGAAGCCCACCTGGTTTTCCGGACGAGACCGTTTGAATCGCCCTGCGTAGAGACTGGGCAGTATCTGACAAATCTCCTTCCGTGTTGGTCAAGTTTTCGATAGCCGTAACTTGGGGGGACGCCCCCACGCTGATGGTGATCTTCTCGTGGTTGGGGAATAAATGGGACTGGGCGTGTACCGCCTCAAGACAGCCTTGTATCTCACCCTCCAGATTAGCCATGGCCTGTTCGGGCGTAGAGTCCTTGTAGCTCAGGCTACTATGCGAGTACAATCCAATAAGCTCAGCTTCTCCCTGAGCCTCGAGCTGTGCCAGAGCTTCTATCAGGCCATTCTTGTTCAAAGACGTTGGTGGAAGCCCTGCACGGTGGTAGCCAGTGTCAACTTTCAAGTAAACGCGAGCAGGGAATTTTGTCTGTTGGGAAAAGCACTTGATTGAGTCGAGTTGGGAAGGATGGTCGATCATGACTGAAATGCTTCCCTTTCCCAGCTCGGAGCCAAGAGTAGCGAGACGTGGAATCTGAGATGGCGGAAGTGGGATACCGTAGAGGATGTCGACATGTCGGCCTGCATCTTGATACTCCTTGAAGAGTGGGAGAAGATGATCGATCTCTGCTAGAGTCGACACCACCAGTTTTATGTCGCCACTTCCTTGCCCAACTTGAAGGCGGGTGCCCTCGATTGTCTGACAAGGGTTAGTTGATGACGCTCGAAGTTGCATATTTAACTGACTTTGTGTGTCTTGACATGGGCACGGAATCCGACACCTAAAGCATCTACAGCCTCTAGCATGGATTGACAATGTCTTTGAACTCGTGACACGTCCAAGATGACGGCCGGTTTGGGAACATCGTGGATGTCTTTCCCGACATAGAATTGGCGTAGTTCGTCGTGCGGGGGCGCAAATCTTTGAGGAAGAGTCATTTTGTGACTTCAACGGCGTTGCTGAGTGTTACTTGTGGTTAAGTGAGCCGAGAGTTATCTTGAACTTGGCGGGATTTGTAGAGAATGATGTATTTAACCTATTTCTACAAGCCTTGTCCGAGTGGTCCTGGTCGTGGTGGCATAACGCACCGATCTTGGTGGAGATGACGCTATCCCCAATATGGTGCGCGATAGCGACACACCAGGACTCTCCGTCAACAATGACAGTAATTACAAGCGATGGTTTGGGCCTTTTTGTCTCTCTTTTACGCTTGAGCGTACATATTGACTCAAACATGAGTGTTGTTGTTCGTATAGACCCTCCTCCATCCGCTTACGAAGGGTTCGACGTCGCCCTCTGAGATTCGCACTTCTTGTGTAGTGTCTAGGTACCTTTTGAAATCACTGGAAAGCTTGATGACGGCCTGAAAACTGTCGTTATTCACGAGAATTTGGCCTTCATCATACTCGGCGAGACAGACGGCGGTTTGGAAGGGTTGACGGCACGACTACTAGTGGAACAAAGGGGAATACCTGAGAACAAAAGGCGTTCCGCTGTGATCAAGAGTCCCCTGTTGACGCCTCAAGTCTAAGATTGGGTCAATAATCAGCGTCTATTACACGGTAGGCCTATGTGAATGTCTTCTTGCAAAAAATGCACGAGGCTCTTGCGAGCAACAGTCGCAAACTGTGACAAACTGCTGTTGCTGGCTGTTAGAAGCTGCCGCTATAAGCTGCCAGAGGCTATTGCAAGCTGTCATTTCCAGCAGTTAGGAGCCATGTATATAAGCTGCTCTTGTGTTTTGCCATTTTCCAAGTCTTACATTTTAATCACCATTCGCGATCTTCACGAGAGATCCCCCTAGACACCACCACGCTCAGAAAACCAACCAAGAGAGTCAACGAGTTCAATCGTCTCTATCGAAAATGGTGAGATCTCCCACCATGATTTATCTTGTACGGGCTTCATGGCTAATAGTCAATGCACAGTCAAACGCTATGAAGATACTGGAGGGCTTCTTCGACAGTCAGAGAATTAGACTATCTTCCGAAGGCTTCCGCTACTCCTCGATCCCTCCTCAATTGGTTCGGCGCACGATAGACTTGCTCAACCGCCTTGATGACGACTGTGCATCCATCTGGCTTCAATGGATTCCGAATTTAGTAGAGGACCCCCAAAACAATATATCTAGCCTGGCAGCCAACCAAGTCAACGAGACACATCGAACGAGCATTCCTAGAATGTCATACTTTTGCAGCATCAACAGCCAAGACCCACGCGAGGGTAACCCTTCAAAGGAGGTTGAAGGGTTTGTGTCACTTGTCTACGCATTGCTGCATCAGTTCCTTGCTGACATCTATTCCTTCCCCCCTGAAGATGCACCGGGCCAATCTCGACTGGGCGCTGTGGAGCAGCGCATCTCGGGCTTGGACGGAACTGCACGAACGTTGCACGAGGCGCTTTCTGCTTTCGATGGGGCAGCTCACCTTCTGCGCATGTACAACATATGCATCATTGATGGGCTTCACTTGCTTGAAGGGCCGGATACACATGATCAGCTCTGCGAGTTAGTGAGAATTCTGCGCAAGACAATCTGGAAGCTTACGTTTACGACGAGCGGAGGATCTAGCGTTTTGTCGAAGGAGATGGACCCCGAGGATTGTGTTAAGGTGGACGAAGAGTGATAGACCTCTTCGATATTAGACTGGTATGCTATAAGAAATCATCCTTTCGGTACCCTTCTCCTTCCCGTACACCATGACTGACGTGAGCGTCTGGCTATGATATGAGTGAAACTTGCCCTCACCGCCCCCATCGTCAACCGTTTGAAATACAGCAAAGACATCTCGGCCTCTTGCTCGCTCATGATTGGCCGCTCGTAAAACTTGGAGTATCTGTAGAACGGGAAAGCTACCCTCTTCCAGGTGACTAGTCCTTTGTCGGTCTTCCAACCACTCTTGTACCCAGAGGCCAATGGATGGGTTTGAGGTGTGAATGGCGCAAACTAGCAGGAGACCGGAGAAGCCGATTGCGAATGTGTTGAGGCGGATGCATTCTTCCCAGTCAATACCAGCGGCGATTTGAAGGAGGATAAGAGCCCATCTGTCTGTTTCCTGTGCCGAAGTGGTAGATTTTTGATCCTTTAACAAACCTGCACTCTGAATGATTCGCGCAGTGATATAGTAGGCATAGTTCATCGCTGAATCATGAGATTGGAAGTATAACGGTTCGACCGTCAGACTGCTGTCCTCTAGAGTGGTCGGAAACGCCGAGTGAAAGGATGTGATGGGTAACTGAGATAATGGCAGCTTTGTGTGCCAATCGTTCAGCTTCCTGGCTTGGGCTTTCATGAGTAGAGTGTAGGGATATAAGCATGCATCCACCTCTCGGCTTGCAGAGGAGGCTGTAGGCGTTCGTGAACCAGGTTGGCTATCCTCGTTGGTGGGTGGTGGATCGCGGAACAAGTTCCAGTATTCGACAACGGCAGAGGAGTATATGCGAAGAGACTCGCATAGCATGACAAGTACAGAAGCCTTTGTGTCCCCAACAAGGTCCAGGATGAGCTCAACGTTTGGAGAAATCGACACTGGGTCCTGCTTTCGTTGGAACTCAACAGTGCTGAAGTGCATCCGTCGCCACCAGTTGTTCATCTGAGCCCGCACCCAAGCAGCCATGAGTCCATAGCCGACAAAGCCCTGCTGTATCAAGGCGCTCTCTTGGGCCTCGATGAGCTTCGTCGCGCCACTTGAGTGAACGGAAAAGTCTCGAAAGTTACCCATCGATGATTCCCAATAGCAGAAAAGAATGAGTGTCGCAAGCGTGGTAGTCGTCTGGGACTCGTTACTGCCCTTGACCCAGTCCGAGATTCCCCTGATGGCAGAGCAGTAATACTTTTGACTCTTGGTTCGATGGCTAGAGTCAGGCCTGAAAGCGAAGCCCGGAATGCTTGAAAAGTCGAAGGACTTTCTCTGTGGTAGCATCCGACTGAGACGTCCTGCTGATAGAGCCATCATGGTGTCGGTAACCACAAGAGGAAGGTTTCCAAGAATGAGAAAGTCTTTAAAAATGGGATGCAGAGCCGGAAGACATTGGTTGAGCCAGAAATCCATGTATACTACTTGGCTGTCGCTGAGTAAAAAAGGGCTTGGGCTTTTGAGTATTTGGTAAGGCTGGATCATGCTGGATGTGGTCAAGTCGGTGCCCGGGATTATGAGGTCTGTAATGAGAGAGTTTGTAGTAGGCAAATCTGTCACTTCCGAGACGTGGCAGTCTGGTGTGACCTCATTCTGCAAGCCATGTCCAACGAGTAGCGGTTTCTCGATAGGTTGTTGGGTTTGTGTGGAAGTCTCTTCGTCTTCTGAGGTGCCAGGCGGGGCCCCTGGTTGTATATTCGAGCCAAACTGCGACGAACGAGCGTCATCAGCCAACGGCTTCAATGGAGCGTAATCGAGGTCACCAGCCCAAAGGGCGAACCCATCACCCAGAGCAGTGTTAGTAAACTCAAAGCCAGCAACCCCCATATCCGAGAAGGGACTTATCGGGAGCGATATCATTGATTCCGAAAGCGGGGTCGAGGAAGCCGTCTCCCCGGGTGCCAGTGGACTTGGCTTCGAGTTTGTAGTCAAGTTGACGGGAGATGATCCTTGAGACAAGGGAGTTTGCGCGAGCACTGTCTCTGGTGAACATTCCTCCCGTTGAGCAAACCGGGCTCTACTCTTGTGAGTCTCTTGTCGAGGACTTGGAGATGCATCGAAAGATACATTCTTAAAATTGAAGCCCGCCTTGTACTTTTCACAACGCTTTCCAAGTCTTTCGCACGTGCTGCAAGCAGGCTTCTTTTCATCGCACTATCACAAGTCAACCCAATTGCTCTGCATCGCTGACTGTGGAGCATACCTTTTTTCTTCGCTCACGGCATGTGATGCAGCCAGTTCGGGTTCGGACAATGTTTGTCTTTTTTGCGCGCCCTGGAGCGGCTTTGTACATATCCGCACTCAAGGTTGGCATTTTGAAAGATTGATCAAGTGTTTATCGTGTGAGTTGATGGAGGAGACTTGACAACAGTTCGGAGGTCAACTCTGGAACCGGCTGATAATCATCATGACTAATGGTTGCCTTTAGTTCCGATTGGTCCAAGGTTGTCAAAATCACTTAACACAAGGTCTTTATCTCGTAGCATGCCACTGTTATTGCTGACGAGCCATAGCATAATTAAACACCTCACATTGCTATATCTTGGTTGAGATACACGAGGGCGGGGGTTTTTATTTCGTGGAACTCGTTCTTCGCTTGTCACGTACTGTGAAAACTGTTCTTTGATTATGAAGAGTCTCTCGTCTTTTAGGACATCGTCTTGCCTTGATCTCCTCATTTCTTCAACACCTGACTCAAACATGGGTCTGCAGAATCGACTTTGCCTGTTTTGGTGCACGAGACCGACGCCCGAGATCGGCAGAACCAATACATCTGTGGACAATAGCCTGACCAGACAAGCCCAACTTCGCAAACTTTTGCTTTCATAAAACCGTTAGCTAAGATTTATTGATGAGTCTGGCGAGGACTTTTAAACATAATTTGGGAGGTCGGATAGGTACGCCACGCGAGGCAGATACATACATAGTGCGCACAAGGAGTGGAGATGCACTGCACTGCAAATTTAACCCAGCCCAAGAGACGAAGGAAGCAGTTCAAGAACAAGGGGTAGATCGCTAGGAAAGCATATGAAATTTACTAAAAACATGCGCGCTATGAGTCTGATCATCTCGTTACCTCCTCCATATACAAATCGTACACGCCATCCCCCACATACTGATCCTTAAAGATCCATAATGACTTGGCTGGGCCCAACGGGACAGTCTCAAACGACTGGCCGTTGATCATCTGAGGCCCTTGTTCCGTCACCATGGATTGTAGAACTCGTGCTTCAGCGAGAGGATTTTCTTCAGGGACAACCACCTTTTCCGCCACCCAAGTTGCCAGCACCGCAAGTAGTAGTTGCAGACCGGCTGTTATCCAGATGATGAGATGGATGATTCCCCAGTGCGAGACACCTAACTTTTGCCCAATGGTTGGCGCTCGGCCTTGGACGACAATGTCTGAGTTTGTGTCTATGACGGTACTGAGGACGCCGATTGTGAAGCGAGAAAGGAGAAGCCCCATAGCTTCAGTTGAGCCATTCACGGGGGTTCCAAAGGTGGCGGCTGATGGGTATGTCATGTACTGAAAGCTTCCATTGTTGGAATAGCCTTGCAGTGCAATTGCCGACGTCGCTAGCTGTGCAAGGTTGCTGCCGAGTTTATGCTCGGGTCTGGTAGCATTGGCCACAGACCCAAGTCTTGCAGTGCAGTTGTAGAACCACGGCTCAGTTGATGATGCTTCAAACACCGATAGGATACTGCAACCTTCCCCACAAGACTCGTCGGTAGATGTCATGTATGTCGTCTGATCGGGTCCATCCTGGTGCGGGATGGTGATGTTGACTTCTCGTGAGTCAATTTTTACTCGTATGCTCGAGTCTGTGCCGTTGCCTCCTTGAAGAACCGGGTAGCTCGAGCATTGTGTGGTGGCATTGATATTGCGGCTCGTTGTTACCGTGACAGGAATCGCACGTGGGTCCCCCAATGTCTGCGTGTTTGTTTCACGGAAAACATAGGAACAGTAGTTGATGTCGCAAAAGAGGGAGTAATCGTCAGCAAACCAGAGCGTGCCAGGAATGGGCATAGCCTCAGGATCGCCCCAGTTGAGGGCCAAGGAGACGGTGCCGTAACTGTTTGCTTGTTAGAGAATCTACTTGGTAATAGCTTTGGATTTGGTAAAACAAACCTATTGGCAGTGTATTGCTGTGCCCTAATAGAATTAGACTGCTTGATGACTTTGTTTGTCTCGATTGTAGAGAGATTGGGGATGGAGACGTTGCCAGGAACGAGCAGGGCACGGTCTTCAGTCTTTTCTACAGAATAGCATAGTCCGAGAGATGCATAGCCAATTTGAGAGCCCTGAAGTTTCCGTCGTTAGTATTAAGTCTCACACAGAACGGAACAGAAAACATACGAGGAATAGGATGACCCAAGCTGCGACGCTCAGGTGGATGGATGTTCGACTGGACTTGATGGCCAGCATCAAGACCTGTGTCATACTAGTTGCGTGTAGAATTGCCTTGACCTGAGCAAAAATATTAGTATATACTCTCTTCCACTGCAAGTACTGATTCTCACCTTTCCTGCTGATCGAGGTCTTCGACTAAGAATCCACCATCTCAGATCCGACACGGCGTTTGTCAACTGACTCATAGTCGTCAAACCCAACGCAATCAAAAATCCCGTAATCAACGCATTAAAGTATCGCTTCTGCTTGTTGGAAATGACTTCATAGTTGGAATACCCGATCAAAATGACGTAAATGATGACAATAAAGGCAACCGTGATGAGCCATTTCCCAAGCACCCCCAGCCAAAGCTTTGGTCGTGATCTTCGTCGCGCTGGGAGGCCTCTAAACCGAGGTGTTGTCTTTTCCATTAATTCGTGCTGGTGAGGCGGGCTTGGCGTTTGGTTGCTTGGTCGACTACCTCGCCAAGGCGTTGATGGATCCTGCGAGGGCGCGTTAGCAGGAAGAGGCCTATAACTGCCTTCCATAATGTAGAGGTACGTAGAAAATGAACTTCAAAATGTGAAATGGCGATCTGGGTCACTAGAGGATTTTATCTTTGTCTGACAGTTGGCATTTTCGGCCAAGTCGCACAGCCAGGCTGGGCCTGTACTCATGTCGGCCCGTGCAAGAAAGACTTTCCAAGCCTCCCTAGACACATTGAATTAAGGTATTGGCTCCCCTGCCATTTCTCGTATTTTGGCCAAGATGGTCTGGATCGCGACGTGGATCTGTTGCGTCGTGATTGGTCGCGCCGTAAAGACAAGACGGATGAAACCCCGGCTTGGCCGATGAAAATGGGTCTGGGCAAACTCTGTTTTTTGTTGACGACAGTGAGACGGTTTCTTATTTGTGGCCCTATGCGTTCCAGTTGACTCATCCCGGTTATGGAGAACTCGTTGCCAAGATATGACGTGCAATTGCTTGTGTCGGCTTGTCCGGTGTGATGTCGCAATGGTTTCAGTTGCCTCAGTCAACTGTTGAGGCAGAGGGCTGAATACCTGTCTTTATTCTTGATATCTCATGGCTTTATTCATCATGTCGTGACTCTCGTATTGCGACTACAATTATTTAGCATTTCACAACAGCCAAGAGTGAGGTAGGTAGCTAGTGTTTGTTCAATTCGATATAGACAGCCCCAACAATCTACACATCGTCATGCCCAGACCTACTATTCCGGCTTCTGCCCGGTAACCACAAACCTGCATAGCCAGTCAGTTTCACCATCGATCAAAGGTCAAAGTAGTACTTACACTTCCCAATAAGCATGAACCCTCGGATTCCGCATTTCAGCCCTCACCTCAGAAAGGAAAACCAAAATCCCATCCTGACTCATGCCAAGTCCATGCGCCAACAAAATAGTGCTGATAGCTTCAAGGTTCCTCTCAATGTTGGCCAGTGTCCAGAGCCCAACCTCCTTGTACTTTGGATCCTTGGGCCAAGTGTTGATGGGCCACTTGAACGTCTTTCGCGTCACATTGACGAAGCCCTGCTCTTTGAGGCGCTTTTCGTGGTTTACGCCTTCGTCGAAGGGTCTTCCGAGGTTTGCGGCGCCCTTAGACGTTAGTTCGTCCCATTTGTTCAAGGGTGAGGTGGGCTTGAGTGTTCCGTCGTCTGATTTGGCGGGGAAAGTTGGGTCAATGACTTCAAGCCAGCCTCCGGGTTCCAAGTTTCTGAGTCTGGGGTCAGAACGAAGTGTGTAAGTGAGAGTTTTGTGTCCTTACTCAAAGCATTTGCGTGTAAACTTGTCCCAGTCGGCCAAGCTGCCGACCATGAGGCGTACAAAGATGTAGTCGAACTTTTCACTCCAAGTCCAATCCTTCTCGGCATCCTCAATCTCAAAAGTGCAGTTTGGAGGGACACTGGAATATTATTAGACAATTTTCAAGCCTGTTGAGGCTGATACTCACAAAGTCGGCTGGATAGCGGCAATATCGATGCCAAAGACCTATTGGGTTGAGTCATCTACACCGAGTACAGACCATCATCAATCTTACCTGAGCATGAGGATGGTCGTCGGCTTCGAAAATCTGGTCAGCCTTTACTTCAGCAGGGTCTATATCGACATACCGAACCCGACCGCCCACACTCCTGTGCCCGTGCCAACATCAAGAACTCTTTTGGCCGTCTCGGCGTTGGGAGCGAAATACCTCTTGCCGCCAAATGTCAGGAGAAGCTGGTGGTTCTGAAGATCTGCCAAGTTGCCGTAAGCCTCGAATACACAGTTTGACGTTCATGAGCTGTTACCCAATCTATCTGATTCATGCTGCGGGCCAGTCAGTAATGTTCATTCGTTGGATGAGTGAGAGGGTGTACTTCGTCGCTGGGAAGATAGTATTCTGCAAGCATCAGTTAGATGGGGATCAATTAAACGATTAGATTCCGACTTGCTCTCATCTCGATGATATCCACGGCCATTGATCATGTGATAGTCGCGAATGCTTGAGCGCAATGACGCAGTGGACAGTTCATCATCAGTCTACCGGAGGCGAGTCAATAGACACACGTTGATAGGGGAGGGCCAGAGTACTCACAACCACAAATGCCGAGTCGCCATCAGCCGGGACTTCAGCTTCCTGAGTCACGTCAGTTCCATCATCCACCATCAATGGACCGTTCCGTCGTCTCACGCACCAGAGGCGCCACCAGCTCTTCAGCCCTGTCGGCAGTTTGAGCTGGAGAAGGCTTATGATCATTTGTCATCGTGTCTAGTCCGTTGGTCCGCGGGTCTTCGTGCGTGTAGAGAGTCAAGATCGCGACAAAAATTACGGGCGGGGTCGTCGGTCTGTTGACAGGTGTTGTTGTCTGTTGGTTCGACCCTGGCATTTATCCGCCTGTGGTCTGATATGCAAGGTAACGCTCTCTGCATGGTCGTCACATTTGCTCGGTTGGCGCATCATAGATAAGTGATGCTGGCGGTAAAATTATATCGATTCGGTGTGTGATTATGCACGTTGTTCTACGCGAGCTTTGGGGGTACCGGAACCCCAGGGACTATCGCAATCTCTGGTCTGATGATATCTGACCAAGTCACTGGCCGGATTGAGTCTGTCAGGAGCAAGTCCTTCAGTTCTGTTGCCGACTGTGTCGCTTATAAGATCGAGAATGAGATTTAGATAGAATAGGGCTTCCAAGCTGAGCGTGGTAGTGTCGGAGTACATGTCGGGAATTGTGTTCTGGTCAGGAGGAGATTCAGGCCGTGGATGCCAATAGTGACAACCAGAGGGCACCTAATGCGGAAGTGATGAGAACTCCTGGAAAGAATATCATCATGCTTTCTCGAATGTACGATCATCTTGTGTTACTCTTGTTACAATCCCAATCCCCCCATCGTATACCTATAACACCTGGCTAAGATTTAATGATACAAGCACATGACATCCGACAAGTGATTGTCAAAGAATTCTATATGTTCCAGATGTTCCAGATTAGTTAAAGAGCGACCCCCCATAAGCCAGCCAATCTGCTTCCGGATCGGGTATGCCGTTCCTCGCTGAGTCCCCTTGGATATTATTCATAGTCTGAGGTCGAATGACCAGGTTCGCCGTACTCTGATTGGAAACTCTGGGATAATTGAAAAAGTCAAAGACATCAATGTTATCCAGCTCGCTCAGAGATGTGACTTGTGTTGATGTCGGCTCTAGACTCGAATGTCGAGCTGTTGATGTGAGTGTCACCAAGTCATACGCGCTCCTAAGGTCATGTTAGAGCTGTTGTTTAGGGAGATTGTCCAAAACCTACCGTCTCATGGCGGCGAAACTCATGTCACCCTGTCTTCCCCGTTGAACAAGTCGGCTTAGAATCTTGGAGTAGTTGCTTGCGACGTCCCAGTGTTGACCGACATTGCGAAGCGTATCGATAAAGAAGTCAATCAAGGGATCAACTGGACATCCAACTGCGGCGGCGTGAACCAGCAGCAACCGACCAGCCACCCAGAGCGAAAACGCAAAAGGAGGTCCCAGAAGATTCAAGCCATCTGCTTCAGAGACATCACGGGTAATGTCTCCAAGGCTTTGCACAGCAGACAAGCACCTCTGCATCGCGTAATGAGAGGGGACAAATATGTGAGACCTGACGGTCGGATACGCCGCCGAAGAATGAAGCCGTACTGCAGAAGTGACGTATGCGCTATGCAACATGAACCAGTTTGCCACACGGCTTGCAGGATCCGAGTGACACAGAGCAGATATCTTGCTGTATTCACTCGGTAAGCTCTGCAGCCAACCATCCAGTGATCGGTCAAGCGTCTGGTACGTGTTTCGCCATTCAGCCATGTCCTTTGTAGAAGACACATCAATTGGCGTCTTGAGAAACTCGTGGATCTTGCTGAGAATGATGAGAATCTCGCAGTGATATGTGAAACTGCCGAGGTTGTCGGGTTTGTTGACGAGGTATTCTCTCTGCTGGTCGTCACTTGGATGAAAAGCTCTTGTTTCCACCGGCACGTTCTTGGAGAACAAGTCGTATGAACAAGGTAAGAAACGCGTGACTTTCTTGCTATCGAGCATAAAGTCAAACGTCGGCGTGGCTATTGTTGCATAACGGTCCAAGAGGTATATCATCCAGTAAAGCCGTCGCCTTCCCTCGTCTTCAATCCAAGACTCGGGCTTTCCAGCTGCAACTCTTCTCATGGAGCCGGTGTGCGGAGTTTCTGACGCGTCGGCTGACAGGAAGACGGTGGTTTCTTCACAGAGGCCTAGTTGTCTCACGCTTTGTGATAGTAATGACAAGAGATTCCAGCCACGAGGACCGTTTGAAGTTCCCAGTTCATCCAGGGTTATTATGACGAGAGCTCTTAGAGCAGGTACGCTGATATGTTCCATGGCGTATATCTGTACCGTGTGTTTCGCTACGGCATGGTAGTATGTCCGCATCTCGGATGACATCCTTGGATCTTTGAGAAATCTCAGCGTCGTTGCCACGATTGCATAGAGTAGAATCCGGTCGGCTTCCTCCATCAATGTTGGCCCGAAGAAGCTTGCAAAGGTCGTTTTTCGATCAAGGATGGGACACCATGTGTTGCAATGCTTGAAGTAGAGGTCCACGAGGTTATAGACGACATCTTGAGGTGGTAGATCGATGATGAAGGAGTGGAGAGAAGGGTCTTTTCGAAATCCAGTGGCATTTGGAGAGGTGACTGGTTGGGTAGGGCCCTCCAAACTGGTCATCACCAATGGCTGCTGAGGTTGGATTCCGGCTTGCCATGTTGTGCCGGACAAGCTTGGTGACCTGGCCTGAGAGATTGAAGAGGTTCTCGGAAGACTTGTAGGCGTAAGTCGACCACCACCTTGACTGTCGCCTTGGAGATTATTCGCGGTCGAAGATGCGAGGCTTGGTGAAGAAGCCGCGTGATCCTGGACAATGTGCTCCTCAACACGACGTCCCAGGGCTTGTAGCAACGCGTCGATGCGATTGACTTTGGCCTCTAGCTCGACACTGAAGCCATTGCGAGCCGTCCCAGGCTTCTGTCTCTCGAGGTAGACGCAGGCGCGGTTGTGTCGGGCGCACCATGAACAAGCCGGCTCAGCACGGTCGCATTTTACCTTGCGGGATTTGCACATCTCACACCTTGAAGACACAAACTATTCAGATTTTTTCGTATTTTTTATCGGGTATTTGCATGTCGGAAAAAAAACCTACGATATCTTTTGGTGTCTCTCCCTCCTCCGCTTCCTCCCATTGGAGTTGGTGAGCCTGGACTCTTCACCACTGGATCCCTCGTCATTGCTGAGAGTCGAGTTGAGGTCCTCAACCTCAATTGCCGCTGTCGAGGGCTCGCTCATGGGGACTGTGCCGATCCCTCTCCCGAGGGTTTGGGACCTCCACATTCCCTCAGAGTTTTCGATTGAGTTGCGTGGAGTAAGAATCTGGGGAAGAGCGATAAGCAGTGCACATGGATTGCTCTGGTGGAAATCTTGGTTGACAGGAAACGTGGAGAATTGGATCCAGAGATAATCTTGAGGAGAATGAAACGGTTGGTGAAGAATAAGACCGAGCCTCGGTCCACTAACACCGGCGGTAAGCCGTCAATCTTTTACCCAAGTTTGCCCCAGTTAGAGAGGCCTAGACCCCTCCGGTGAAACGTGGAGATTTGACACTGTCGCCATTGATTCCTACTGCCGAGCTGAGGGGGTCACACACAAAAAAGGCGGCAATTCGGAGTGTTACCCCCTCCCTGTCAGTGCGGACCAGGGGGCCTGCAGCAAATGACATCCCAGAAGGTCTAGGGGCCTTCTTCTTCTGGACTCCGGGCTGACGTACGTCGATGCTTGGTAGGTTACATAAAGTTCCGGTGGAGATGAGACGCTGAGCACTGCGCAGTTCATGTCCTGATCCATGCTACGGCTTCTCCGGGAAAGAAAATACTTCGTTTCTCTTGTCTCCCCCCCTCTCACCCTGAAGGATGTGATCGGCCCCAGGACGCTTTACCTCTATTGGCATGTGGCAGACGGCAATGGCTTAAGCGATCATCACTAGTGTTGACAGTAGGTAATTCAACGGGCTTGTTTTTAGCAGCCCTTGGCCCAGGCAGCAGTATTTCACTTCTGCTACATACATACAATACACAGGAAAGAAAAAAAAAGAAAGCACAGACAAGAACGCTACAGACACCGCCTCGTTTAGCTCGCCCACCCCTTGGCCATCTGAACCGCCTTCTCCCACGTCTCGAAACGAGCTGCCGCTTCTTCATTAGCGATCTGGGGCTCAAAAATGGTCCGGCCCTGCGTGTTGACATTCTCGAGGTCACGGAAGTCCTTCCAGATTCCCACTGCGAAACCGGCTGCGATGGCGGCGCCAAGAGCCGTTGTTTCCCGCATGGCTGGTCGATTGACAGGGATTCCAATAAGATCAGACTGCGTCTGTAAATCCTTGTTAGCGTCTTTACTCTTCCCCCTTGTTCAGCTGTTGTTGCTGTACGTACCTGCATGATAAGATCCGAGTTGCACATGCCACCATCTACGGCCAGCTCCGTCAGGGCGTGGCCGCTGTCCTTCTCCATCGAGTCCAGGATGGCCTTTGTCTGGAAGCACGTGGCCTCGAGCGTGGCGCGAGCAATGTGTCCGCGCTGCGTGTACGCCGTGATGCCAAAGATGGTACCTCGGGCATCGTCAATCCAGTACGGCGCAAACAGGCCACTAAAGGCCGTGACGAATGTGCACCCACCGTTGTCCTCCACAGTCTCGGCCAGGGCGCTCAGCTTGGACGACGACTGAATGAAGCCAAAGTTGTCGACCAGGAACTTGACGCTTGAGCCCGCCACGGCGATGCTGCCCTCGAGCGCGTACATGGTGTTTCCCTCGCCAAAGTCAAAGGCGACGGTGCTCAGAAGTCCGTGGGTAGACAAGACGGGTTTAGACCCCACGTTGTAGAGCAGAAAGCAGCCAGTCCCGTATGTATTCTTGGCGAGACCAGGGGTGAAACCCTTTTGGCCGACGAGAGCAGCAGATTGGTCGCCCAGACACCCAGTGATCTTGGTACCCTTCAAGCATGTGCCAGCCAAGGAACCGTAAGCCTTGGTGTCCGAGGATCGCACGATCCTTGGCAGGGTAATCTTTGCGGGGTCAAGACGGAACCAGTCAATGACGTCCTCGTCGTACTTGAGCGTCTCGAGGTTCATGAACATGGTACGTGACGCATTTGAAGGATCCGACACGTAAATGTCACGCTCCGTGCCGCCGTTCAACTTGTACGTCAGCCAAGTGTCGACGGTACCGAAAGCGAGCACCCCGCGTTCATACGCATCCTTGACATCAGGAACATTCTCGAGCAGCCATAGCAGCTTGCTGACAGAGGGGTATGTGGAGAGAGGAAGGCCGCATCTCGAGGGCAACTCGCTGGCCCCGAGACGACGCTTCAATCTTCGGACAAGCTCTTGAGATCGAGTGTCGGTCCAGACGATGGCATTGTGCAGAGCCTTGCCTGTCGTTCTGTCCCAGACGATGGTTGTCTCTCTCTGATTTGTGATGCCCACGGCCTTGATCTGGTCGCGTGAGTTGCCTTGAGCCTCAAAGGACTCGACAGCTCCATCGATGCACTTTTCCACAGAGCTTATGAGCTCTTCTGGGTCATGCTCATGCCATCTAAGCTTGAATTAGCCTCTGAGTAAAAGAGAACATGTTAATTGGCTTACCCAGGATGAGGATAGATCTGCTTAAACTCGAGCTGATGCGTCGCAACAACTTCGCCACTAGTGTCAAAGATGAGGAAGCGTGAGCTGGTTGTGCCTTGATCAATGGCTCCAATAAAGGAGCCTTTGGAGTTTCCATTGATGAGAGGCATGACGCTCTGAGTGAAGAGGTATCAGTCGTGAAGGATTGGGAAACAAAAGGTGGGACGAACTTGTAATGTGATGATTAAACTGAGATAAGATGCGATAGGACGTGTCATCAGACTGCAATGGACCAGACACTTAAGTATTCCCCGTCTCGGCTTGAGCCTGGAGGTTCAAATGCGACACCATCACAAGCCGTGCCCTCCTCCACGGGGAAGAAACCCCTCCCGGGTATAACCCCAGGTGACTACCCCAAGGATCATATTGCGGGGTTTTACTTTTTTGTCAAGAAAAAGAGCACGAGATCAAGATTTCGGCCGAGGATCACCGCGGTTTGATTGGGGTTGCATCTTGACACGGACCAACACCACGTCTCACATTCCCTGATGGAGGTCAGAAACTCGGGTTTTGCGAACCCGACTTACATGGCCAATGGAACGAGCGGAGGACGCCATCGGGGTTTAAGCAGCGAAGGATCAACGTGGAGAAAATGTCTTGACACCTCGGGACCTTGTGCATATCCCCACAAAGTGGGAACCCCGTTCTAGAAGCTTGAATGTGACAAGGGGCTTGGCGAACGCTTATCTGCATATTCATAGTCTATTATACTGTCTAACCAAAGTCCCTCGGACCTCCGGAGGGGCTGAGGCTCGTCGGGGAACCTGCGGAGGCGGGGGATGGGCGTCTCGAATCTCTAGGATGGAGGGTGGTGATACCTCTCGGTGTGGGCTACCGAGCTCGCATCTAGACGTTACCCTCACCTGACTGACAAACACCGAAGGGCCCGTCCACAAGCCATGGTTCGATGTGTCGGGAGGAAGTGGAAGTGCTACCCCTTCGGCGCTGGACTTTGCCGTTTTCTAACCAGGAGTGTACCAACAGACTTGTGAGCCACCCTCATGGGAAGATGAGGGGACCGGGAATGCGCCTCGGGAAGGGAAGCGATGTTCGCTCGCACCGGAGCCGAACGATGGCTCAGTCGGAGAGGATACTCTCAATGGCTTTGTAACCTAATCGGCTTGGTGGCCAAGAGTTGCTGGTCCTTGCTGAGCATAAATTGTAACCACATCCCCATGAGGTGATGACGGCATTCACACGCATCCCCCCTCAAACAACATCTTTGCAATGACCGCCTCTTTCAACCAAGACTCCATCTCAGAGTCATCTTTCAACAGTCCAAGCTCTCCCGCCAAAGTCGAGATGGTTCAGACCAAAGCGCTCAAGGAACTGCCCAGCGATTCAACGCTGCAGCCTCATGTTGGTGAGAGGGAGGAGGTACTTCTTTGGAGTAGGGTCAGGGAGACTTGCCAAGATGCCTTTTCGGAATTCTTTGGCACTTTCGTCATGATTCTGTTTGGCGACGGTGTTGTTGCTCAGGTTGTCCTGAGTAGAGGAACCAAGGGTGATTACCAAAGTATCTCTTGGGGTTGGGGGTAAGTCTTGAATCGTGAGAGTTGACCTGGATTTTGATTAACTTGCTTGAATAGATTGGGCGTCATGCTTGGAGTATACGTCGGTGGTAAATCAGGAGGCCATCTGAACCCTGCCGTGACTTTGGCGAACTGCATCTTCAGAGGCCATCCCTGGCGGAAGCTCCCCATCTATGCCATTGCCCAAACCCTCGGAGCCATGGCTGCTGCCGCCGTCGTGTACGGCAACTACAAGTCTGCCATCAACGCGTATGAGGGTGGTCCGGGCATCCGAACCGTCACAGGCGAGAACGCGACGGCGGGCATCTTTTGCACGTATCCCGCTGCCTTCATGACGCGTACGGGCATGGTCTTTTCCGAATTTATCGCCAGCACAATCCTGCAGTTTGTCATCTTTGCATTGGCGGATAGTACCAACATTGGTGCCGGTCCGTTGATGCCTCTTGCCCTGTTCTTCTTGATCTTTGGTATCGGTGCTTGCTGGGGTTGGGAGACTGGCTATGCCATCAACTTGGCTCGTGACTTTGGACCGCGGTTGGTTTCGTACATGATCGGATACGGAACTGAGGTTTGGTCTGCAGGAGGATACTATTTCTGGGTAAGTCAAGTCTTGATTGATTATGACGCACTCAACTGACCTTGATGATAGATTCCAATGGTTATCCCGTTTCTTGGTACATCCTTTGGTGGTTTCCTTTATGATACCTTTATGTACACTGGCCCCAGCCCAATGAACACTCCCTACATGGGACTCAAGCGGCTGGTAACCCCTCGTCGATCAGTCTGGTCCAACACCTATGACCGCGCCCTGGATTCGCAGGTATAGGGTCCGTTCGTTAGGCATGGTTGAAGGACTCGGGCACTTTGAGGTGAGGGCGGGGTGTTTGAGAATCTTTGAAAAGTCGAATTTGGTGGGTGAAAGCAAAGCAACAGGAAACGAACAGAGAAGAGGAAATACAGAACCCACATGAGAATGAGAAACATGTTTGGAGAGCATTATAGTTACTTTAGGTAGTGCGTCAATTGATAGCGTTGATCGTCAGAACGTTTTGTCTCAACCCCACGGTGCCCACTTCACGATTCTCCACTGGAGTTTGTGATCAGCGCTGGTGGAACTTGGGAACGTCAGCATTTCTGAGACATTGTGAGATCGTGTGGATATTTTTTGAGGTTTGATGGAAATGTTTGAATCAATCAATGAGTCCTTGGTGATGAGGCACTCTGTAGTGGGATTGTATCGAGTGTTCAGCAGTTGGCCAACTCGCTGGCTATCAATGGATTTTATCACGATGCCCAGCTCCAGTATTTCTCCTCCACTGTATTTTGGGCATCTAATCCAGCCTTGATATCAAGTGATATTCATACCACATCAAACTAATCACAATGCTCGAAGCCCATGAAGCGAGAAAGTCTGCTGAGATTCGACCTTGATAACACCATTCATCACTGTTCCAACTCTAGGGTGAGTTGACGCGGAGCCGAGATACAACGTGGTAGGATATTTGACCCACACCAACCAAGTGGATACAGTAAGAAACTGCAAGGTTTTGCGGCTCCCTTCCTGAAAGCGTACCTAGTCCGAATGGTACCAACCTGCATGCGCCTCTTACCTGAAGAGCAACATCAGCCAAGCCAACAACATTTTTCTGTACCTCGGTGAATATCAGCACGTGGCCACGGAATCCAAGTTTGCCGCCGGAGGTAGCGGGCGCACAATCAATCTCTCGGTCGTGCTCGGTGAATTATCTTCGGTACCAAACCCCGACATGCAGCCGTCAGGGGTCATGACCCTAATCCCTGTATAGCTTAGTATCTCGGTGTTGAAATACCGACTTGCATATTTGTGGATGAGGCTGAGCGTTGGTCAAGAATTGGCTCACTTGCCATGTTCGGGACGACTTCAACTTGTCAGATGAGAGGTTCTGGCGGGGCAAAGGGGTTTCATTTCGACGGGGAGGTTGAGGGAAAATGGTCACGGGGAGAAACTTGGGACCGTGATTTGGCGTGGCCGGCATGTCCTCTCCGGTTCTTTGCAGAAGAGAGCGTCAGGTATGATATCAGAGCTGCTCGAGTGGTCCATTTTCACCCGGCAAATGATGAAATCTTTTTTTCAAATGTGACGGTCATTGTCAAGTTATCGTCTGTTATAAACATACTTTTCTCTTTGTTCCAAGTTGATCAACTTGGCACCATCCTCAAGACCTACCCTACCACCCTCATTCCTATCGGCGCGCTCGAAGCTATTCAAGAGCGCTGAGGAGCTCAGTCGTCAAAGTACACACCAACCACCATGCAACAGCGACTTCGAACAGTCAAGCGACCACTGCTCGTCGCCTGCGCTGCTGCAACAGCCACTGTAGCGGCCGGTGGCATCGTCTACGCGACTCGAAACAAGACACATTCCATCGACAAACCAATTGCTCCTCTCAAGCGCGATTCCACCGGCCGTATCGTGCCACCAACTTTCCAAGCTACAAAGAGCCGCGCCGAACAGCTTGCCGACCTGCGTCGCAGCAACACACCAGACAAGAGTGCTCAGTATGATCTACTCATCATCGGCGGCGGCGCAACGGGAACAGGCATTGCTCTCGATGCCGTCACACGAGGATTAAAAGTCGCACTCGTCGAGCGCGATGATTTTTCCTCGGGTACAAGCTCCAAGAGCACAAAGCTGGTGCATGGCGGTGTTCGCTATCTCGAAAAGGCAGTTTGGAATCTCGACTACGGTCAGCTCCAGCTCGTCATGGAAGCCTTGAGGGAGCGCAAGACATTTCTCAACATTGCGCCGCATCTGTCAAGTTCACTGCCAATCTTGTTGCCGTTGCAGCATTGGTGGGAAGCGCCCTACTTCTGGGCTGGTACCAAGGCATATGACCTTCTCGCCGGTTCGCAAGGTCTCGAGAGTTCTTATTACTTGAGTAAGAGCAAAGCCCTCGCTGCGTTTCCGTTGTTGCGACGGGATAATATGGTTGGCGCTTTGGTTTACTACGATGGACAACACAATGATTCGAGGATGAATGTCGCTCTGGCGATGACAGCTTCTCAATACGGAGCCACCGTTCTCAACCACGTCGAGGTCACTGGTCTCGAGAAAGACGCCAGAGGCCAAATATGCGGTGCCAAGGTACGAGATGTACTTGACGGATCGCAAGCCTTCACAGTCCATGCCAAGGGCGTCATCAATGCGACCGGTCCCTTTACCGACGCCATTGAACAAATGGATGAACCCTCCAGAGAGCCCATTGTCGCTCCCTCATCTGGCGTCCACATTATGTTGCCAAAGAGGCTATGCCCTAATGGAATGGGAATGCTTGACGCAGCTACCTCGGACGGGCGTGTCATCTTTGTTCTCCCCTGGCAAGGCTTTACTCTGGCTGGAACAACGGATAACCCGTGCAACGTTGAGAAGGCTCCTGTAGCGCAGCAAGACGACGTGGATTTCATTCTCAATGAGGTCAGCAAGCTTTTGTCACCAGAATCGGTGCTCTCTAGGGATGATGTATTGGCAGCTTGGTCAGGTGAGTAAATCATCCGTCTTGAATGTTTGTCCATCTACTTACACCATATAGGAATTCGTCCCCTCGTCTGCGACCCACGAGCTAAAAACACCGAATCTCTTGTCAGAAGCCATCTCATAACTGTCTCTCCTTCGGGTCTTCTCACCTGCGCAGGTGGGAAATGGACCACCTATCGACAAATGGCTGAAGACACGGTTGATGAAGCCATCAAGACTTTCAACCTCCAACCGCGTGCTATACCTCTTCCCGATATCAGTGGTACCGGGCTACTAGGGTTCACGACTAGCGGTAGATGCTGTACACGCAACGTACCCTTAGTAGGAGCACATGGCTATTGGTCTTCCCTTGCCTCACGACTGATGGAGGTGTTCCCCATCGATACCGATATTGCCCACCACCTTGCCACCAACTACGGCGACCGAGCCTGGACACTACTCGCCATTTCACCACGTCTGAACACCCGGCTGCTACCAAATCTGCCCTTCATCGAGGCCGAGATCACCCATGGAGTGCGCTCCGAGGCTGCCTGCACAGCCGCGGACATCATCGCTCGCCGGACCCGTCTGTCGTTCCTTGATGCCTCAAAAGCGCTACAGGTCCTGCCAAGGGTCATCGACATCATGGCTGAAGAACTTCACTGGACCGCAGCCAGGAAGGAGCAAGAACTGGCAGACACCATTGGTTTTCTCGATTCGATGGGTCTCAAGAAGGAGAAGATTACATTCACCCAAGATGAGAAACTGCATATCAAGGCCAGCGGTGCTTCATCTGTGCCCCAGAGACCAACGATGGCTGGGGGTATTGAAGTGGATGTGAATGGTCTTGGTGCTGGGCAGGCACTGAGGGATACTCGTGTCATCTAACATGAATAGCTGGCGGAAAGCATAGAGTATAGATTGCTTAAAGGAATTAGGGTTTGGGGATAAATTGCTGCTACTAGAGGCGTGTCTTACGGGCTGGAACTGGCGTATAGGCTTCTTTATTTATGGAATGATTCAATTGATTCATATACTGAAGATTAAAGGGGTGTATTTGGACAGGGTTGGTACATCGTATCTCATGATGTCCAGTGAGCAGTCAATGTCTTTGGCTATGTGGTGTCGTGAGCCTCCCAAATATGTAGGGAATATTCCAGTTGCCAGTAGGACTGCGAGGCCCTATGCGTAAAATAAGGCAAAACTGGAGGGTGAACGAAGGAGGTTATAAGGAGCTTGATGGCAAAGTCACGTAGGTTGCCTTTCATAATCTCACGACATTCTTAATGACTGAGGTATCTATTAAAAGCTTAACAGCTTATGTCTATGTTTCTATATACCGTGAATGTTTCAGCTATTTACGAATTACTGTAAAGAATTGTATTGTCCCGTCACCTTGAAGGGCACCATCAAGGTATCCCAGTCGCTCGCCACCTCCGGCTGACCAAAGGGTACAAGGACTGCAAACCGCAAGACATACTCTCCACGAGCAATCTTGGTGCCATTGGTAAGCTTGCCAAACCACCAGTACTCGTTCTTGTCGTAGCCGGGCATGGCCGCTGCTCGACCTGTGTTTATCGTGGGATAGTCGGTTGTCTCATCTGGGTTCCAACCCTGGTCGTCAAACCACTTGGGAACCTGTCCCGCCCCAACCCACCATGTGCCCGAGCCCACGTACTTGTTCTTTCCAGGTACGAGAGGCCACTTCCACGCGCTCTCTGTCCATCCCTTTTCGAAGATGTCGTAACGGAGTTGTCGCGTGCCCCAGCCGATGCCAGCCTGGATGACGGGGAAATCCTGGGCAGTGAGGTTGAAGGAGAAGGAGGGGGTAGAGCCGTTGAGGCCTTGCTGAACGGGCGGGTCGAGGGATTGCATACGCGGCTCGGCAAGGAACAATTTCTTGAAAGTTGCCTTCAGGTCAGTGCCGATACCTACGAAGGGGACGGCAAGACGGTCGCCGTTGGAACCTGAGACGATGATGTTGCCGCTGTATAGGGGCATGCTTGGTTTATACCAGTCGGACTTGTCGGGGTTCTGGAAAGAGACGGTAACCACCTTGCTCTTACCAGGCTGCAGGGTGAATTTTTCTGGAAGCGTAGCATTGATAGAGTACTCGTACCACTGCAGAGCGCCATACTGCTTGACAATGGTGTCGTAGGCATCGCTGCCTAGGGTGTTGACGCCCTGCGAGTCCTCCTTAGTGAAGGTGTACTCAACAGGCTTCTTGCTGTTGTTGATGACGGTGATCTTGTGGTTGGTATTGAAGAAGCGGGTGTCGTTGAGGGCCATGGGCTCGTACATCAGGTCAGTTGTCGACTCGAAGAGGCTTGTGGCATTGATCAGCCCGCTTCCAACTTGGGCAACGGAAGCGACTGGATCGTTCCAGCTGAACTGGTTCACTTTACGGACATTGGACACGAGGCGGTTATGCATCATCTTGGCGAACTTGGCGCCGTTTTGGGTGCCCCGGCCGCCGAACTGGCCAATGTAGAGAGCCGCAACTCCAGCGAGATAGGGCGTCGCCATGGAGGTGCCGCTATAGATGGCCCATCCGTGGTCGAAAACGGTGCTGTAGATATATGCACCTGGGGCACCGACGTCAGGCTTCATCTGCAGGTCAAAGAGGGGTCCCCATGAAGTGCTATAGTCGGGGAGGGCCATCTTCGCATCGCGATTCGAGTATGTGTCGATATTGGAAACAGCAAGGACGCCCTTGGCACCAGAGGGGGACAAAGCGCGATAAGGTCCGCCTTCGCCGCCGTTGCCAACAGAGACGGTGATGACGACGCCCTTGTTGGCGAGACGAGTTGCGACCTCCTCCCAGGCACCGTCGGACCAGCCCCCGCCGAGGCCGATACTGGCTGTGATGATGTCGACGCCGGCCTCGTATGCTGCGAGGAAGGCGTCAATGTTGATGGCCTCGTCGGTGCCGTCACGGGCATAAGTCTTGTATGCGTAGATGGTGGCCTCTGGGGCGACGCCGGACCAGATTTTGCCTTTGCCAGCCACGATACCTGCCACATGGGTGCCGTGGTCTTGCAGACCCATTGGATCGTCGTCAGGTTCTCTGGGTCCCTTGGGCCAAGTCCCATCACCGGCAAAATCGTGACCACCGGCAACCTTGAACCCAGGGCCGAAGCCGCCTCCCAAGTCGGGGTGAGTGTAGTCGACGCCAGTGTCAACGACGGCAATCTTGACGCCCTTTCCCTTGATGCCCTTTTGGTGGAGAGCCCACACGCCTGTTGCGTTGTGCACGTCGTACTCATTGGGATCGAGGTCAGATCCAGGCGGCAGATCGGTCGAGTTATCAGCCGCCTGTCTCTTAACAGACCTCAATGGCTCGTAGTAGCGGTTGGGCCAGACATTAGCGACCTCGGGGAGGGCCAGGAGTTCCTCGGCGGAGTGCTTTTCAGCCTCGATGTTGGCGCCATAGAAGATGTCGCTGTGGAAGTCTCGGACAACTTTGATGCTAGCATCACGAGAGAAGATGTTGTCTCTCTTTGTGATTCCGCTCTTGTACTCCACGATGTAGCTGTTGGATGGCTTGACAAAGTCGAGCTCGGCACCAAAGGCGAGCCCGGCGGCCACCAATAGGTGAAGAGTGGCGTGCGATAGCATCGTTAGCCAGCCCAGTAATCGAACGGGATGTCGTCTAGTTATGGCTTCTAGAAGCATGCTAGAAGCATAGCGGCTGCCATTGCCATTTTAAATAGCATGCATAGGTTCCATAGTAACGGGCATTGCCGCCTCCAATCAAACCAAGGTTTGGGATACGAGATTGTTAGGTGGGGGTTTCTGCTCTTTTCCCGTATTGCCAGCCCCTGGATTTCTGGGCACCCTGGCACCCTAGGTGAAACGCGCGTGACGCAATTGACAAACCAGCACTTAAATAAAGATCGTCGTCTTCCATCGGAATTTTCCACCAAGCTAAAAATATCCTGAACCATGGCAACGGGTCTGTCTGTTCATGAGCTGCTGGAGGAAGACGCCGAACATCGCAAAACACAAGCATTCCGGGCGAATGGTTTAGTGGTATAATACTCCCTTAGCAAGTTTCTTCCGAAAGATCCTCGCCTCTGGGAGTGGTCCAGGGTTCGATTCCCTGTTCGTCCATCAGAGGTGGTTTGAATCCACCATTGTCCACTCTTTTTGCCACTTGCGATCTTTTTGCGCTACCGCAGGGAGCCAAGAGACCGGCGCCGTCAAGTAATGCGCTCGCACTTCAAGGGAACCAATCATATGTGAGGCTACGAGACCAGAGGCGGGCTATCGCCTATCAAGACACATGCCTTGGGATAATGCAAAGGGAAACCGATGCGGATCAATCTTTTTCCCTGGCGACCATATAGCTTCATCATTCTACGAAACCTTCACTTGTTAACAATGACCAATAAGAAGACCGCTAGCCCATTTACAATGGCCTATTGTGAAATGGGTGTCCGGAGACGGTGCTGAGCTATTGGAGGAGATTTTGAGTGCGACAGATTTAGAAGTTCGCTAGGGACCCAGAAAATCCTCTGCGCTACTTGAGGAGACATGACAAGTAATCATCAACCGAAAGAGGAGCGTCTATCTGAGCTTTGGGGTTCACGAACTTTGTTAGTGCCTCGGTTCATGATAGAATTAGGGTTGGGCAGAAAGCCTTGGGTTTCATTGCCCATTCTGCCAATCACTGGACTCGGATTTAGGGTAGCACCATTCCCGCAGGCAACTCAAGAGCACTCTATCAGTTGGAGCCACAATCGTTGATAAAGCAGTGCGCAATCTAGTCAGACGCTGAACGGCATCAAGTGGCACAATGTTTACCCGTGTTGACTTTTCCCTAACAGCTACAATGCATAACTCGCTCAAGATCCACTTCCATGTCTGTTTTCTGTAACGTAATGTTCTTGTTTCATCGCACCCTACTCAACAGGCTTAGCCTAACTCAGAGGCTGTCCATAACAAAGCACGATCAGCAAGGATAAGACCATTCCAGCCCCTGAACCTAAACGAGGATGCTTGGGTTTTATTCTGCCAATTACGGTGAGAAGTTGAAAGGCCGAGGGAGTGAGAAGAAAGGGAACGCACGCTTAATGGGGCAGCGATTTGGCGGGCAGCATTCGGGGAGGGACCTGGTGACGTCTGTCTATAACGGGTTCGCTCCAAGAATGTCGTAGGTGTGCGACGTCCGGAACTGCCACAATATACTCGAGACTCCCCGATGATATGCCCGATGGTATGAGCGGGGAATTGTCTGCCGGCACTAAGGCCTCTAGATCCTGACGCCGCTGTGTGAAGGAATACGCAGCCCGGTACGCGAACCAAAGGCCCACCACGGCAACAAGGAAACTCAAAGCACCGGAAATGATGGCTATGATAGCCTCCAGTGAAAAAAGTGCCATCTTTTGCTGGCTCGACAGAAAGATACTTGGTTCTGTAGCAAGGATTGTAAACTTAGGTGAAGTGTGCTGTTTCAAAGTGAAGCAAGCTTGCTGATGACCAAGTTGTGAATTGCTGAGGAGGTTCGGATCGTATCTGCGGGTGAGTTCAGGAAAGGCAAATGGTTTCCCGTTACCAAGATAGCATAACTTGGTCGATAAATCAAGGACTGATATTATAAAAATTGAAGTAAAGAGAACTTTGTAGAAGCTGAAAAAGTTTGCGAGGTTGATAGACAAATTCTTGTTTAAAACTAAACCATTGATCATTCCTAGCTGACGGGGCCAATTTACTTGGGCTGTACTGGACATTTGAGCCGGTTTGACGTGTATTCTAAGCCATGAGGCCATATAATGTGCCCCGCGAAGGGGCCAATTTTCACTGGAATGAGCCGTGGTTATTTAGGTCGGAAAAAGGGGCAATTGTGCTCGAGCAGCGAACCTCGGGATTGACAAAATTGGCCCTCTGATCTTGGCGAAAAGCGTCTTTCCAGCGCACCAGTCTGGGTAGAGAAAAATGTCCCCGTCTGCCGCCCCAACGTGCCTCAATATGACATAAACCGTCGAGAAAATTGGCCCCGCGAGTTGCACCGCCTCGTTTGCTTCCAATCTCTCGCCAGGGCGGACCTTTTTGCGGTTGGCTAGAATAATCAGCCCCGCGCCCAGGCATCACCAGGGCATCCCCGTTCGTTGCCTTGACAAGTCGCCATCAGCTCTGTGCTTTCCCCATCTTTCAGGTCGAGCTTCTGCGCTTCTCAAAAGTAGTCAAGATTCTTCTTACAACAAGCAACACAGAACCACTTGGTCACCAGGGTCAGTTCACAATGGAGTCGCCACCAGCGACGTCTCCACATGTCAGCGCGCAAGCCAGCAACGAAGACATCGAGGCATCTCCTGGCGTTACACAGAGCGGGGTTGACAGTTCTCTCCCCTTCCGCCCGGTTCTCCCTCCTAACCATGAGGGCACGGAACCTCGTTCAACTTTGGACGAGAACATGGAGGAAGCGAACATACCAGCCCTGCTTCAAACAACTACGACATCCAAGAAAACGAAACGGGAAAAGCAACGGGAGAAAAGAAGGCTGAAGAGAGCCTCAGAGCGTGCTGCAACGGGGGTTAGTACAGGCCAAAAAGAGCACCAGGACAACACCGAAAGTGCCAAGAAGATACGCCACCGTCCAAGCCCAGCACAAAGGAGCGCCACGACGTTAATGCAGATGGATCAATGGTCTCGACTATTTCTCAACCGGACCTCATCACTCTCCTCTCTGACCCTGGACTGCGCAACGGCAGAAGCCATGTCAAAGGCAACAGAGAAAACTTGGGGCGGAAAGGGCCGGAAGCGAACCTTTCAGTCGGCACAAGAACTGGATCGCTTTGTGTCTGTCAAAGAAAGTGAGCTCCGCTACCTCAAGACTACCTTGCGCCGCGCGTCTGTGGTGCAACAATTGCCGTCCAACAGTCTTGAGTCAAAGGCCCGCGAGGCATTGATCTCCTCTTTAGAACCTCTCTTTCAAGCCTGGGAAGCTAATGGGGAGGAAAGTGAGAAGGATGAAGTTCTTCAGGAGGCTGCTCGACTCTTCACTGACACCATCATTCCCTGTCTCGAGGCCCAATTGGTCCAGCTACGACAGAGACTGAACTCGGCACGCATTCTGGAGAAAAGACTGAACAGAGTGGAAGGTAAGTTAGCTGAGCGGGAGGAGGTAGTGTGTCGACTTGCCGCTCTATCTGAAGATCGAACTTACATCCTGCCAATTTGCCCAGCCTGGGACCAACTGGGAAAAGAGATATATGAGCTTCGGAGGAGCCTAGATAAATCAAAAGGCCTGTTAGACCTGCAAGAGGAAAGAGATCATATCATGATCGAGTACAGGGAGTCTTTGGAGTGGGAGTAAGGCAACCAAGGGAGTCTGAATGTGGGTGATTTTAGATAGGAAAGGAATTACCCATGGAGTGCCAATATCTTAACAATGTTCTTACGGTGTCTGATATGGCAGAAGGTTTTAAAAAAGGCCACTGTGTTAACATCGGGTCGCGATATGATGTGTTGATAATCTGTTATTATAGTTGCAGCCCGGCCCTTGATGAGTTAACTAAGCCCGATGATCGTTCTTACGGTGTAGAGATTAAGGGATGTCACTTAAGAATGCGATAAAGTGGAGGAAGTTGTATCCAAGACTGGGCTCTTCCTTGCCCACAAATGGGACTAAGAAGACGATCATAGACTCAGGTGGGGAAAGATAAAGACCGTATTGTCGATAGTGCTGTAGTACCTATCTAACGGCCGTGCTAACTGAGGGGAGCCACTTGTCGACTGTGATGATAGTGCCAATCACAGAGACATAAGCAACACCGAAATACATGGCATGTCAGCCATCAGTTTCTGATACTGCCCTGACAAGACCCATCCGCCTGAGGGTACAGGAACAAACCCATCGACACAACGAGCCCTGGAAGGGAAACCTCGAGCCATGTGCGACGATCGTGGGCAAAGATGGGAGAGGCTCGACCCCCAACTAATGTGCAGCAACTGCCCGGAAACCTTCTACCCGAAGCAACCGTCAGCAGTTTCTGACAAGAAGAGAACCACTTGACATTGTCGGGGATGGACATCGGGGAGAAGAGCACAACAATAGTTCGAGAGGGAAAAGTAGGAAAGGGGAAAAAGGAAAAGGAAACGGCCAGGACGTTTGTTTGGCCAATATGGTCGTCCCGCCACAACACGACCCTTGAGGTGCCTCAAAAGACACCCCCCAACAAGAAAACCAGCAATGCTCAAGCATTTACCTCAATCCATCACACTTTCAAATGTTCCATGTTAATACGTCAAAACGTTGGAACCACGCATCTCTACCCGTCCATCTCACCTGTCACGCTGGCTTCTTAGGGAGCCCCCATGACGACGGTACGTCTGTCATGTGTCTCAACCAACCGCGCAGCCTCCTTGCCCACGCCGGGGCCAAACCAACATGGGCATCGTCACAGACATTGCAGTCAACGCCATTGTTTCCCCCTAACAGAAGGCATCAATCCTTCAATGCCATGCATGAAAGTAGTCCTTGCTCACGCTTCGCCGCCACCTGGTGGTAAGGGAAGCGAATGCTGCTCCTCACATCGCCCAGGGCAGTCGACAAAAAGTGAATCGTCTCGTCCGTATTCCCACCTCGTGATTGTCACCATATTACGGTTGTCTTGGTTGATTTCGAGGGCGTCCTGGCTTCCCCTTTTCTGTTTCGTGATGTATTTGAAACTGTTCGATACTGGCGACTTCCAATCCACATTGGCAAACATATGAGCTTTGTTGAGCCTTGCAGATACGTCGCTTATGATGTTCCATGAACTTGTCCCACCGAGCAAAGGTCTTGTGGCAAAGGCACTGGTATTTCGATGGTGGCTGCTGGCGTTTGACATGTAAGCACTCCCTTTCATGGCGCTTCAGGCTGCCCGCGTCGGAGAAGCATTTGTCGCAGCCAGTTGCCGAGCAAGGACGGCGCTTGCAACACTTGGTGTGGGATCTGAAGCGGTCTGCGCTGAACTCCTTCCGACAAACAAGACATGTTCGGTACTGGGGCAGGGCCAATTTTGAGAACCAGGCGATTTAGCCAACGGGGAGGATTTCCAGGACCAATCAATGGGCACCGTCAGCCTCACTCACACATGCACCTTTGGCCAAATCAGGTTCTGGTCGGGCGAGGGGGCCAATTTTGTGCTGCATTGACAGTGTTCATGTCTCGCCTCGGCTGACCACCTAACTTAAGCGATGCCGTGTCGCACAAAACTTGAGGCACATCAACAATTAGACGATTTTAGGAGCTGAATGACGTCCTGGGCCTCGAATCTGTTCTTGGCGGCCCGTGATGGCGGCGTCAGGCGCTGGGCTCAATGTCAACTTCGTCTGCTTTCTTCAAAGCGCCCATAACGGGCCTATTATCTATGCCTCGACATGACTTATACTACCTAGGCGAGTGACTTGAGAGGTTATTACAGTGATGGGTTATGGTCCAGAAAATGCCAACCACTGGGCAGAGCCTCATGCCAAGACAAGGCGGTGGGCGAACCATGGGCCGCAAAGGTTGGTTGGTGGCTTGCGGGCGCGGATCTCTTTGAGAGGGCCTTCGAGGTATGGCAATACTGCTTCAAACTTTTTGAAGTTCACTCTTCTTTGCTACCTGTACCGTATCCTCTCAACCAACTCAGACAAAACCAAGATATAGTTTGCCCATGCTCCTCACTTTCCTCTCCTATTTCCCGTGATGATAATATCTTCAATCAAGAGGACTATCGTATATGGCATTGGGTTTGCGTTGTTTGACACAGTTGAGTGCCTGCGTTGTTCCACTTGACTATCCCCTACACTACCTATCGACTCGGTCTTGCCTGATAGATCTGATTCGTCATCTTTGGTGGAACGCAATAAACTTTAATGTCAACAGTAAAAGTGAATAATACCTATTAGAAGCTACCGAGGCAATATGGGTCTTATGGACTGCCTCGCATCTTCTCTCAGCAAGGCAGCAGATGAGGAGCTTGCCTACCTTGATGGTTTTGTTATTCTTTATTATTTTTTATCATTTCGTACAATGGGGACCCCAAGATAGGCCACCGCCCGCGACATCGTGATTAAAAACACCACGCCGTTAGAACTCCAAACCGTAAAATACCGCAACCTACAAGCTAATATCTGTTACAGATGACCCTCGCCGCCCCCTTCCATAATATCGCTCTGCGGACATTGGCCTAGATCGCGTGAATCTCTGGGCACGATAGCTCGGACGTGACTCGAGAAGCAGATCGCTGAGCCATGGCCAAAAGACATCCTCTGCCCACTCTCAGAAGATGCAGACAGGCAATTATTTGGTAAACCCCCTGCATGCTCGAAGTGGATCCCATCTTGATCTGGTGCCAGATAGTCGTGTTTCCCCCCTCGTGCGTGGTTACGACAAAGTCCCAATCGTTGTCTTCAACAAGAATTGCCGGGAGAAATTCAGGCAGGCTGGGCTTCGGGTCTCCTTCCCAAGCATCGACAGTGCAATCCTTCATCAAACTTCGTAAGCATGCCCACCGTGCAGCCTCCCACGCCCCAAGGTCTAGTACATCACCCCTAGTGTTGATGCTTAGGGCGAGTGGGAAATGTGTAAGGGGTTCAAAATTCGTGTGGTTGATTCTGGTACCTGCAGGGCTTTCATAAAGTCGATCAATCTCATTCCTTTCCTTCGCATAGCGTTCGCTGTCGAGGTAAAGGTAGATGCAGAAATCAACCATTCCTTCATCGCCAAAACCTTTATTGAACTTATCAGAAATAGATGCCATGGAACTATACAGCATAGAACAGTTAGATATGTAGCCAGGCCATTGAGGCAGGGGGGGTTCTCACATCTGAAGAGGATTCAGCATAGTACAGTACCCATCCGGCCGTTCAAAGGCCAAGCTAAGAACTCGGTTGTTGACTCCCATGTCCATGTTGGCCCTCCAACCGTGAGGATCCTCGATGTAGGAATAATGGACATTTCTGAAGACGATCTTGCGTACTTCTTCTAGGGAGACAATTTCCCCAAGACCCTGTCGTTCTTTAGAGTAGTGTTTGTTGCTCTTGGATCCATGCCTGGCCCACTCCATCTGTTTGTCCTTGAGCTTGTTGAAGCGGCGTCGTGCTGAAGACGGTAGAATGCCCACCCCATTGCTGAATTCTCGGATTTTCTTCAGTAAAGCTTCTAGGGATGGTGGTACTGGATCGAGCATGTCGATTTCGCGTTTCTTTACCCTAAACCGCTGATCATCCGCGCTGACTATCCAGGAGTCGTCTGATATGTCGGATTCGTCATCCTCTCTTGGAAGGGCAGGGGGTGGAGAGCTTGAGTCTATTGGTGCTGTCTGCTGGCGGTCGTGGCTATGAGACGTCTGGGGCTCTTCATGAGTGTCGGGTAGGTGCTGATTGGGTGCTTCTAGTTCGGGGGCAATCAGGGTGCCATCATCAGTCCTTGCCTGGGGTGTTTCGGGCGTCGGTGGCTGAAGTCGACGGCGCTTGGAATGTGGGCTCGAATCTGCTGCCACAGAATCCGGGTGGTTGTCCCGACCCGATAACACCGTGTCGAGCCAGGCAGTAGCTGAATGGCCTGACATTGGGATAGTGGTATCCGCACCTCGGGTCTCTTCTGCTAGGTTGGCGCTTAGGGAGGAGCAAAGTGTTCTCCACATGCAGGGTGGGATCAAATTTCGGTAAAGACACAAATCTCACGTGATTCAGATTCGTTGGTTGTTGGACAAGGATTAACACAAGGAGATTAGAGGCATGTATAGCTAGTTGCCCAAGGGAAGGATGAATCGCGTAAAAGAGTAGGTTGAGATTAAGGTATAACGAAATATCGACGAAAGTGATGCACTAATTTATGCTTAATTATCACGATGTTACCCGAGTTGGTAGATGGCTTGTATAGGTTATCTCTACGTCCCTATGAGGAGCTCTATCCCACGTGTTATCAGACATCGTTTACTTTAAGTCCCTATTTAGAATAAGTGCATCATAATATTATAATACTATGGCTCCTAGTTTACTAAAAGGCCTAATTAGTGGTCATAAAGACAAGCAATTAAGCAGTAGAAAAATACCGATGGTACGATCAAGGCAATCTCATGCATATCTCCCAAAATGGCATCATGCATGATTGGTAAAGCGGAGTCAATATCAACCCGGAAAACCATAAAAGCCTTGCTGATTCAGCCTGCGGCTTGCATTGACTTTTTCGTTCCTCTATAGTCTGGTCAGTTTAAAATGGCGATTTGCACCATCTGCAGCAACGTGGTCGTGGCGTTATACCCCAAACTTGACGGGCTCGAGCCCCAGCGGAGCACTGAAGCAACTTATCCATCGTACGATGCAGCTACAGTACAGAGTTGCTGGATCTGCGCCAAGTTCGCTGTCTGGCTGAAGGATGACGATGAAGAAACTTGGCAAGCGTGGCTTCAAGGCCCTTTGACAAATGTATTCCGGGCCGGAGTATGCACTCTGATTGGAGATGGATCCTCTGATCCTAGTTCTGTCGGCATGGAAGAGGATCTCCCCGCTGACAGTATCGGCCGGCGCAAACTTCGTGTCAGTAGCATGTTCCTATGGCGCTGTATTAATGGCGAAGAAGCTGGATGTGAAATCCAGCTAAACTTCCTCAGAGATACAGGTAAAACTCCTGGCGTGATAAATGCCGATAATGAGAACGTTAGCTAAGCAATGTGCAGATTTTCAGGGCCCGGATATGTACGTCAACCAGAAGAGCCCACCCGGCGTGGATCTTGAAAGGGTCCGTGAATGGATCAAGGGATGTGAGAGAGACCATAAAACTTGTGTCTTATCCCATCAAATCTGGTACCCAACCAGACTCTTGGATCTAGCTACGCCAGGAGCCACTATGAAACTCATCATCGCCAAAGAGATCCAACCTGCCGGGCCGTACATGACACTGAGCCACAGATGGGGGAGACATGTGTACGAGCAGCTCACTTCTCGGTCAGAAGGCCGTTTTAAGACGTCTATCGACATTTCGACACTGCCACGAGTTTTCCAAGATGCAATCGACATGACCCGCAAGCTCAATGTTCGATACCTGTGGATCGATTCGCTGTGCATCAAGCAAGATAAGGAGTGTGGAGACTGGCAGGTTGAGGCCTTGCAGATGGGTAACGTGTATGCTCACTCATACCTAAACCTATCAGCGTCCTATGCAACTGAAGGCAATGACCCCCCACTATTCACTCCCGGACCGTTGGATAACACTTATCCATGTCAGTTGGCAGTGGAATGCAATGGACCGTTGGAGAAAGATTATGTGTTAGACGGAGATGTTTGGGCGGATGAGGCCCTTGGAGCACCATTGATGGGCAGAGGCTGGGTCTTCCAAGAAAGGTTTCTTGCCCCGAGAGTTTTACACTTTGGTAAACGGCAGCTGGCCTGGGAATGCAATGGACTCGATGCGCTGGACATGTTTCCTCACGGCTTGCCTAGGGGCTTGGGGACGTTTTCGAAGCAGCAAGTGCACCAAGCCGTCACTCTCCCAAAGGAGAATGCTAAACGGGCCGATTTCTGTAGAGTTTGGCACGACCTGGTCTCAAGGTACTCGGCTTGTTCTCTTACCTTTCCCTCGGACAAGTTGGTGGCTTTTTCAGGCGTCGCCAAGTTGATAGAAACTCGCCGGAAAGACGAGTACATCGCCGGTGCTTTGCAGAGCACCTTCTTGGTCGACCTGGCTTGGTTTCTTACTGAGTATAGAGAAGGTCTGACCCTGGTCAGCGAGACAGCAACCCGCGCTCCCAGCTGGTCATGGCTCTCCCTGGATGGGGAGATATGCTTCTATCCTGAGATTCCTTGGGCTGACAAACTTACTGAGTTTGCCAGTGTTCTGGGCATGCCACCTTCCCATACCGTGGGAAGCTCAGAATTGGTTGCCCGCGGAGCGGTTCGATTGGAAGGGCTGCTGCTTCAAGTTGAAAACGTAACCTATGAGGAGTCGGAAAATGTGCCCAGAAAGTTCACTGTGTACGGACACGAGTTTGAACAAGGACCTAGCCCAGAATCCACACGCCTGGACTCAGACAGACCCAAGTCAGACATCGAGCGTCTTGTCATGGATGGGAACTTGTGGTTTGCTCCCTTGTACGCGAGCCAAGCTGCCATAGTCGGCATCCTAGTTTGCGCGATAGGCAGCACAGGCGATTATTGCCGGGTCGGCGCAGCTCAGGTTCAGTGGCTCAAGTTCCCGCATAAGAGTGAAGGACCTCATCTGGATGGCTGGACACAACTCACTGGGAGCTCTGCTGTTGCTCACAATGTTGCTGTAAGCCTGTATCGGGACATAGAGGAGGAATTGGAAGACGGTGAAGACGTGGTATTTGATCTGATCTGATTATCATAGTTTCCCGTGCAATTACTTTTCAAATTACGCCGGTGTTTATTGACGGGATATAGATAAAGCACCTAGTTTGGTTTCATCAATGAAATCGACGTCGAGATATCTGCCTTGCAAAATTTATCAAGCCTCTCCAAGTTCCAGCACACACGTGACTGCCAGAGGACGCGTACTTTACATCCCTGAAACGTGATAAATTAACCCAGGGTCAGCCATGTAAACGGCCCTTTATGCTACGCGAATCAAAACACTAAACCCTGATTGCTGGAAATACCGTGCACGAGCCCAGGGAAAAGTTTTATCCTCTCCACTTCGAGATGCACAGATAGATTGGGTTTCAGATACACAACTCCTCCCATCATGCCATGAGGCCCAAGTGCCAAGTGCCTGTAACAAGGCCCACCAACCTCGGCGCCAATAATGGCTCCGCGATAAAGGCTTACGCTGTTCCTCATTGTCTCGAGGATATTACCATGGGGGCATTGGGCACGGAGAATCTCGTGCTGAGTTTCTCCGAACAGTTTGTGGATATAATGTTCCACCGTCACTGAAACAAGGAGTCGGGATAAGGTCGATTTCGAGCCCAGCTTATTGGGTCCTTGTTTCGTGTTCAGGATGAAGACCCGACAGTTCGGGATTGAAGTGCCGTTGGCCAAGAATAAGGAATTCCTTCTAGAATTTATATAATACAGGGCATTGCTGCTCTTATGTTCTATTAGGTAGTTTGCTTGCTCACTTCATTCTGGCCTGGCTTGCCCTTCATTCTTTTTTGGCACTGGTTGCTTGTATTTCCACGTTCTTTTCTCGCTGGTAGAGATTCATTCACCAGCACTTACGTTCCTTATCCTTCACTCTTTTCTTCAAGCTTAGCCAGATACTTACTCACGATGCAGTTCAAGACTCTCCTTTCATCAGCGGCTCTGCTGCTGACTGGATTCGCCCAGGCCCAGTCAACCGCTTATACCGATGCCAACTCCGGCATCACGTTCCAATCATGGACCGACCCCAAGAGCAATGCCACCTTCGGTATTGCCCTCCCTGAGAACCCCACCACCGACTTCATCGGCACGTTCTCTGCCCCCATCACCGAGGGTTACGTTTCCATGTCTCTGGGTTCATCCATGGCCAAGAAGATTCTCATTGTAGCTTGGCCCAACGGCGACGCCGTGGTTTCCTCGCTGCGAAAGGCTAGCGGATACTCCAACCCCGACGTCCTCGATGATACCTCTGTTGTCCTCGAGCCCATTGAGAAGGGAACCACTGTGGGAGCATCTTCCTTCACCTTCACCTTTTTGTGTAAGGGCTGCATCAAGGACGACGGATCTTCTTTCAAGGCAAGCGATTCCCCGGGTATTTTGGGATTTGCTGTGAGCGATACTGCTCTTTCTAGCCCCGAGTCCGCCGACGGTGCGCTCAACTATCACGGCGCCGGCTTTGGTGGCTTCTCTCTGGACCTTGCCGCCGCCCAGTCGTCAAAGTTCAGCTCCTGGACTGAGCTTGCTTCTGATGGCGCATCCAACTCCGGCCCCAGCACCGGTGGTGGCTCCGCTGGCAACGTTACCACCATTGTCTCCAACGCAACCTACGACTACATCGTGGCAGGTGCCGGTGCTGCCGGCTTGATCGTTGCCGAGCGATTGGCAGAGTCCAAGAAGTCCGTCCTCCTCCTCGAGCGTGGCAAGGCCTCTCTTTACTCCTCCGGTGGCAGCGCTGTCATGAACTGGAATGACACTGTGACCCAGTACGATGTTCCTGGTATGGGTTACTACCTCACCACTGCCGCTGACACCAGCGCCTACTGCACCGACACTGCAAGCATGGCTGGTTGCATCCTTGGTGGATCGACTTCCATCAACGCCATGATGTTTGTTAGGCCCCAGCCTGTCGACTTTGATGACAAGTGGCCTACGGGTTGGAAGTGGGAAGACGTCCAGGGTTCAGCTGAGAAGCTGTACGAGCGCACGCCTGGTACTACCTCTCCTACCAAGGACGGCAAGTTGGTGGACCAAGGAGCTTGGAATGTGCTGAGCAAGTGGCTCTCTGGAAACAATTTTGTTGAGGTTGACGGTATCGAGCAGTCGGACAAGAAGCGGTCCGTCTTTACTCACCCGCCAATCATGGTAAGTAATCAGTGGCATTATATCCGCAAGAGCAGATACTAATATTGCACAGGTCAACAATGGTCTCCGCGCTGGTCCTGTCCGTGACTACCTCCCCCTCGCTCAAGCTCTTCCCAACTTCAAGCTTCAGCTCAACACCAAGGTTCTCCGCGTTATCCGAGAGGGCAGCACCGTCACCGGCGTCGAAGTCGAGACTGGACCCAGCACCCGCCAGATCATCAACCTCAAGGCCAACGGTGCCGTGATCCTCGCCTCCGGTGCCCTTTCTACGCCTCGGGTTCTCATCAACAGCGGTATCGGCCCCTCGGATCAGATCGCCACGGTCTCCAACGGCACCACCCGCATCACCCTGCCCGCCAAGAATGACTGGATCAACCTCCCCGTTGGAAAGCATCTCATGGACCACCCCATCTTCACTGCCACGTTCAAGACCAAGCAGTCCCTCGCGGCTCTGCCTAGCACCGAGTTCACCGACCCTAGCCAGACCAACATTGACCTCTACGCCCAGGGAACAGGTCTGATGGCACAGTCTGGCCAGCGACTCATCTTCTGGTCTTCCGTCAAGAGCGAGGCCGACGGAATCGAGCGATATGTTCAGGGAACTTGCAACTCTCCTTCCAACGACACCGTCAAGATGAAGATTTACCTTACCCATGGTGCCACTTCGACTGGATCCTTGGGCATGACCAGTGCTGGAGCTACCAAGCTTATCTCGGAGCCGTATCTCAAGACCGAGGGTGACAAGGAAGCTATTATCACCTTCCTCAACCAGCTTATCTCTTACGCCCAGAAGCCCAACAGCACCTTGACCATCGCCTCAAACACGACTGCCGAGTCCATCATCTCCGACTACACCACTGGCTCTCACTTTGTTGGAACTGCCAAGATGGGCACCGAGAACGACGGCTCCAGTGTCGTGGATGTCGACACCAAGGTCTGGGGTACCGACAACCTCTTCGTCGTCGACGCTAGTATTCACCCTGATCTGCCCACGGGTAACACCCAGGCCATGGTCATGGTGGTCGCCGAGCACGCTGCGGACAAGATCATCAACCGAGGAGGAACAGTTGTCACACCTACCGTTCCTACAAACGGCACTGCTTCATCTGGCACTGTTGGTGGAACTGCTTCCGCTGTCACAACTCCTGCCGCTGCGACCAAGACGTCTGGCTGCGGAGGTCGCAGGCGTCGTCGAGGACTCCGACACCGTCACTGGTAGGAAAAGGGTGAGCCAGCCAAGCTTGACTTCCTCCACCAGCGACATGCAAATTTCGTGAAGTAAATATTGAAATTCACTGTATCAATAGACGTGAAATTAGTTAGGTACATAGGGATTGTAAATATTTGTTCAATTTAGGTCGATACATAACATCATTGAAACCATTCCCTCAAACCACAATCAGCCATACCACTTACGTGTGGAAACCAGAATCAAATTCCACTTCACCAAGTTAACGATGAATTGATAATGTATTCTTTATTACAGTTGGAGCCTGGCCCGCCACGGGATGAGCCAAACGACCATCCCTTATTCAGGCGCCAAGACCTTACCCACTAAACACAGCTTATCCCTCGCCACGAGGGACAAACGCTCAGTCCAAACCCTGACACGGGTGGCTAGTCTACCCCACAGATTGTGAAAGCGATCGTGTCGAGGGAGTATGAGCTTGCGAGGTTACGAGATTGTTGGCATGACTCCCCCCGCAGCATAAGCTGAGTCCATAAGACGCTCCCTCGTGCTTGGTTGGGAATCAAACGACTACGCCTCCATTGAGTCACCATTCGAACCGGGAATAATCAGCCAGGCACCACCATGCATTCCACCACCTCTCTCCTTCGGCGCTTCACAGCCGGCCCCCTACGACAGGCCACCTGGACTGGCCTTGCTTGCCCACACCATCAGCAAACCAGAAGTATCGTGACTCAACCGACACGATTTAAGCTTAACACAGGTGCCTCAATTCCCGCCATTGGCTTCGGAACGTTTCAGGATCCAGATGCCCAGGAGGAAGCCGTATCGCGAGCTCTCAAAGCTGGCCTGCGCCTCATCGACACTGCACGGGTGTACGATGTGGAAAAGCAGGTTGGAAGAGGTATCAAGAAAAGTGGGATTTCACGCGAAGACATCTTCCTCGGAACAAAGCTGTGGTGCAATGATTTTCATCCCGATGATGTAGAAAGGACTCTGGATGCATCACTGACGGATCTTGATACGCCGTATGTCGACCTTCTCATGATGCACTACCCCTGTACTTTCGCGAGGGGCGAAGAGCGGTTTCCCAGAGACGCCAACGGTAAAATGATCCATGGCAAAACGACGTTTGTGGATACTTGGAAGGCTATGGAGAAGCTTGTCAAGACAGGCAAGACAAGAGCTATTGGCGTCTCCAACTTTAGCAAAGCAGAGCTTGAGACAATCATTGGAGAGTGCTCGGTTGTAAGTTTACAGCAACTCAATGCTAAGATCCTTGGCTAACTTAGGTGCGCAGGTGCCGGCTGTTCACCAAATGGAGGTCCATCCTTACCTGCAGCAGAAGAGTTTCAACCAGTGGCTTCGCTCGCAGGGTATTCATGTCGTGCAGTTCAGTCCTCTGGGTAACATGAATGACTTCTATCGCGCCACGGGATGGAGTAAGGAAGTCTCTCACATGAAGAGGGTCATTGATCAGCCTCTTCTCCAGGACCTTGGGCGCAAGTACGGCAAGAGCGCAGTCCAAATCGTGTTGGCGTGGGGTGTTAGCAACGGACGCTCCGTTATTCCGAAGAGCACCATCGACTGGCAGATCAAGGAAAATGTCGAGGCTGACTTCCAGCTGGACGCCGAGGACATCAAGGCGATTGAGGAGCTGGATATCAAGGCGCGGTTCAATGACCCTAGTCTCGACTACCAGTGGAGGCTGTACGCGGACCTTGAAGGCATTGAGGGAACAAAGGACGGGCGAACTCATTGATTTGGTAATGGGAGCATTGGAGGCTAGGTATGACGGGAAGCTCGACTGGCCTCGAATTATTGTTAGCAATATACATGTTACATGAAGGCCATGAAGCAGTGCCCACGTGTCTGGGGAAAATTTGACCTTGGCATGGAGCCAACTCATGCGCAACGTTCTAGGAGAATGAACAAAAGCGGCCAAAGAGAGGTAAGCCGGTGATATTGTCTCTTAGCACTTGTGAAGTTTTATCATCTCGCAGAGAACCCAAGGTCGACGAGGTAGGTATCTTCCGAGATATTGCAAAGCAGGCCAGAACTGAAACGATGAAAGACAACTGCGTTGACATTGGGGGAGAAGAGCATTTCAGGCGACCTGTTTATTTATCACATATAACACGGTTATTAAGGCGCAAATCTACAACCGAAGTTACAAAAAGAGGAGGAAACCACTTTTACGTCCTGAGAGTCTTAAGAGACGGGTAGTGGCAACACGGAGAGAATTGGTTCACGAGTAACGTGGAGACAAGATTCAGTCATATTTACAAGAAAAGGGTAGAGTTGAAAGTAAGCATCAGATCACTCCGTCTCGCCCTTCTCCTTTGACATCGGTTGGCCATCGTTTGCTAGGTAGCCGCCTGACCAACTTGGCTACTCTCATGAATCCTTCAGACACTCTCTACAAACACGGCAGGAGTTTCGCTGTTCTTGCCTTTGACCATTTCGCCAGCCGCATCCCTCTCCTCCTTGAGTCTCGCAAAAGTCTTCTCGGCGTCCCATGCCCAAGGAGTGGGAGCTGCAAACAGGAGATCCATCTCTTCAAGTGTACGCTGATTGGACTCGGGATACAGGGCATAGACTATTGTTTCATTAGCACATGGAAGCTCCTACATTTCAATGATTGGTACATACCGATGGGGATGCTGAGGACGTTGACAACGGCAAAGATGTACATCATCTTCTCGTTGATGGCACTTACGATATACGGTAGTAGGAGAGTAAGCGTCCTAAGGAGTTGTGAGCCACAGAACACCGGGCCAAGTAGGGAGATGCATGTTGAATTACTCACCCGTTTCCAATACTCCATCCAACAACACCCCACGAGTTTCCCTTTGCTCTAATATGGATGGGGAAGATCTCGGCCGGGTAGAGCCAGGGAACCGTAAGCCAGGTAGCACCAAAGATGAAGGTATACAGATAAACCATTGACGCAGCGGCAGCGCCCCATTGGTTCGCGGTGCCGATATTGCCATCTGCTCTCGCGTTAAGGCCTCCACGGGATAGCCCGCCGACGAGGAACATGGCGACTCCTTGTCCGACTGAGCCCCAGTAGAGAGTCCATCGGCGCCCGATGCGATCGATGGTGTACACGCAGATCAAGGTGGCGAACATGTAAAAGATGTTGTTGAGACCGGCAACCCACTGCGTCTTGCTGGGACCAAAGCCGGCAATGTGGAAAATCGCTAAGAGCTTAATGTCAGCAACCGGGACAGAAGCGGGGAGTTCCTCGAGAACTTACTAGGCCCGTACATGGTCACACCGGCGATGCCAGTCCAGCACTGGATGATTTGGAGCCAAATGACCAACTGCACCCGGCGACCGGTATGAAGTCTTCCAGACTTCCAGCCAAACAGCATATGGATGTAGGACGTGGATTCGGAGCTCCTCTCGAGTTCAATAGCCCTCCGAATATCGTTACACTCGGTTTCGGCAACGCCCGCATCTTCACCCTCGGTACCTCGAAGGCGTCCCAGGATGTAAAGCGCTTCCTCGTTGCGGCCAACTTTAACGAGCCATCGAGGAGACTCGGGAAAGGCCCAGCAACCCGCAAGGAGGCACAACAATGGAAGGATCTGGAATGCAATTGGAAAGCGCCAACGGATCTCAGACTCGCCGTTGTCAATGAAGCTCACGCCGTAGGCAAGCCAATAAGCCACGACGACACCAAAGATGTTGAGCGTAAACTCCATAGCGATAAAGGTTCCTCTGCTGGTATAGTCGGACAGTTCCGAGGCCCAGGCTGGAACAATGCCGTTCAAGATACCAGTCCCGATGCCATTGACAAACCGAGAACCGAGCATCCAGGATGGGTTCATGGCGGACGACTGAAGAGCAGCGCCGAAGATGGCCCAAGCTGCTCCAAGGCCAATGGTTCCAATTCGGCCGTACCGGTCACCAAAGGAGCCACCAGCGAGACAGCCGACGAGTGTACCAAGATAGAAGATGGCCATGATGCCTCCCTGAAGGAGAGTTTTGGTTATCACAGGGCTTCCATCTTCAGCGAGATGACCCAGACCCATGCGACGGATATAGTCGGTGCTCTGGTTCACACCTCCCATAAGTCCCTGATCGTAACCTGTGCAGTTCAAAGATGTTACTAAGTGTTGATTCACATCTGGCGGATGCCGATTGACGATTCAAACATACCGAAGAAGAAAATGGACATGCCAGCAAGTGCGTTGACAGCCACCAGAAGCGATCGCTTCTGCAGATGGGCTGCTACCATCCATGACCGAGTCTGGTCTACTGTGAAAAATACCATTGGAGCGTGTCTTTGTAGAAAATGAGATGGTTTGAAGCGTTGATATTGGCGAATATGCATTAACCTTGAAGGAGAGGAAGTTGGATCACAGACATATATAGTGCTCGTGTAATCATGAACGAGACCCCGCGCCACCCCTCGAGGCTAGGATTCTGAGGATACAGGGGAATTGGTGCGATGTTTCTTGTGATCCGGGGTCCCCGGATTGATGTCACGCTATAGGTATCCAAAGCTGGGGTCTGGGACTTGGATGCGGAGGGCATTTCCGAGTCACCACCTAGCGCTGGGTGGATGCCTCCAGACACAACAGCACGGTTCACGCCGGCTCGCCATCCGAAGCCTGGTCTTGTCCGTGCATTGGGCAGTCATTCCCTCGAGACGAGCAACATGAACTAGCCCCGGAGTTCCAAGGCTAGGCTAGAAGATTGTGGGGAGGTTAGCTCGAAGGAAAGGTTATTGTACTTGCCAAGACTATTCCCTCTTGCCGATGGACAATAACCACCACATGATGTTGAATTCGCTCCGCAGTGCAGGCTCGGGTGGCATGAGATGGAAAGTCTCAACAGCCTTAGGCAGGATTGTTGCCGTGGAAGATTATCGACTACCCATGTTGTATCAAGAGCTCAACATAAATAACTCCAATGGGGAAGATTTTAAACAATGTCGGTAATTTAGCCAGCCGTGCAATCTTGACCATCATACCACCTTAACACGACATTAAAATCTCTCGCAGCAACCATAAACATGCCTCTCAATCTACCCGAGAACCTGGACGCTCCAGTCCTCTCCCAGTTTTCCTTGGCCGGCAAGATCGCCATCGTAACAGGGGGCTCCCGGGGCATCGGCCTCCAAGTTGTCACGGCGCTCGCCGAAGCTGGAGCAGATGTTGCCTTCATTTATCACACCAGCACCAATGCGCATGAGGTGGCCTTCGAGATTAGCGCAAAGACTGGTCAGAGGGTCCAAGCCTACCAGTCTGACGTGACAGATCGAGCAAGGATAGCAGACACGATCCAGGAGATTGTCACTTCTTTTGGGGGAGGCAGGCTTGACATCATGGTCGCCAACGCCGGTGTCTGCCAAAACGTCAAGTCACTCGAGTACAGGGAAGAAACCTGGGACTACATCAACAAGGTCAACTACGACGGAGTCATGTGGACGGCCATTCCTGCGGGCAAGATCTTCAAGCAGCAGGGCAGAGGCAACCTCATCATCACGGTGTCGGTGAGCGCAGGGCTGGTCAATGTCCCTCAGACACAGGCTGCCTACAACGCATCCAAGGCAGGGGCTTTGCTACTCGCCAAGTCGCTAGCTGTCGAGTGGGCTGACTTTGCCCGCGTTAACTGTGTCTCCCCAGGATACGTGCACACGGAGAGTAAGTGGCCAAGTTTGATGGATCTAGTTCAGCTCCGCCTTGCATGTTACTGACGTCAGCCAGTGATTACGACCCAGCCAGAGGAGTTGATGGCGAAATGGCTAAGCATGATTCCAGGAGGCCGCACTTGTCTGCCCCAGGAGCTGAAAGGCGTAAGATTCCTCTCCCGACCTGGAGCTTTTGGTGAAACTAACAAAATCGATCCAGTTGTACACGTTCTTGGCAAGTGATGCTTCGACGTACATGACGGGTTCGAATGTGATAATCGACGGAGGATTTACTTTACCATAGATGCATTTTCACTGCGGATAAAGAGATAGCACTTGAGATGAGAAACAGACTACATATTTAATAATCTGCATCACCCTGTTGAATCGCGTTCTTCCCGTTGTCTGCTACATCGTGACAAGTTAGCGTCGCTGCCGAACTCTAGAGAAAAACACAGTCATACTTTCCCAGTCAATCGGGGCCGAAACCCACGAGCTGGGAAACAAGGGTGCAAACACTTGAACTCAGTCATAGCGTATGGTAGCATCATTTCTGTGATAGCACAAGAGACATTACGATTGCAGACCAAATGAGAGCTGTGGTAGACGCTTTTAGTTAGAAGCAGCCAGGAAGTTAACAGACATGGCAAGCCATGTTTTTGGACCGTCTCTCCTGGGTTTAGTCTACATGAGCGTAGCTTTACCCGTGCACGAAAATAGGTGGAAGACGAGAGAAGTCTACTAGAAGCCAACATGGGTCGTCAAATGATAATAGATTGCACTGTAGAAATAAGGCATATTCTCATTTGCCTAGGCATCTATCAAATTTCTTCCATTGTACTTCCACTGTACTATCTACCACAACGACACATATTCTTGGACATTTCTTGATCAGCAAACTGAGAAATTGTTAGTTGCTGCTGGTCAAGTATTCCTGGATAATCCAGTGATTGAACTGGGAACTTACTTCCAATGACGCCATTAACGGGGATGTCAATCGATGTAGTATAGCTTGCAGCGTCACTCAGCAGGTATACGTATGCGCCGCCAAGCTCCTGGATCTGTGCCAGACGCGGCATGCCACCATAGTACTTGAGCTGCTGCTCCCAGTCAGGCTGCTGCGGGACCCAGTATGTCATGGCCGTCTCGACTAGACCAGGAGACACTGAGTTGACGCGGATACCATACTTCGCCCACTCCATGGCGAGCGTGTGGGTCATGTTACGAACACCGGCCTTGGTCGCGCCGTACGGGGCTGAGGGAACGCGCTGGAGATCAGACAGTGGTCAGCAACTATTCCAGACGTGCCTACAGACGAGGGGATGTAACAGACCTTGTTGGGGCGGTAGGAAGCCATCGAGGCTGTGAAAACAACGGCACCCTTGATATCGAGCTTGATGTAAGCCCGGGCGGCGGCTCGAGCACAGTAAAAGGCACCAAAGAGCTGATGGGGTCAGTGAGAATCGTACGCAAGGTAAGAACTGTGTTGTTATACGCACGTTGATATTAAAGAGGGCGTGGATTTCCTCCTCGGTGAAGTCCAACGCAGCCTTGTGGTTCGTCCGACCCGCGTTGACAACCATGCCGTGCAAAGCCCCGCTTTCTTCCATGATGCGATCAACGGCGGCAGTGACGGTAGCCTCCTTTGTGACGTCGGCTTGAATAGCCTTGAGCTTTCCTGGCCATCTTTTTTGAGCAGCAGCAAACTCCTCTCCAGGCTCAGCGTAGTCGATCGAGTAGACGAGAGCAGCGTCGTTGTCGAGACAGGACTCTGCTACACCGAGGCCGATGCCCCGGTTAGCACCAGTGACTGTGACACGTTTCTATTAGAGACAGTTGTAACAAGTGATTCTGTAAGATGGGCGTACCCGCAATGATCTTGCCGGTCAAGGCGACCTTGGTCTGGTGCTGTTGGGCAGCTGTTGTGGCTGGGGCCGTGGTGGCTGTTTGCTCGGCTGATGGACTCATTGTTGCTGTTGCTGTGATCTTTGGTACAGGCTAGGGTGAAATGGTGCAAGGTGACTTATGTTCTGTCATGTAAATATATATCGAATCCCCATAATTCCAATACGTAGGTAGGATCGGGAGATGCATTCCGCGGCTGCAGGGTACAATACTATGGGACTCAAGACGGTCATTCTGGCCATTCCTGCTTCGGAGGTGTGCTTTGAGCTACTGCAGCTAACCTTGAATCGGCGAAGAAGTTGACATGGACCCATGAACGTTGAAACACGATGGGCTTACCCTCGTCTCGAGGGAAAAGCCACCATCATGTCTCCACGCCTCCACAACCCCGCGACTCCACATGATCCATGGGTGCCCGCACGATTCATGACTACCAGATACAAGGCCATACGAAAAGCTGCTTCTAATCACCAATCAATGGGTGGCATCTATCCTCCCGCTCAACCATCTCTTGTCATCAGACATCCGTTCTTTGCTCACCACCCTGTTTGACAAACATGAGTGCAGTCGTCCGATTACTCGCCGGCAAGACGGCTGCAATCACAGGCGGTACCACAGGAATCGGACGAGCCATCACCCTTGAGTACCTCCGCCAAGGCGCAAATGTAGCCGTCAACCATCTTGGTCTCGCCAAGGATGAACCATTTCGCCAAAGTCTTCTCGACGAGGCCAAGCGTCTGAGCAGGGAGGCGCCTGAAGGAGCACCAACTGGGGAGCTTCTAGAAATTGCTGGAGACGTGACGGATCCAGCGACGGGGAAGGCTCTGGTTACAGAGGCAGTCAAGAAATGGGGAGCTTTGGACGTGTTTGTTGCGAATGCTGGCATCTTCAAGGCCAGCGAGTTTCTCGAGTAAGTTTTCTTCACACCTCTTTCATACGACATGGCCAATGGCCTAATGCTCATCATCCGTGTCTCATCGCAGCATCGAGAAGGATACGTTTGATAATTCCATGAAAGTCAACGTCAACGGTGCCTTTTACGCGTGCCAGGCCGCAGCTCGACAAATGGTCAAGCAGGGCAAAGGGGGTTCCATCATCGGCATCTCGTCCATCAGCGCACTTGTCGGCGGTGGGCTCCAAGTCCATTACACACCGACCAAGGCTGCTCTCTTGTCCATGACCCAGTCCATGGCCATTGCTCTAGCCAAGGACAAGATCAGAGTCAATGCCCTCCTTCCTGGCACGATCCACACACAATTGGCTGATGCCGATATGGCCAACGAGGAGAAGCGCAAGTACTTAGAGCATCGCATTCCGTGGGGTCGCGTTGGCAAGCCCGAGGATTTGGCCGGGCCGGCTGTGTTTTTGGCTTGTGATAAGATGAGTGGTTTTGTTACCGGGGCACAACTACTTGTAGATGGCGGAATGTATGTACATCTTCAATAACGGAATTGCAACACAAGTAAGACCAACGGGAATAAGGGAGTGTCGGGAGAGTGTTACTGGACTTTGAAATAAACATAGAGTGGGGTCTACTATATTTCATTCAGTGAGCCTTTGTGAAGTGGCTTGAATATCCAACAATCTTGTCCGTGGTGGTGATAACAAAGCTTCGTCTTTCGGATCCTTGAGTGAAAACGCGTACCTGACCGCGTAGGACGCGTCATAAAGATGATTTTCTTTTTAGGAAGTTATTGCCAAAGGAATTTATCGCGCCATACGCGTACTTAGTCTTGAATAACGCCATTTACCCCAGAACAATGCAGAGGATAGCTATCGCTATGTGTGGAAGACAAGGGAGCGTAGGGTAGCCCGGGGCCCAGGACTTGGATGCTCACTCTGCGGGGAACTCCCAGCCAACCCACTGGGGAACTTAACTAGTCCGATTTCGCTCTAGGCAGTTTTGCTCCGTGCGGAGAAGCCGCACATTAATAGAACCAGGGCCAATGACTCGGCCCTCAAGGCTCTTCATTGTTCCATCCTCGGATTTCCCCATCGACACTGGCAAAGGGCAGACAAGCACAATTGCAGATACCAGTGAGATCATTGGCTCAGCTGCGACTTGTAATTTCCCCCCTTATGCATGGACGACAGCCAGGAACCTCGTCGCTTCACCAGAGGCCGGCTGTCACGTGGGAAAGGTTTGCGCAGGACTACAGGCTGGTAAGATGAATCGTGTTCAGGGCAATGACGTACCGGAGCTATCACTGATAAGACTCTGTAGTTTGACCTGCCGTCGGCGACATATCAAGTGCGACGAGAACAAGCCGCGTTGTGGACCATGCGACCGCATCAGCGCCGTTTGTGCCTATTCAGGTCCTAGAAAGGCTACACGGAGGACAGCGAGACACTCGTTGGAGCTCAGTGATCAAGATGAGACTTCAATCTCTCAGCCAGCCCTGGCCGAAGACATCACGCAGACCGAGGGTGACCAAGCCAATCAAGACAGCACCAGTGCTACCCAAGCATCGTCTCCCCCCTCTGGTGATAATGAGGAAGACCTTCAACCCTCCGAGAGGGCCCAAGAGGAAGAACAAGCACCTGTGACTGAATCAGTGCCACGCGAGGCGGAAGAACATGAACTTGATGACTGTCCGGGTTATTCTGTTCTAGAGGACGTCCTTGATCTTACCGCAAGAGACCCTGGACTTTCCTCTACTACTCAAGGGGACGCAACGAGCTGGCAGATAGGGTGTGAGGCGATAGTATCGTCAGGAACAAGCCTTAACCCTCAGAACTGCTACACCTTCCCGCAGGGGCACTCGGAAATGCTGTCGCCAACTCAGGCTGCCTTCCAAACGGCCGCTCTGGCATACCACAGCACCCCAGACTCGGGGGTCAACCAGAATGGGTCACTGACGCTTAGGTGGCTCGATCTACTCATTGGAGACGCAACTCTCAACTACGGGCCGCTCCCGGAGCTTGACATTGGTCTCAGCGGACCGGACGTATTCGGCAACACTGTCACCCAGACGCCAACCAGCCTCGACGAAGCGGCTACGCCGGCCACCAACGACAGCTCCGGTGTCACAACACAGAGTGCTTACCTGCAGGAGCGGCTTCCCGACAGAAGAGGTCCCTCTAGTGATAAGCAGTTTTGGCAGGCCTCGGAGGCGATAGCCTTACAGCCGCAGGAGCATATCTTGTTCCGACACTTTACAGAACACATCAGCCGATGGGTACGTGTCGCCTAGCCTGACAGGTCACAGCCTTAATTTGCTTCGAGACGTGACCCTAGGATGCCATTTTACTGACTTCTCCCTCCGCTTTAGATGGACCTCTTTGAGCCGCAGAGACCGTTCGGAACTTTAGTCCCTCACCTCGCTGTACGTTTCGCTCCTGATGATTTCTCTCTCAAGCCTAACAAGCAAAAAAGCTCTACAACATTGGGCTGATGAACGCCGTCTTGGCCTTGTCGGCTCGTCATCTGCGTATTGTAAACAGCGATTCCCCATGCCACGCCGCAGGATATCGGCCTGATCCTAACGACACCATTCGTTATTACTGGAAGACGCTCCACTACAGCCAGAAGGCCATGAAGTATGAGACCTATCAGACCAGCCTGGAACTCTTGGCGAGTGCCATCATCATTTCCTCATATGAGATGCTAGACGGCGCGAGTACGGACTGGGAGAAGCATCTCAAGGGCGTCTTTTGGATCCAACGCTCACAGGTTATACATGGCGACTCTGGCGGCTTGCGGCAGGCTGTGTGGTGGGCATGGCTATGCCAGGACGTGTGGGCGGCGTTCCGGGAGAAGAGGAAGCCATTCACCTTCTGGCAGCCCACTCGCTCCCTCGCAGAGCTGGATCCAAATCATCTGGCAGCTAGAGCTGTCTACAACTTTGCTCACATTGTCGGCTTCTGTGCTGAAGAGAGTGAGCCTGGAAATGCCACTCTCAACACTCAAAAAGCAGCCCTTCTCTTGCAACGACTGGAAACCTGGAAGTCGTATCTAACCGTAGAGTTCAATCCCCTTCCAGGCCCAGATTCCGAAGATAACAAGGACTTTCCACTTCTTTGGATCCAGCCTGCCGCATTCGGTAAGTACATTATCGCCCTCTGCAAGTCTCGGGTTAGACAAATCGTCTGGCTGACCAGCATCTGGCAGGGATTGCTATGCAACTGTACTACTGTTCGTTAATACTACTGCACCTACATCAACCGTGCTACGGGGGCTTCAAAGAGTATCTGGAGAGGCAAAAAACTTTGAAGAAATGGGCGAGGATGGTGTGTGGTATTGCAATGACCTGCACCGACTATGCAGCCAGTGTGATGTCCTCGCAGTGTGTCTTTATAGGTAACATGGCAACCCTTGTCTCGCTTACAGCTTTGATGTGACTGACCATGTTGAATGAGCAGCGGGAATGGTGATCGAAGACGACACCCAACGAGCCGCGGTTCTCGAATACCTCGATACGTGCAACAAGCGCGCAGGGTGGCCGGGCTACTCACTAGGCCGTGAGTTGAGCGACATATGGCGAGCGGACTAGACACCTCGGTTGGTTGCGATCTTGCTAGTTGACGTTGATGGGGGGCTAACGCAAGCTGTCTTCATCTACCCGTCTACGTAGAAGGCACTTTACCCGCTGAACCAACAATCTCCATCCACTCGATCGTCTGGTTCATCACCTTCTCCACGCCCTCCTCCATAAGAACTGTATGAAGCTTGGCCCTGGAATTATCGGCTCGGAAGTGGGCGTAGTAGTCGTCGAGGACGGCCCTATTGACGTTGATCTTGGTTGCCCCGGCTTTGATGCATTGGCGCATCAAGTCGGGCGGAAAGCCGTTGGTGCCATGGAGAGCCACATGTGCTCTCTTGTTGAGCTGTGCCTTGACAGAATTGAACCTGGAAACCAGTGAGTAACTTGTCCAGCTCTCACTCTGCTGTCTTTCGTTGCGTCACTAACCTCTCAAAGTCCAGCTGAGGCCCCTGCGGCCCGTATTCGCCGTGCACGTTGCCAAATGCGGGAGCCAGCACGTCGACACCCGTCGCGATGAATTGTTCAACCTCTTCTGGAGTCGTCTTACTGGCCTCGAGCCCTGCCGTATCAGTAACGCCGTCTTCGCCACCCTCAATCCTGCCAGGCTCGGCCTCGGTCGCAATCTGCCTGTCATTGCAATACAACACCCACTTGGCCGTCTTTCTTAGATTATCCTCCTTTTCGTAATGAGACATATCGACCATGATGCTATCGAACGGTAGCGTATCCGCCGCAAGCTTGATGACGGCCTCATCTTGTGCGTGGTCAAGATGGACAGACACTGGCACACTGGCTCGCTTAGCAGCGTCCGCGGCCGTCCGTATCAAGAGTCCATCTGAGAACCGGATGGCCCATGGGAAGAACTGAAGGATGAGGGGAGATCGAGCCTTTTCGGCGGCACGGACGAGACCGAGGATCTGCTCAATGTTGTAGGCGATGGCAGCGATGACACCGTAGTGGCCTTCCTCGGCGGCTTTTAAGATTTGAAGATGGCAGTTTGAGGCCTTCCAATCGCTTTTTGGGGTCATTTTGAAAAGTTGGGAGCTTTGTGGAGGAAGCGAGGAGATTGATACAGGACTGAGGCACGGTGTCGAACGGGTAGCCAAAGAGTTCTCTGGCAATTCTGCATTTACAAGGGTCTCTGGGCAGTTTATAGGAGATTTCATAAAAAAAACTCCTATTTTTAGCTAGAACTTCCTCACTCGCCTCGAGAAGGGAAGTCTCTGGGAATTTTTGACCAGGCCGTGCTCTGTTGCTGCTCGTCTCGAGGGCAAAATGCCGTCTCAAGCCACCATTGGTGGGTCCGAAGAGGTCAAGGAGATCTTTGCCAGGCTGGATTGTGCATGACATAGTTGAGCTTTGTTCTCATACGAGCTTGACAAGCCTTTTCTTTTGCCATACGCTTTAACGGCGTTGATTTTCCATCCCTCATCGTCCTTCCCCAAGTCACATTGAAGCTCGCCCTTTGCTAGTCGCCAGTCGCCAGTCGCCAGTCGCCACCCATCTCACTCCAATGACGGACCCTGCCAACATCTGGCGGATCTTCCAAGATGAATTCAGGGACATCCTTGGAGAGGAGCCGTCACTCCAATTGCTTCTTCAAATTGACGAGTTCCCCTTTGCGCATGAGGCCGGTGTCTTCCTCCCCAAGGCGAATGAGCTCTTTATCACGAGCAACCAGTTCAAGGACCATGCCGGCGAGAAGACAGTCCAGATCTCCAAGATTTCACTGAGCAGCGATTCCGACTCGGTCAAGTTGCAAAAGATCAGTTGCGAACTCATTCACATGGCAAACGGGGGCGTCAACTATCAGGATGGGATCCTCATTTGCGCCCAAGGCTCTGCGACACATCCAAGTGGTCTCTTCAAGCTGCAGACCACTTACCCCTATGAGGCAAAGCCTGTCATCACAAGTTACATGGGGAGGCCTTTCAATGCCGTCAATGATGTTGTAGTGCATAGCGACGGAAGTATCTGGTTTACAGATCCGTCGTACGGCCATGACCAGGGCTATAGACCCAGGCCCAGCCTTCCCAACGCCGTGTATCGCTATGATCCTGTTACTGAGAGTATCAGGGCTGTAGCTGATGGACTGGGGAGGCCAAATGGCATCTGCTTCTCACCCGACTATTCGACCGTATACATCACTGATACGGACCAAGTGCGTGGTCAGTCGGTCGATTATGGTAGGGCAGCTTCCATGTGAGTTTCACCTGAGCAACCGTGTGGCATCTTTGCTTGCCTGTGATACTTCTTCTCGATATGCTAACTCTCCATTGATATGCATTTGACGTAATACAGCGACATGGGCAGCCGTTCCTGACCAACAAGCGCTTGTTCGCTCTCGCCTCCACAGGGATCCCAGACGGCATCAAGTGCGACACGAGGGGAAACGTTTACAGTGGGTGTGGCGACGGCATCAACATATGGTCGCCTGGAGGTGTTCTTTTGGGCAAGATTATTATTCCAGGCGGCGTGGCTAACTTCTGCTTCGGATCTGAGGGACAAATCCTTGCACTGAATGAACACAGGCTGTGGCGTGTACAGCTCGATAAATGTGTCAGAGGAGCATTGCTTGATGGCCAAACATAGTTAGAAAGTAGTATTTGAAGTAAAAAATATCTGACACTGGTTTGGGAGCGCACTGATTGCTAAAGAGAGGAGTTGTATAGGTCCATGTGAATCAGAGGGATTATCGCACGTTCCGGATTCTTTATCTTACAAGGCCTTGTAGCTGTTGTGTTTGCAACATAACCTCAACCACAATGAGCCCCATTGCTTGCCTTGAGTCCTCGCATACTAGGACAACTAGTAGATTGTAACGAGTTCAACAACTCCAAAACCCTTCTTCTGCCCAAGGAACTTTCCAGACGCTGTGATGAAGCCTTCGTAAGCCGAGTCAACCAGGTCATCAGGCCCATACATCTCCTGGTCAGGCCGAACAGACTTGACATTGATGTAATCACCATTCTCAAATTCAAGTCTCCACGAGAGAGGGTAAACCAGTCCTGAGTTGGGGGATGTCCACGTATTTGTCATGTCGGGAATCAGGTCATAGGCAAGGACAAGCTGCGAGTCACCCACGCGGACAGTTGCGAATTGATAGATGGTATCGTCAGGCATCTTCCAGGCCCAGATACTAGCCTTGATTTCAGATCCGGGAAAATGCAACTGGAACCAGGTCCAGTTTCGAGGGGCTCCATAGGAAATCTGACGGTCGTACCAGGTGAATGAGTTCTTGGGATCAATCTTGACGTCTGTCCCGTTGAGCGTGAGACTTCCGGTCGTCTTGCCAGCGGGAAGTCCCCACTCAGTCGCGTTGGTAGGGCCGGGGCCAAAAGCAATGGTGCCTGCTCCACCGTTAAGAAGAAGCTTGGATGTCGCCTGCCAGCTGATATTGAAGGCAAAGGACGCGTTGGTGTCGGCGTATGCGTACATCTCGGTGACGCTATCCTCCGAGGTGGATACGAATCCGTGAGTTCCAAAGTCGGCATTAATGGGCCCGCCTGAATTAATCGTTCTGTCGCTCTTAGCAGAGCAGTAGACGAGATCAACCCAGTAGTCGAGGGTGTCCAGATCCAGAACAGAGGATCGACAGACGTTCTTGGGGGCAGTCAAGATGTGGTCTATAGCAAGATACTGCTTTCCACGGGTGCTGGTGATGAAGGAGCTCATCCACCAAGAGGATCCTCCTTCATAGTCGTACTGGGACTTGGTGATGTTAATGAGAGCGGGAATGTGAACCTATGATACGTCAGCTTCAACTCATCTATCACAGGGAGGGCACTCTTACGTTCTGGTAAGTGACCTCGTTCTCTGGCTTGAAGGTGTACTTCTTGCGAGTGGCGGCACCAAGCGTGGTAGTAGCGAGTTGGAGCAATGCTCCAAGTGTTGCCAACTTCGTAACCATGGTTGTGCTGTTGGGAAGTTCTCAAAACGGTAATCTTAGTAGGATGAGTGGTAATAGGAATGCTATTGAGGAGGTGTGCCTTGTGGTTCAGAACCTCTTTCATTCTTGTGTCCAAGACGCCACATTTTATACAGATTTAAAGGTATTGTCAGTCGGTTGAGCCGGACTAGCTGAGAAGTTCCGATGCAGGGGTTCCACAGGGTGAACTACTGGGGCGGATCACGATCAGGCCACGGACCGCTGAAGGAGTCCGCCGCCGCGTCGTCGCAGCCGGAAATGAGGATCTATGCCTTAAAACATGCATACACTACCATGAAGGCTCGGTAGATTAAAGTGAACAGGACTTTGAAGTGGCCTCCTGCTTCAACTAAGCGTAAACTTAGAGTGGTATGGGCCATGAAGCGCATCCGAGGCGTCACAATGAAAGCCCTGATGTAATTGTCGACGGCCCCTTTCTTGCAGATGAAGACTACTGGAGTTGCAGACTGCTCCGGGTTAGTGACACCTGCGTCTTTGTGGGTCAACAACTTGATGTTGGGCTTTTCACCGGTGGCTATGCTGACTGTCGCCCTAGGAGCGGAGAACGAGACAAGCACCCACGGGACTCTCTTGATTCGGAAGCGGAAGACGGTCTCTGTGATTTCCAATTGTACCCAGCGCCTCAACATGGGCTACTGTTTCGATCAAAGGGCCTTCCACGTAAGGCAGACCAATATTGGCGTCCTTGACGTGGGTGGGCATTATCTCGTCAAGGTCCTTAAAGTTCTACATACCCCAGGACTAAGGTGGCGAAGCACATTATGAAAGTCTTTGGTGTGTCTAGTAACACTTACACCTTTTCCTGACTTTCGTGGTTGTTGTTGCTCTTGTTGTTGTGGTGGTGGTCAAAGGCTGCACTGCGTATTGCTGGCCGATGGGATGGTAGGAGAAGTTCGGTGCAAGATGCACTTTCGGAAATTGATCAATGTGGGGAGAAGACATTGGAGGTTCTCGGAACTTCAGACATTATCGAGCACTGTAGTTCAATCTGTAAGGTAAAGGAAGAGGCCTCAGGGCACAGGAGGTGGTTTGAGCTCACGTGAGGAAAACGGAGCAGATGCCAAGCCTGGCCTTGTCCCGACCCGTGATCCAATTCCGTCGCCTTTGTAAGCGGAGACGGCGTTCTAGTTCACCCCGAACCGCCGAATCAGATCAGCCTCAGCTCTATTCAGAAGACATTTCCATAAAGCAATCTCGGTCATATCGATGTGGCAGCGAGCAGGCTCATTGTTTATGGGAAACACGGCTGAATAGTGGACAGACACAAACAGAGCCACAAGGATCTTAATATGTTATTAGAACGCGTAATCGGGGGCAAACTCCTTGACACATGAGACGTATGTTCCTAAAGATCACGAGCGGATCTTATTAGTGGCGCCTGAAGAAGTTCGTCACAGCATGATGGTCTTATACGGAATGGCCCGGTTACCCTGTGTAACGCTTGCCTTGGACATGGACGCAACTTTGTTCTTTGCCGTGATGGTTGATGGGACATCAAGACGAAAATATGTGAGGTCAAATAGTGCAAGTTGAGACCTGCAGAGCCGTTGTCAATGCTACGTATCACCGTTAAGGATGGCTGATAGCTTATGGTGGAAGCGTCATGAAGCTCACTAAGGTGTTCTTTATTATAGTTGAAGCCTAGCCCTGGATTCGTGAACTAAGCCAGAAGATCGTCATGAGGTTCACAAGGAGCCCAGTACGATGGCCTCAGCTGTAGAAATAAGATGAACTCTGGCAGTTGCTATACTTGATCAGCTGACTAGATCTCGGCGCCCTTGCGTCATAGCCGGAAGATGCTACTTGGAATGGGTCTGTTTTACCTTGTACCTCTGGAGGAAGCGGAGCATGAACTGTAAACCCAGCTGGCCTTTTCAAACAAGGCTCGAGACCATTCCCAGTCCTACAGCCACTCAACTTGAAGATTGGCAACTACTGTATCTGCACATGGCGCCAAATGCTCACGAATGAACGAGTGCCTCAGTGCCGACTTCGTAGCTTTCTGCAACGCCATAACGAACAGGCCAAGGCAGAGACGATGGCTGAAGAATAAATACTCCAAAGACTTCGCTTCCGGAAGCTCATAAAAAGGTGTAACGCGGTTGTCAGTCAAACCTACACGAAACGGGGGACTCTGAGGTTCCCGGTCAAGTAGTGCTCACAAGAATACAGGGATCAGTTAGATTGCACACTAAAGTGTTGCCGATCTACTCGAAGAACCTGTTTGTATTCAGGGATCCCCTCCCTTTGTCGTAGCTTCTTTCGCTCGAGAAGTCAGAGAGACAGTAGGCTTTGCTAAACTTCACGCACCACACTTCATTTGAAGCTTGTCAGTGTCGATCGTACCTCGGTATTGATCCTTGAGCCGATGCCGTTTACGCGTATACTGCTTTTTATGTGGGAAAAGGCTCAAAAGTACATGACATAGCTGTTCCAAACAGGCCTTCCTAAGCTGTACTTTTGGGTCTCACCAGGTGGCACAATCACGGAGGACAAGGCGAAAGAATACATACGACAATTGCGGAATACAAAGAGCGTTCACCTTGGGCAAGGAATTCATTTTGTTCAAGAAGACCATCCTCATGCTATTGGACAAGAGATTGCTCAGTGGCTGCCTGTGGCATTGGAGAAACTCTGAACGGACACGTTAAATACACGAGGAAACATAGTTCTTCACCTTTCCTGGCACATGTCTTTGCTTATTAGACCGTGCTATCAAGCTTCGCCAGTCTAGATAAGGGCGGCTGAAGGGCTAATCTTGCTGATAAGAAATTTTTGGTGTTGGGTTATGTAAAGTATCGCATAGTCTTATGTATAGCGACTTGCACTAGATACGCTGGAGAAACAGGTATAAAGGGACGGCCCTGAAGATTGATTAGCCATAAAGGTCGTGGTCTCAAGATCTCAATAAATATTCTCACTTGGCTTGGTACTCGGCCTTTCATTTAAAGGTAAACTACCAGTTTTGGGACCCAGCTCAGAGTTTTGGTTAAGGTACTACAGGACATGTTGATGACAATGAGCAGACTCAGTATAACAGGACCGCCGCTCTTTATTTGCGATGTTTCCGCAAACTCGACTAAATATTTGGCCTGGCAGTCTATCCGAGAGCTACCAAAATCATGCTCGTGATCAACCGATAGACATTCCTTTGCCTGTCAACGTTGCATTGTCAGAAGCAGAGACTGGATTCAGACAATATGGTGCGCTTTGACAGTCTCAGAGATTGCGACTTCAGCCTATCCGAGCTTCTTGATCTTGGCCCCGACTATCTCTCTTAGCCTTTCGCTGATTATTTCTTGAGGCCGAGTCAAGAACTGGGGTATTCTCTGTCTATGGAAATTGCGTCTGATGCCCGCTTTCTTCACATGCACTAACTAATCATCATGAGGCTATTCCCAGAACGGACAATATTCACGATTCTCCACTACCAAGACAGCCACCCAAGCAACAAGCCACACAGGGTCGTCTGGTGCACTTGCTGCCATATTTAACAGGGAAGCGCATTGAGTAAAGCAACCCTGATAGAACAGTCAACTACACCTATTGAGGCCCGTTTTATACACCAAGCAACCATGTGCCCAGACTCTTTCGAAGGCTTCGGCATTCCCTCGGCCGAGGAGTGGAACAACCCCAAACGAATTACAGTAGATCCTTGTCGCCTTTGTTTGGTCGGCAAATAGAGACTGACCTACCCCAGTTCAAACCCAAGCCTCTAGAGGACTATGATATCGACGTCAAGATCGTTGCCTGTGGAGTTTGCGGCTCCGACCTTCACACGGCTACTGGCGGTTGGGGAAACAAGAACTGGCCGATTGTTCCCGGCCATGGTATGTCTCCCCTTTTGAGTTCCTGAACGCTTTGATACTGACATCAGTGAAGAAATCATCGGTCATGTTGTCAAGACTGGGAGCAAAGTCACCAGTGTCAAGGTTGGCCAGCGTGTTGGTGTAGGAGCACAGATCGACTCTTGCAGAGACTGCGACGCCTGTAATAGCGAGAATGAAAACTATTGCCCCGAGTGGAAGGGTAAGTCATCTCTTATCTCACATTAGTACTCGTTATGTTCATGCCTTGAGTTCAGATACTTACGGTTCGGTGTACGCCGATGGCACCCTCGCACAGGGAGGATACTCTTCCCATATCCGTGCTCACGAGCACTATGTTTATCCCGTCCCAGAGAAGCTGCAAACTGAACTTGCCGCTCCTATGCTTTGCGCTGGTCTGACAGCTTACTCACCCTTGGTTCGGAACGGTGTCGGGCCCGGAAAGACGGTTGGCGTGATTGGCATGTGAGTGACAGGATGAACCCTTTTATTGGAGAATTCAGAACTAATCATTCTCTAGCGGAGGCATCGGCCACTTTGGAATCCTCTTTGCCAAGGCCCTGGGAGCAAAGACCATAGCTATTTCTCGCTCAAGGGCCAAGGAAGCTGACGCACGACAACTGGGTGCTGATGATTTCCTGGCCACCAAGGAAAAAGACTGGAACAAGCCCTATGCCAGAAAGCTCGACTTCATTCTGAGCACCGCTTCCTCAGCCGAAGGCTTTGAGCTAGGCGATTACCTCTCCCTCCTCAAGGTCCACGGCAAGTTTGTAGCTGTCGGTCTGCCCGAGGGAACAGGTTGGCAGGTTGCTCCGCAGAGTCTGATCTGGAATGGATGTTTGATCGGAAGTAGCCATCTGGGCAACCGACGAGAGGTGCTTGAGATGCTTCAGCTCGCTGCGGACAAGGACATCAAGAGTTGGGTTGAGACAATTTCTGTTAGCGAAGAGGGAGTTGGCCAGGCGCTTGAGAGGCTGCACAATGGGGATGTTCGGTACAGATTCACCCTGGTTGACTACGACAAGCAGTTTTCTTAGATATCTATTTGTCTATCAATTCCAAACTCGGATGCTTACGTTCATCTTCAGAGTATTTGAATAGTTCAAGGGAACTAGTAGTCGATTGCCCTGTATCAATGAGAAGAAGGTTTCCCGTTGACACGAGACCGACAAGGCATGTTTTACGCTCTGCTTAGGAATCATGTCGACCATGATTCAACACTCCCTTCTTCTGGTCATGAATAAAGCCACCACTGTAGGTACATAAGTCGAGTCACCTCTGTGTATCTTGGCTCACGTGTCGCTATGTAGGCAGTGGCGCAGTACTGAGCCGTGTGCCGGAATCACATGAGGTTATTCAGGTTGGCGGGGAACCCTGTCAATATCCTACAATGACAACACCCTCAAGAGTCATGCATGCCAACCCCGCAGTTTCCCGCGATACAGAATGAGAGATTTCCGGGGGCATCCCTCTGTCAACTGATCCAGTGGGCGCAATTTCCTTGTCAGGAAGCTCAGCCCGCACATTGCATTACTGTAACGGGAAACCCCTGACATGGCAGGGCTTCAAGCCTGCGATATAGATATGGGGCGGCCGAGACACAATGATCCCTTCGGTATCTCTCTCGTCATCGCTTGTCTGGAGCTACGGCATTAGTAACACCAGCAATACCCTACAAAGCTCGACCCTTCAGATCGACTCACCATGTCGCAAGGAACAAATGGCTCAGGTTAGCATTCAAGGTTTATATCGCTTCCTCTATTTACTAAGAAGATATCCTAGACTCAAAAGAGTCCACATATCCCTCGGACTCAAGCAATGCGTCTCTGTCACATCGAGATTCTGAACCCGATGTTGGCAAGCAGGCTAGTGGGAGGAGATTCTCCGGGTTTGGTCGGTCGATCCTGTCTTCGTTTTTTGCCATAGCAAGCGCAAGAGCCTCAAAGTTTATGTAATGTGTTAGAAGGAGTAATGGTTATGCTGAAGTCTTATTGCCTGTTAATTTGGGTCCTGTGTTCTTGTTATTCTGCTTTGCGTTACCGGACTATGGACGACAACTATTAGTCATGAACACGATCTTTAGATGATAGCACGAGAATAAAGATCTTAGAAACACACAGGAAGATGTGATTGTCTTGACAGGTCACCGACAGGCCATTACCAAAGGGTCAACCAGCACTCCCTTACTGAGAGCATCCCTTAACATCGTGAGCATAAACATGGAACATGCGCCTTTTCACCTGCAGCCGTCTATTTACCTATGATCTAATATTCTTAGAGTCCTTTCTAATCATCCAGAGGCTCAACTTTCTTTATAACCTTGGCAGGAACTCCCACCGCGACCGAGTAGTCAGGAATGTTCTTGGACACAACAGCGCCAGCACCGATGGTGCATCCCTTGCCAATCGTGACACCAGGCAAGACTGTGACGTTGGCTCCAAGCCAGCAGTCGTTACCGATCGTGATGGGCTCGGCGTACTCGATGTTGTCTCGTCGGGATTGGAGACTCGTTTCGTGTGTGGCCGTGATCAGGCTGACGCCGTTGCCAAAGAAGACTCGGTCGCCAATCGTGACGTGAGCGCAGTCGAGGATAACGGTGCTAGACGCCTCACGTTAGCTTGTGTCTTCCAGCAGAGAGTGTCAGTTGACTTACTTGAAGTTGGCATAGAATCTGTCGCCAACAGTAATGTTGCACCCATAATCCACCTGCAGACTGGGCTCGACGTAGACATCGGAACCAACCTTGCCAAAAATCTCCTTGATCATGTTGACCCTCGTCTCAGTGACCTGGGCAGCCGTTGCGCTGTCATCTGGCACATAGGTGTTGAACTTCTGTGCAAGCCTTCGAGCGTGGTTTCTGGCCTCGAGCAGCTCAGGCGCTTCGCAGCTGTAGAGCATGCTCGAGACCATCTTCTCGTAGTCATCGCACCATGGGATGTGCGAGAGAGTCTTGGAGAAGGCGATGGCCTCTTGGTTCTTCTCGGTGCGGACAGGGGGAACCATTTTGGCGGTGGGGAGCTAGACAAGGAGGAAGAATAGATGGGAAGATTTCAGATTTCAGATTTCTTTTTTTCGTGGATGATCGATATCAAGATTGTGATCTGAACGGCGATATGTAGGAGGATCTGGGGCATGTAAGCAAGACACCTATCAGAAGGGAGGATCCTGGTACCATTGTGGTGCTTGGAGGGCGCCAAAACGGCAGTCCCTGCAGTTCCCCTCATGTCAAGGGCGCTAATCTAGCGGCTGGCTGAACTTCCTATCGTGGTTAGAGCAGCTCGGTAGACTGCCGAAACCGACATCGTCATCGTTTTGGTGTGTTTGAAAGAGACAGGGGTTGGAGATGGAGGTCATCTAGACGAGATGGATAAGTAACCAGTTGTTGGTATCGTGAAGTACAGAAAAAAGACTTCACATTACATCATCATCCATCAGTTACTGCACGAACACCAACATGGACAACAAAACTTCAGACGAGAGAGATCCGATACTACAGGCCGCCATTGATCAGCGACCGTTCCCGGGCTTTCCATTCGAGCCTGAGAACCGAGGGGATAGGCGACGACACCTGGACGGCGTAAGCCACCTCCTTCCAGCGCCTAGACCGATACCAGAGGTAATCGAAGGCGAGCTCTTTATCCAGGCTCGAGATGGATACAAGATCAAGACCAAATTCTACAGGCCTGCATCCGGTGGTGAGGAGAGTAGGCCGCTATTGGTGTTATTCCATGAGGGTGGATGGGTCATGGGTGACTCGACGGATGAAGACTCTAACGCCAGAGTCTTTGCCAGGGATATCGGCTGTGTCATTCTAAATCCGGAATACAGACTGGCACCAGAGTTTCCATTTCCAACCGGCGTCTTGGACTGCTGGGACGTGCTGAGATGGGCCGCCCAGGCTCCCCTCGGTGCGGGCCCGAGCAAGGGATTCATTATCGGTGGCTCATCCGCAGGGGCCAACATCACTGCCGTTCTGGCCCACCTCGCCATCAAGGAGAACCTTCAGCCCCCTATTACTGGTCAATGGCTCTGTGTCCCTTATCTTCTACCCCCTGAACTGGTCCCTGCGCGGTATCGAGACTCCTACTACAGCATGCGGACCAACCGAGTCGATCCCGTACTTCCTCCACTGCTTGATGGACCAAGCGATAAGACAACCGGTTTCATCTCGACGATGCTAAAGGCGGATGTTTATTCGCCACTTTTCTCCCCTTTTGCCGAAGAGTGGTATCCCGGTCCCGAGGGTGCACGAAGACCTCCCAAGACCTTCTTCCAGGTTGCCGGGCTTGATCCTCTGCGGGACCATGCACTCGTGTACCAGAAGGTGTTGGAGGAAGAGTGGAATGTCCCCACCCGGTTGAATCTCTACGAGAGGCATGGCCACATGTTTTGGACCAACTGGCCGCAGATTGGGAGAAGCAAGGATTATTGGAAGGATATGGTTGATGGGATGAGATGGCTGTTGACTGACGAGTGTACATCTTGACGAGAGACCTCTTTTGGAGAAAAGGAGAATAGAGTCGTTTGCAACTGATGATATCATCAAACAGCTGAATAAACAACTGCATCAAGTATACTCGCCAGGCGAAGATCTCTCCGGATATGCAGTGTGCAGTGACTACAACCAAAGTCAACACTAATATCATGCCGCTTTTTACGAATATTTGTGCTATTACTGATCAAAAATTACACCATAGACCCCATCGGAAAGGCCGCAGACGGATATCAAGTCCAAGTTGCGAAGCAAGATCCCCAGGACAAGGGCTGGACTACCTGGTCGGGCAGTTATCCCATGACACAATTGTAGATCATCGATTAAGCGAGGGGCAAGTTGTGAGGGTTTGTAAATCTTGCATGTTCTGCAGTATCTTGGCATAGTTCTCCAAGGTAACACACGGTCTAGTCATTCACCTCCTCGTCCTCCCGTAGCCCACGATCCGTCTACTCCAACAAAACTGCCTCGGCCTGTAACTCGAGGTGCATGCCTGACACAGCTAGTTCAGCCACTCCAACAGTTACCCAAGTTGGGCGATGCCCCGGAACCCTGCTCCTCCAGACCTCCATCATCGTCTCCTCCACCTTCATGTCGATGAGAAATGCTGTAAACTTGTGAACAGCACTCAGACCCTGTGAGACCCCAGCAGATTTCAATGCAGCCTCCACGCAGTCGAAGCAGGCGTTGACCTCATCACGCAGAGACGAAGTGACAAGCTGACAGGTCTTGAGATCGAATCCTGGCTGACCCGCGGTTGTGACGAGGGATCCGGACAACGGGATCTTGGCGGCGTGAGAGCAACCCGAGGAGTGGAAGAGGTCTCCAAGCGGACCGGGCGTTTGGGAAAAGGTTACCGGCGGCATTTTTTCAAAGAGTGGCAAGGGTTCGAAGCCAAATAAGATAATAGGTTGTGGTTGGATGTTGGTGTTGTGCGTGACGTTGGTCTGTAGCCGGTTGGAAGCAACCCGCCCTCAAGATATAGCCCGTAGCGAACCATGTAGATAAGGCTAGACCTGCTAGCCTTGGGCAAGTGCTGGGTGACCTTCTGTATTGGGTGGCCCGGCCAGATCGGCCATGATGTTCAGAATGCGGGGAGAGATAGGCTAACGAGCCGCCACCGGCATCCATCACAAGATCGTGGGGTAAACGACCCCCGGACGAACTTAACTCAACCATGATCCTGGTCCTTGCAAGGTGCAGAGAGGGGCTGGAGTGAAAAGCCCGCAGATAAGCCTCTATCAAGTTTCTACCTGGCTACCTAGGTACGGGAAGCCGAAGACCGACCTACGAGGATAAAGGAAGGGCAATATCGCCTTCTTGATCCAAGTTGGTCTTGCAACGAGTCACGCTCTGCAACTACCCTGAACAGACTATCTTCTCAACAACAATAAACACAATGGAGACCATGGACTCCGATAGAACCGACAACAAGCACAGGGAGCTGAAGAGGGCCAGCAGCAACAACCAAGGGGAGACCATTCTGATCCCCGACCAGCATGGAGACGACCTGGACAATGCCATTCTGCGAGCCCAGGGTCATGAGGCCGCGCTGCCTCGATCCTTTTCCTGGGGAGGAGCCATCGGCTTGGGATACAGGTACAGCTTGACGAACCTGGATTCACTCTTATGTCTTCATGACTAACAATTGCGTGATTGCCAGTATCACCAACTCGTGGATGTCATACACCAGCTGCTTCGGAGTCACCCTCGCAGCTGGAGGTCCTCAAGCCGTTGTCTTTGCCGTCATTGTGGCGGGTTTCATTCAGTGGACAGTCACCCTTGGACTCTCTGAGCTCGCCTCGGCCTTTCCCTCATCCGGAGTACGTTTTCCATTCCCTCTCATTCGTTTCAGTGCTAACCGAAGCAGGGCCAATATCACTTCACCTACATCCTCGCACCCGAGAAGCACAGAAACTTTGCTGCCTTTTCCGTAGGCACGCTCAATGTCGTTGGATGGTGGATCGTGACTTGCTCCGGTATTTCCCTAGGCACAGTTTCCACCATGGGTCTCGTCTCGTGGTGGAACCCCAGCTTCCAAGCGACCCAGTGGCAAACCTATCTCCTCTTTGACCTTGGAATTATCATTACGAGTAAGTAATGTTAATAACGCTCTGGAATTCTGGTGCTGACGTGAGTTCTAGTGATTCCCATCTTCATCGTCCCCAATAGGCATATGGGCAAGATGACACAATTCGCCCTGCATCTATCCATTGTTGGCTGCATCATCGTCTTTGTGTCTATTCTCGCCATGTGTGACTACTTCCAGCCCGGACACACCATCACTGAGACGGGCGGTAACAGAACTGGCTGGCCTTCTGGAATTGCCTGGATTTTGGGAATTGGCAACGCTCTGTATGCCTATGGTGGAACAGACGCAGTCATTCACATCGCTGAAGAAGTCACACACCCTGGAAAGCGTCTTCCTCAAGTCATGTAAGTTCTCGAGCCCAATCTGCGAGATCTTTTGAGCTAATCGAGACAACAAAGGAACGTGACAATGCTTATCGGAATCGTCACTACTGTGCCTCTGGCGATTGCCTACATGTTTACCATCAAGGACATGGATGCCGTTCTCAACTCGCCTCTCCCGAGTATGGAGCTGTACTACCAAGCCACTGGGAGCAAGGTCATGGCTACCTTTCTGCAGGCCTGGACCATTGCCGTCTACTACTGTAAGTGTGCCCAGCTTCTTGAACCTGGTGCTGGATAATCTGACATTTCATCTACAGCTGCCCTGCCCAGCCAGTGGATTACTTGTGGCAGAATGACTTGGGCATTTGCTCGTGACGTGAGTTGCTCATTCTAAATGCCAGGCTTGCATGGCTCTTTTGCTAACACCCTTTTAGAAGGGCCTGCCCTACCACGAGTACTGGACTGAAATCAACGAACGCTTCCAGCTGCCTCTCAGAGCGACCATCCTGTCAGCCGGCTTCTGTACCATTTACGGACTTCTATACATTGCCTCCACAGCAGCCTTCAACTCGATCATCACGACAGCAGTTCTCGCCCTGAACATCACGTACTGCGTCCCTCAGGGCATCTGCGCCACCTACGGCAGATCTCGTCTTCCCAAGCGATACCTAAATCTCGGAAAATGGGGCTACATTCCCAACTTCTTCGCCCCTGTGTGGGTTACCATCATTGGCACCTTCTTTTGCTTCCCTGGAGCCTTACCTGTTGAGGCTGGCTCCATGAACTACACTTCGGTTGTGTTGTTTATCCTTTTGCTTTTGATTTTAGGTCTTTGGTGGGTTCAGAGGCGTACTTTTGAAGGTCCTAATATTGACTGGGATACCCTCAATGCTCTCAATACTGTGGAAGACGAAGAGTAAACTTGAGAGAAGGACCTGGAGGTTTTGGCAAGCCAGGTCTTTGTCACATGGGCCGCTATGTAAAGTGATGGATTTCAAGTAGTGCTTTGAAAGAATGATCTCTTGACTTCACAGGGCGAACTCTGTCGTGATTGTTTTTTGTTTGAGGTATTGCAGATAATAATCTGATTATGAATTACGGGTTAGGGTGTAATATGGCAACTTGCACACCTAGCCTGGCTGTCTAACATACTTTATACTTGGGTATGATGCGGATCCTTACAGGGGAATGCGGGATGGAGAAATCCTCGTTCACAGCTATCAGAGTTCGCTCTCGAAGCTGAATAAACTCCCTCATCCAACTGATACATCTTGATTTTACTATTAACAGCAACTGATCTCCTCAGGTTCAATGGAACACACTTTCAAAAACAAAGATCAACCCTTTCATCATAGAAAGAATATTAATGAATCACTTCTTCTTTCACAGAGACAGATGACTAATCTCAGCGACTACATTCATAGCAGAAGCGATTTCGGTTTTAAAAAGGTCCTTTGAATTGCTTTCTAACTTCTTATCGACATGAATGCCGTAGAACTGAAACTGTCACTAATTATAGTAGAACTGAAACTGTCACTAATTATACACAAATGTTCGAAACATATCCAAGTTTCAGGCCCTTTGTACTGCAGTACTACTTGGAACTCTTCAGAGCTGGCTGAGGGTCCTGGCCGAGATCGGACCAAGGCTAGACAGGACAGCCTTGGCGTTCAAGTGACCCTGTTCGATGGCACCGTCGATAAAGGCCCTCCATCCGTGAGCCCAGTCGGCAGAGGCAAATCTGACATTTCCGTGAGGGCTTTGAAGCTCATCCTGGAAACGGCTCATGTACCCAGGAGCCCACCAGGCCGGTCCTCCCTGAGAGTAAGGGTCGGTGTTCCAGTTGTGGAAGATCTGTAAGTAAAGTCAGCAATAGGTACTTTGCGATCCAATAGGTCAACATACCATCTTCTCGACCTTCATGGGATGGAGCTTCTGGAAAGCCTCGATGGTTTGCTCAGGGCACTTCTCAGCTACATAACCCGTGGCACGCTCATCAGTACCAAACGCAACAATGTGCGCGTTTCCGTTGTTCAGCACGCCGTCTCCGTAGCCGTACATGAGAATGTTGGGGAACGACATGCCGTTCCACGAGGCGAGACCAGATCCCTTCACCTCGGCGTGGATCTTGTTCATGAAGTTGACGTGGCCAATGTTGACGGCCTCCTGTCGAAGAGGGGACAGAGGGGGCTCGAACCTGATGTGTCGGAGCACGTTGAGAGGAATGGTCGAGATGACCTGAGATGCCCGGAATCGCTCGCCACTTGGCGTAGTGACTTCTACCTGCTGGCCCCAGTCTGAGATAGATGCCACCTCGGTAGAAAAGGCGTAGTCGAGGCCGTCATTGACTGCCTCGTCAAACATGCGCTTGGCCAGGACCGACTGACCCTCTCGAAGCTTATACAGAAGCCAGACATCCTCAAAGTTGTCGGAAGAGTGCGCAGCCAAAGCATGCGAGCGAATCATATCCCAAAGACTCGAGTTGTCGAGGTTACCGCCCGAGATGTGCAGGATCAGAGACAGAAGCAGAGCTGACTCTTCTTCGGTGAGTTGGTCCTTGATCTGCTCGAAGCGCTCTCTGCACGACATGGCGTCGACGCGCTCAATATCCTCTCTTTTGACCATGACATTTCCTAGCTGTTGATGAGGCAGGGGGCAGATCTTGCGGCATCCGGCACCGTCTACGTTGACGAATAGGTCCCATGCCTTGGCCTGGAGCTTCCCGGCCTCTTCGTGGGCAAGCTTGCGGGCATCACCTATTGCGCTAGTTAGTGCCAAATATTCAGGAACGGCTATTTATTAAGACTTACCGGTGAGATTCATGGTGTAGTAGTTGTTCTCATACATGCCTTGTCTGGTGGTGACAAGATCGCGATCCATGTCGTACCGCTGCATCTCTCTAAAGAGATTGGGCTGGAAATGGGATACCCATGTGCCTCCCATCTCATACGTGTAACCTAATAGTTGAAGTCAGCTTACGAGTGGTGCAGATATCATGGATCCCTCATACCATCCTTCTCAATACTGTACGTTCGTCCTCCAATGCGATCACGGGCCTCAATCAGAAGAACCTTTCTCTCTGCATCATGTCAGTCACTATTCAGAACACCTATGTTGAGAAACACTTACTGGCCAGAGCCAAGTCTCTTGCTGCAGTGAGACCAGCAAATCCAGCACCAATAACAATACAGTCGTAGACCCCACGACTATTGCGGATCGATGTGGGAGGTTGAATGACGCCTTTGCAAGGCAACGAGCCCTGGACAACGCCAGACTCGGCGGTCCAAACGTAGCCCTCTGAAGTGTTTGGGATCATTGTCTCTGCAAAAGGGTGTGGTAATGACTAAACAAGTTTCTGTATCTTTTTGAGTCGTATCTCTGCTAGCTCTGGCGTCTCTAAAGGATCACTGTCGTCCATCAGCTGCATCTTTTAGTCTCGAATCGCCTCCTCTTGAACCTTCAACCAGGGGGCGAAGCGGTGTGGGTCCTGAAGATATTGCCCGAATAGGCAGTTCTCCCAGTTCCCAGAATCTTGCTATTGGGGAAATCCGCTAATGTCCCTGCTGATAAGAAGCGGTAGCAAGAAATGGTGGCTTTAGACTTTAAGCGGAGGCTGGACCAGGTCTCCAGGGATACGAGATTCTCTTGAACCGCTTCTGTCCCTTCGGCCCGGAGGGAGACCGTGGCGGGACGTGTTGCAACCGATGACTCCGGGGATTGCAGGCTCCTTCAAAGCGGGTCAGTGGAGGATTGTTTCGGTTTGGCTGTTCGGTTATCTTTCGTTCTGTCTGGTGAAAGATTGGGCAAAGGCCTGTGTTCCTACCTGTCTATAATCTTAGGTCCATCTGAACGGGTGTCCCATCATGATATGTTTCCCAGTCCGAAGGAATGGCTGACCCGACCCAGAAGAAAGTCTTGATAATCTGTCTTACTTCGGCCCAACTATCGTGATCAAGATAAATTTGGTTATCTAGCCAGTGGCTAATTGCTGGACCTTGGTTGATCATGTCATCCTCGTCAATGTCGTAACTAGGGTGGCCTCTTCTCTGGAGTCAAGGTGCATTGGCACACAAGACATTGTGCACACACTGATCTCCGCTTTGAAGAAACCGGATAATGCATAAGAAAACACGGGCTATGGATCCACGTTCTTCCCATCGTGCATGTCCTCATTTTCATGGCCGATTCGCAAGGCAATTAGGACGAGGAGACGGAGTTATGCCCAATACGTCAGTGGTCAAGCAAATATCTCGTCATTCGGAAAGCCAAAGCATAATCTAAGCGACAGTTTATTCAATCTTCATGGCTACAATACAATTTCCATCTCCATCTGCTGTTCAGCTTGAGTCTACTATTCTTTACACGCGACGCTCAAAACACCATTCATGCTCACAGCCGGCTAGACGTCGCGGGTCCATCACAGCAGCTAGGCACAAGAACTGACTTGTTGACCTTCTGGTTGGACCTAGGAACATCGTTGCTAGGGTTCATGGTGAAGAAGCTCGTTGGTCGCAGCTCAACCTTGATCATCTCCATGGGCATGACAGGGAAATCCTCAGGTCGAGGGTTGTGTGTGAGACCGAACGAGTGCCAGAGCACGACGTCGGTGTCCTTGACGTTCTCGTCGCGCTTGGCCCATACTGAGAGGCCAGAGTCGGCAGCGCTCTGGTTCGTGAACTCGCCTGCGGCGTAGAGCTCGCCGTCTTGGTACTTTGTCACCCAGATGGGCTTGCTGCCAAAGAGAGCTCGCTTAGCGCCTGGGGCGTGGGGACGCATGAGCATCATCTGCGAGGGGTGCGCGTGGAGCTTGTAGCCGGCTGGCTTTCCAGAGATGGGGTTGATGGAGGAGGGGTTGATCATCTTGTAGACTCTCGACTTGTTGACGTCCAAGTCGTAACCTCCGGGTCTCTCAATCTCGGTGACCTTGGCGTAGTAGCCGACGCCATATGGATCCAACACGGGATCCTCGGGTGTGCGCTCGGAATCTTCGTATGCGATGGTGTTGGAGAAGCCGTCGATGGCTGGGTCGATTCGGAGGTTGAAGAGATGCTGGTGGTAGGCGGCACCCACGCCGTCGGCCACGCGGGTCATCCAGGGCAGTTTGACCCCGTCGTTGACAGGCATGGTTGAAACGATGCCGGTTGCTCGGACTTCGCAGTGGATGTTGGCGGCTTGGTCGAGGGTCCACATCAAGATGTACTCGTAGTTGGACACGGTAGCGGTACCTGTTGAGCGAAATGTTAGCACTTTGTAACAGTCGTCAGGATTCAGAGATCAACTTACACTGAATCACCAGGCGTCGATCACGGACGACAGAGGATGTAGCATTGCGGTAGTTGGTGTGCTTCCAGCCGATGCCGTTGTCAATCTCGTGCATGCAGACGACATTCTTCATCTTGACAGTCTCTCCCTTGGCATTGACACGGAAACCATCAAAGTAACGGATCACACCCAAGCAGTCACAGCCGAGCGTCAGACAGTTGGAAGTCATTCCCAGACCAATGTCGCCCAGATCAAACGCCTGCTTGCGGATATAGGGCTGTCGAGGGTCGGCATAAGGAACAGTCATCTCGCTCAGGGAGAGACGGTACAGGACGTTTCGGCCATCGTAGGTGACGTTGTGAAGGAGAGGACCCTCTCGGACGTTCCAGCCGAGACGGAATCGCCACTTCTGCCACTCAACGAGGTGTCCATCGACACTGAATGAAGGACCCTCAGGCTGCTGAACCTGAAGGGGCTTGAGGTCTTGTCGCAGACCACCCTGCTCCAGAAGAGCGGTGCTATACTCGACAGCCTTGCGAGGGATCCATGCCTGTGTGTCGACGCGCTCGTCGTCTTGGTTCAGGGGGAGTCGGTCGATGCGGACGAGTTCCTTTGTGTTGGAGTCGAAGACGGGGGAGAATGGCAGGGGGATCGAGTAGTGGTTGGCCTCGGGGTCATCGGAGAGGGCGGCGTACATGTAGCATTGGATAAGACGGCGGTCACTCTTGATGCTCTCGTCGTCGGTGCCGTAGCCCCAGGGGTCGTTCAACACGCGTGCACTATAACAGGTTAGTCACGTGCGTGTGTCAGTTGGGGGCTTAGTGGTACTTACTTGGGAGGAAGCTTGAGCTTCTCAATCTCGGCCAAGACAACGGGATGAACATTGCAAACTTCTTCAATCTCAATCTGCTCGTCGGCATCCGCAGGACCCTGGATACCCTCAAGAATCTGATCCACCTCGACAGAGTTGGTTGTAATGTTGACAACTCCACGGTGGAACTTGTGATCGTCAAGGGTGTGGAAGTAGACATAAGCCTTTCGGTTGGGAGGAGTGGGCAGAAGATCGCCCAACCTCTCAGCTTCAAGGAAGGGAATGAGATCTTGCTTTCGGGGCTCGTCGAGAGTGATGACCTTGAATCGGAGCTTGCTCCTCTGAGAGTGGTTCAAGATCTTGACGACCTGCGCGATCTCGTCGGCGTGCAGGGGGTCGAGAGGGTGTCGGGCCATTGTTGACTCGTGGGGGTGTAAAGAGACTTTGCAATTGTGTTTCTTGCTGGCAGTAAGATTTGTCTTGCTGCTGTTGCTTTTTATTCAAGATGCTGATTGATGATGAGATATGGAAGCAATTGGAGCTCCCATGATATATATTCCGCAGGCCCCATCAGCTCCGGCTCAGTGTTCGTAGCTCACCGGTCCACGCTAATCCCACATTCAGCAGTTGAAGCAGTTGACCTTCCGGATGCTCCAATCATTGCCATCCATCAATTCTGCGGGGGAGTCAATCGCGGGGATGGACGATCCAGCCCCTCATGGTCTACATCTTATCAGGAACTAGGGGCTCGAGCATGTGGCAAATCATGATGGACAAATTGGCGAGGCTGGGTTTGCTTTTCGAGGAAAATGCAATCTTTTGACCATGAGGGGAAAATCGGCCAGCTAGTCTCCCCCGCTTCGCCTCGCTTCACACGGTTTGACACTTGAAGTGGCATGTTTGTGTTCGTGCCTGGCCCAGCTGCTTCTTGAGATATCAAGGTTTTTGTGTAACTTCCTTTGTTCTCAAGATAACGCCAGTGTCGTGATTCTGGATGCGTGTGTGGCTTATCTCAGTTGGCAATGGACAGCTCCGGGAATATGCCATTGGGTCTTGATGCTCGACAACTACACCTACCTATTTTCACGTTGAATGCCTAATGCCTAGATGAAGCAATTAAATGGCCAAGGGTAAAATTACAGCTACATCTTATACAATGCGCTTCACCCAACATGTAAAAGCAACAGAGCAACAGAGCAACAGAGAAACCAAGTGATGGATGTCAATGGCGAGGTCATGATTCCTTCAACCGTAGCGACAGCAAGCTACCCTAGAGCAAAGCCGGACTCAGTCCGTGACATGGGACTGGCTCTATCGCCACCACATCAGGGTATCGTCACACAGGCCATCAACGACACGGTTGTGTTTCTGGAGTGTCATTGATAGAGATAAAAGTCATCTCATGACTCTTCTTCAAAACTAAGCAACCAAATCTCAAGGTCGCAGCCGAGATACCACCATCCCTCCAAGTGGGACTAGACCTTCTTCTGTTGGCTTTACCTAAAAAGGAAGTTCAACCAGCTAATCGCGCACTCTAACCAGCATCCCTGCTCATTCCACAGACCAAGTTTCCACTGGATGGAGAACTGGAGATGCGGCTCAGATACCGAGCATCATTAATTATTAAGCAAACGATGGATGCCGACCCTTATCATGCTTGATATCTTAGCTTGAGCATCGGTCAAGATCCTATCCGTCAACATCCACTATACTCCAAGACAGCAAGCAAGATCCTTTCGACAAGATGAGCAATCTGCAACTGCAAGGGAAGGCCGCCATCGTTACTGGATCTTCCAGGTACGTGGGCTATTCTTACACCACCATTCCGACACTGAGAAAAAGAAATACTAATAATGCACTGTCTCGAATTACAGAGGCATTGGTGCTGGCATTGCGTTAGATCTCGCCCGAAAAGGAGCCAACGTCTTGGTCCATTACACGAGCCCCAACAGCGTCGACGCGGCCGAGGCTATCGCCAAACAAATCCGAGACCTGGGGAGGAAGTCGGCCATCTGCAAGGCGGACCTTACAGATCTGGACCAACATCAAAGCATTATTGATGCTGCGGTTAAGAATATTAGCGATAGTGGAAAGATTGAGATTTTGGTTCACAAGTATGCCTCTGCTGCTGTTTCTTGCCCTCGTATTGGCACTGACACAGAGTAGCGCTGCTGTTGGACGAGATGCCCTCTTGAAGGACACAACGGTCGATTTCTACAATGATCACGTCGACTGCAACATCCGAGGGCTCTTTTTTCTGACCCAGAAGGCCCTACCTCATCTAGCCCACGGCGGTCGCATCGTCATCGTCTCCTCCGTCGCGGCTCGACTAGGTGTTGAAACTCAAGGCATTTACTCTGCCACAAAGGCAGCCGGCGAAGCCCTGGCGCGCGTCTGGGCTAAGGAGCTTGGACACGAGCACGGCATCACTGTCAACTGTGTCAACCCAGGTCCTGTAGCAACAGGTGAGTTTGAATCCAGGCCTTGTTTTGTGCCAATGTTTACGTGTTTAGATCAATGGCGCGCGAGTACAAACGACTTTATCGAGGCCATGCAGCCGATTATCCAGTCGACTCCCGCGGCCCCGAGAGTTGGAGAGGTGGAGGATATTGCGCCTCTGGTTTCGTTTTTGTGTACTGAAGAGGCACGCTGGGTGACTGGATCTGTCTTGTCTGCAAATGGAGGCCTCTATAATTAAGAAACCAAGACCAGAATTGAAATAAATACTCCCATCAACTCGTCTTGTCCATTGCGATGTCCATTGTGATGCGAACATGTCACAGCGGGCGTCCTCCAACAGGGCCTGTATCTTTAGCATTCGTTAGCGAGTCACGCACCAAACAAATGACAAGCCAGCCGCTATCTCGGTATCGCCACGCTAATCTCTAGCGTTTACTGTACCCCGCATCAGATTTTCGTACATATTGCACCCCAGACCAGACCAAATCGGCCCTGGCCCTTCATTTCGAAGCAACCACGCGAGGCGTACGCACTCAGCACACAACAACGACACAACCATGCCCGGAGTTGCCGGTAGGTACCTTGCCCTGCTTGATATGTCCCATGCAAATAGAAACTGATACAGTCTTCATCAAAGGCCCTGCCTGTGCTACTTGTCGGAGAAAATGCAGGAAATGCGACCGCCAGAAGCCGGCTTGTGCCCAATGCACAAACAAGGTGAATACCTTCCGATCACAGCAACTCACAGTCTACTAACCGTCGTGACCAAGGGCGACAACTGCGAGGGATACCCTCTCAAGTTCTGTGGAGTCGCCAGCCGCGGAAAACTCTCTGGCAAGCCTCACCCCTTTGCCGACACCTCTCCCAGGCCTGTCAAGAAGAGACGCGTTCGGGCTCAGTCAACCACCGGGAGCACAGAGGCTGTTGCACCAACCTCGACTCCCAGGGATGTTAGGCCATCCCCACCGGAGACAACCACAGTCACAGCCGTCTCCCCTCCTACCGGACCTACCCTCGCCATTTCCCCTGTAGGAGCTGTCGTGGATCCCAACCCCCTGGACCAGGATGCGACGATAACGATGCCCGGAGGGGCTATGCTCCCCGGATCTCCCGAATTTGATTGGTCTAGTCGCGAGGCCTTCATGGAGATGGCTTCAATTCTGAGAGAGAGCGCCTTGGAGGACCAGATTACCGGTGTCAGCCCAGCGACGAGCACACTCTCCCGCGACGATGAGCTCTTGCTTCCGTTAGATGCTATCTGCGGTACTACAGAGGCAGAGGGTCAGCGCATTCTGGTTGGAATGAACAAGTTTTCCTTGTCCAGCAGTGGGAACGTACAGGAGGATGCAGTCGCTGCTTCACTAGCTGCTTCCTTTTCTAGGATTCCCTGGGCTTCTAGGATAGCAGCCGTCAAGTTTGATGCCCTGCCGAGTTTATCTTCACCGTTGGACAAGACGCCTTTCCCTACAAATCTGGACCAAGATCGGGTGCAGTTTCTACTACAGTACTGTAAGGAGACAACAAAGAGGAATAGGAAAAAGAGGACTCTCTATACTGACACTTGAGCAGTTGACGAAACCGTCTGCCCAAAACTCGTCATCGATGGAGCAGCAGCCTGGTCTAATCCCTTCCAGCAATACCTCCTCCCAATGTCCCTCCAATTCTCAGGCGTACTTTACGCGGTTCTGGGTCTCTCACTAGGCCATCTATCCATCAATCACTGCGATAATCCCTTCAACGAGCAGGAATCACTGCAGTACCGCTTCAGAGCGATCAGGCAGGTGATTGACTGGCTGGAAGGGTTGCAAGGCACGTCTACTGATCCTTGCCTTGTAGAAGCCGGACTTGCCATAATACTGATCTTGTTGATACACGACGTGAGAATTAGTCACTGTTTGTTGTGCGTAGCTCACATTTATACAGGTCTGTGAAACGGGTGTTTCGGCAGGGGGCATTCATTTGAATGGGGTGACGAGTATCTGTCAACGACACTCGAAACTTCTTGAGAGGTCGATCCGTGATAGGCCGTGTATGAAGTTTCTGTTTGGCGCTTTATCATGGTGAGTTAAGAGAACAGGGTCTACAAGGGAAGGGTGTCGCTCACTAGTCCAGGCTTCACATGCTTCGTTGCGTCCCAAGGAGATACGAAGAGTTACTCACCGACGGGGTCCAGGAACACGTCTTCCAAGAAATGGATGATAGACTTTTTGAGTGCTTCTCAGGATGTCCATTGGAACTCTTTTTAGCATTCTCCCGCCTACTGAAGCTCTCCAAAGATGAACTGATGACAACTTCCGGCACATCGCCTGACAAGGCTGACATGGAATCCATCCGATCTATTCAGCAATATCTCGCCACGTGGAAGAGAGATACAAACAGCGATGCAGCCCCTGAAGATGGCTCAGATCATCTTGCCAACGCCTTCCGACATAGCTTCCTCCTCCACTCTCTCAGATTCTCAGACAAGGATATGACAGCTGACAACTCCGAGATTCAAAGACACATTCAAGAGATCCTCAACGCGGTGTCCAAAGTTCCGACCGGTTTCAAAGGCTCATCAAGACTACTCTGGCCATTGTTCATGGCGGGTACTGAGAGCTTGATGGCGTATCAGCAAGATTACGTGCTTCTTCGGGTCAAGGCCATCTTGAACGATACAGGGTTTCGAAATCTGGCATCTACGACTATCCTGGAGCATATCTGGAAGGAGCGTAGGAAAGGGGCTGAAAGTGGCAGCGACACGAGACTATGGACGGACTATGTGAGTACTGCTGGGTTTTTTGGTGACAAGTTTCATGAATCGTACTGACACGTTGAACAGCTATCAAAGAAAGACATTATGGAAACTCACGATTATCTGATCTTTTAAATACTCCATCATTGTCAAAGGATGCAGGTATCGGATATGAGTCGGATGAAATGACAAGGGAGTGTTCATCACTTCCACAGTGGGGCTTATCTTGCACCGATTGTTATGTGCATCTTCACACGTAGCTAGTCTACAGTTTATTCTAAAATTCTCAGCATTTGAAAACCAACAGGTCATGTGATATTACCTCCCTATTCAATAGAAAAATCTTTGGGGTGGTTTTTCCAAGGTGTTTTCAAGCTATCAAAGTCCACGCAGCCATGAACGAATGCATCCCCTATAAACTGTGCAACGTCGTTTCCTTGCTCAGGAAAACGAAGAATGAAAAGCGGCGCTGCCCCGTGAAAACAACAAATAGTGTCTCCTGCTTTCAATTCTGGTGGGCCACGTCCTAGGCGCCCATCGCGAGCGCTGAAGAAAGAACGTCTCCTAAACCGGTGGAATGCTTGGAGGAGCCTTGACTTGGGAGGACTCGAATCAAATCCTCCAATACCGCGGTATGGAGCCTAGCGACTCGATTGGACACCTTAGTCCCCTTTCTACGGTAAGTTTAACTCGACGGAGGTACTGCGTAGTAATGCTTATATTGGTGTAGGGTTAGGTGCGGAGTGTACTGGCGGGTAGGTGGTGGTTGGTAAATATCCCCAGTTCTCCCTCGACCCTTTACGGCGGCAAGGCATACATAATACACCGTGATACTATGCACAGTAAGTTGGAGCTGAAGCTAGGTGACACCAACCGCGCTGTTCAGAGTTCTCCGTGGGCCATGATGTCAAGGAGACAAAGAATAGATCTATGACAGCATTAAAACCCAATGCTGAGAAACGCCGAAACAGAGATAAAATTAAGATTCTATGGCAATAGCCATAAAAACTCGATAGTATAAAGGTGAATTTTGCAGTGCAAAATGCCACCTTTTCTTTTCCCACGAGCGGATATCTGGTTTCCTCCTCGCTCCGAATACATGCCTCGGGTACCCATAGATAACTACAGTACCCATGCTCGTATACGAAGTGACACAAGCTTAGGTGGCACCCGCGGGCCTTACCAAGCGATCGCACAAATGCCGCAAACAGAACTCCGCATGCAAACCTTGCAGGAGGCGTTCGGAGATGCGGAGAGGACGCACAAATCGCTCGGGTCTCCGCGGACCGCGCCGGTGTCGGGACAATAGTTGATGGAGTACATGTCGGCAAATTTGACGGAGCCCCAGAATCAGGATGAATTCTCGGTGAGATTATAGTAAATGACGACAGACAAGAGTTACCCCTGGATCGTATGCAAGGAGCTAGACGTAGGCCTGGGCCCTGAAGTGAAGGGGAGGAGAGATTTCCACCAACCAGTCTTGGGCAGTTTACTAATTAACATGTTATTCTTCTTGGCAAATACAGAGAGCATCCCAGAGAGGGGACCATAAAGCCCGCTCGAGACTCGTCTCCCACTCCATGCGAGGCTTCCCCGCCCCCTGTTTATCGTTCGCTCCATTGACGGCTAAGATACGGGCTCATGATCCGTACTCAAAACTCTCTAGATGGTCCTCATGTTCAAAAGGAATCGAGGGCAAGTCTGTGCCAAGTGCAAGAACCTCATCTAGATTCTCGGGCTGTTCGGGTAGTGTCAGATCGTCCCAGACTTGAGCCAGATGGGAAGGGTCCATTGATACTAATGGATCATCGAATTCCGGCATAAGGAATTTCGCCGGTTCGTCTGGCATTGGCCCCAGAACTGAATCCAAATCCCCGAGCCAATCTGGTGTTTGAGATGTGGTGAGATGGGTGACATTGTCGGGTGGCGCCCGGGGGTCCTTCTCATGGACAGGTTCGCTCGGGGTAAAGCTGACTGGCGGGGTATGTTCGCCGTTCAGGTGATCAGGGATGAATCCAGGCTGTGTGCCGGCGCGAACAGGAACATCCGGATCCATCGCCATAAACGGTGTTGCGTATTCTGGATGACTGCTGAGGGCATAAGAGGATTCGCTACCACGACTATCCTCACCTATCGTCATAAACGGTGTTGCGTACGCTAGATGAGGACTGATGCCGGCCGTCTCAGGTATCTCGGGACTTTTTTCGCCGGAAATTACTGAGGGTGAGGAAGTAGATGACCCGCAATGCTTCTGGCCAGTCTTGTACGCGCACGTGCAGTCGCCTCCCTCACGGCAAAGGCATCGCTCTGTGAATACGCGATCAGCCGGGGTTCTTGAGTGAATGTAGCACGGATACATACCTTCACCGAACAGCTTGAGGGTGACCTGACGAGAAGTTGAGCCGCACTTGCACTTGGTATGAACTGATCTCGAGGTTCGAAGAGTGCGACAGTGATTGCACTGCGATACCGGACGGCCCTTTTTTCCGACATGTTGGAGCGGGCGATCTGAATGCGTCAGTATCAGTCTTGAAAAGCCATAGATGATGTAGTTACCCGTATGTTGACACTGAGCGACACGATGGCCGCGAATGCAACTCTCGCAGGCGTACTTTTCTCCGTTTGTGATCATGATGTTGATGTTGGACGATGAGTGAAGTCTGAGCTGAGCTGAGATGAGATCTTCCTAAAGAAATAATGTGGGTCGGGCCAGATTAATAATGAAAGTCAAAACGCCACACACAGCAAGCGCCCTGTATTTTTGATAAAATAGTCGCTGATAATTTGTGTGACTTGTTTATTGCCAAGGGTCTAGAATATTAATTAGAACTCTTTCTTCCTCGAAAGGACAGATCATCAAAGCATGGGCCCAGCCGTGCCACTAACTTGACAGTCCGGCTATCATCTTAAGTAACTAGCAAGTGTTGAATACCTGTTTTATACAGATCGGAAGCCATCATGTCGGCGTTGCAGTTGCTCTCAATGGCAAAGGCTCATGTAGCATCTCGACCTCATCCTTGACCTCGAATCTAGCCTAGCTTTACCGACAACCGAAAAGGTCATGTGATCCCCCAGATCCATGGCGACCCCACCAATTCAAGTCTGACTCAAACGTCGACTACACAAGCTGAAGTAACTTGGATATATCCTCTTACCCTCAGAAACAACTTCCACTACCTACGGCTGAAATAATGAGTCAGGTTGCACATCACGCCACCGCTTGCAAAGGGTGTCGCCGAAGAGGCCGCAAATGTGATCGAACACTACCAGCCTGTCTAAGCTGTCGGCGCCGAGGAGTCGAGTGCGAAGGATACATTACAAGATGGCCTGGCGTTGCGTCGAGGGGGAAGCTTGCGGGAAAGTCTATACCAGTTTGCGACAGCTCGGCAAAGTCCTCAAAGCACAGACCTAAACGGGGGAATGTTCCCCTATCAACTGGATCGAGGGACATGATCGAGAGGGGGCTTGGACACAACTCTAACGACTCGCATCTCGGTGCCATAACATCTGTTGGAGATGATGAGTTGGAGAGTCTAGTTAAACATTGCAAGACACCCTCTTAGCCATCGAATGTCACGACTAACCTCGGTGTTCACACAGACATCCAAGACCTCAGCAGCATCTTTTATTTGGGAACTGGACCCAGCGACAATCCAATGTTTCGTTATGTGCTTCCACTTATAGACACTGTGCCTCCTATACGCTATGCCATCGCTGCGTCGGCATCTTGTCACCTTGCGGCTCGAACCTCAGATAAAGACCTCGAGAAGAAAAGCCTGTATCTGCGCGTCCATGCTACGCATCTCTTGGGGGAGATGCTCCGAGATCCATGCTCAGCAACAGATCAAAGCATACTAGCCAGCATGTTGATGCTGGCACAGCTTGACGTAAGCTACATACACGTTCTGTCGAGATCTTGCCTCACCAAGATCTAGATGTGTTCTGGAGATTGTCTCGAGTTTGAGACGCATCTAAAAGCTGCAGTCGTCATCGTTCGGGCCCAGAATTATGACCACGCATCAAACAAGCACTACTTTGAGCAGCGGCTTGCGTGGTGAGTTTTCTATCCTCGCAGCAGGAATTCTCTTCTGACAAGGCTTTAGGCTCGACATGATGGCATCTACAACCTCTGCCCGACTACCAAATTTATCCGCCGCAGAACTAAAGACGGCTCTCGGACGCTGCTCGAATCATGGACAGAGGCAATGGAGCTATGATGTTTTCCCGTGCCCAATCGATCTGTTTGAGATACTCGCAGACATTACTATGCTTTACAAGGCCCAAGTGGGCGTGGCGAGTCCAAGCGAGGAGCCTTTGGAGGAGGTTGATTGCATAAAACGCCGTCTGGCGGCGTGGGAATGGCCTGGGGAAACTTCTGGCCCACGGAAGCACATGGTTAAAGTTTGGTGTCTCGGCATCATGGCGTACCTCGGACGACTATTCCCATCCACCAACTCCTCGGGTGCAGCAGATCTGACAAGTCAGGTTCTTTATCACGCGGGGCTCATCCCACCGGCTTCGTCTTGGAGCTACTCATTGCTGTGGCCCATCTTCCAGATCGGGGTAACTTTGGGTAATGAGGCACTGGATGACAGAGCGTGGGTGGAAAAGCGTCTCAACATTGCCCTGGAGGCCGTTGGATGTCGGCATTTCAGTAACGCGCTCGAGACACTGCGTTTTGTCTGGGACAGCGATGTGCCATATGACCCTCTCACTACTAGCATGAACGGACGCACCATAATGTTGGCATAGTTTGCCCAATAGTGGTAGCAATACACTGACGCACGCACAATCATATGGACCTTGCACACTATAGCGTTTTTAGACTCTAATCTATCTTGAGGGATCCCACAAAAATACGTCTAGCCCAGGTATCTAGCTGCTACAGCCTCCAGCTCATTCCTAATCTCCTTCTTGCACGTCTCGGTCGCCCAGCACATATCAATAGCATGTCCCGTCAAAGTTACCATGTCCTGATTACTAAAGCCGCACATCTTCTTGGCCAGTAGCAAGTCGTGTAGGATCCAGCAATCCTCCATGTACGCAGGATCGTCGCTCGAAATCGCAATCGGAATCCCCGCGTGATAAAGGGTGCGTATTCTCGGAAAGATCTCATCGACTGGCTCGTGGCGGAGATAGCCCCATGGAGTGATCGTCATGCCGATGCCCTTCTCCTTGATGAGATTCACAAGACCCTCGTCTTGAACAGCATTCAGGCCGTGATCTATGCGTTCCGCGCCTGAACCCCCAACTTCCGCCGCAACTTGGCGAATATGCTCGTGAGTGTCCTTTTGACCAACATCGCAGTGTGCAGTGAGGTGAAAGCCGGCCTGCTTGGCCAGGGTAAAGACCTCTGAGAACAAAGAAGGAGGACGGTTGTCTTCGTTTGAGTCAAGGCCAATGCCAATAACCATGTCTCGGTAGGGAAGAGCAGCTTTAAAGTGCTCCATAGCCGACTCGGGCGATAGATCGCGCAGGAAACACATGATCCACCTAGACTTGATCTACTCTCGAGGTCAGCATATGTGCAAAATGATGATGAGCCTCTCACTTACGCCTAAGCGCTTTTCTGCCTCCTCCTGAGCTGCTCGAAATCCCCCCATCATGGTATCCCAGGAGACACCATGGCGAGTGTGGCCCTGAGGATCAAAGAATGGCTCACAGTAGCGAACGTTCATCGAGGCAGCATGCTCAAAGTAGCTCATGGCCAAGTCGTAAAAGTCTCGCTCAGTGACTAGGACTTCAAACCCTCCATAGTAAGCCTCGAAGAAGGTAAAAGTCTCTTCAGCGTTGTCGACGGAGTGGCCTTCGCGGGCTGGGATGATGTTGTACGACGCCTTGAGCTGCTCAAGACTGGTGTACACGGTACCAGTCCGCTCAAGCTTCAGGGTCTGATTGTTTCTCTGAGCGAGATTCCACCTCAGCTCAGGAGTCAAGGTGCCTTCGATATGGACGTGTAATTCCACCTTTGGAAGGTCGAGCACGAACTGATCGTTGGCATCCAGGAGTTCCTGCCGCAAGGCCAGGCGTTCTTCGAGGGGCATAGCGCGCTCCATCGTGTTGTACAGGAGGCGAGGGTGTTGCAGTTGGGTAAAGGGATTTTGGTTTTTACTGATTGCGATGAAGGGAAGCTTCTGTTTGTTAACAATTCAGAGAGAAGAGGAGAATTGAGGGCGATTCGGGGAGCTCTTATACTTGAGTTCTACACAGTCATCCTAGATCACTTCCTGTTAGTGGATGTCAGACCCTATGCTGGGATCCACGATGCTATTCCTGAATAGGCCGCAGTTTCAGTCGCCTGCAGAGGCTAAAGCTGTCATCCGTCCTGATTATCAGCACTATACCCAATTTCGTCGCAGTTTCCGTCAACGCACTACACAACTCCTCTCTGTTGTACAAACCGGTTTCTTCTTTTGGCCTACGTTATCACTATATGATTAGTTTTCGTGTCGATTTGGCACAATTGACTCATACCGAGTTTAATCCACGCGTCACATAAGATAGGTAACCGATGATGGAAAGTGGATGCAACAGCTTGATCCTTGCAATAAAGATGCTCTGTTGGCCAAGCTTTGCCCATCTTTGTGCTGATATCATGAGGCTAGACTGACGAAAGAGCACCCATTTTCAATCTTATCCACTATACCGACAGCATCTCTTGTAATATGGCCAATTTCAGATCAGGCTTAATCCGATTCAGTTCAGCACAATACTGCCGTTCTGGCAACCATCCAACCATTCAAATGCACTATTGAGTACTCGCCCTCGGCCAACTCGACGACACTGCTCTTCCTTCTCCGGACCATTCAAATCAGGCCCTGTGACATTTCCAGATACGGTCAAGAAATCAACACACATTGGCTCCTCCTCATCGTCCTGCCTCAAGTATTTGAGTAGAGGAAACGCAAACACATCCTCAGACTCAAGATCGGTATCCAGAGCTACCCATCCGATAATCTGATCGCCATTTGATGACAGAAGCGTATTGGTGTCAGCATGCATGCCCAACTCTGACCATCCAAAATGAAGGTCGGGGGCCCATCTTTCACGTTCCGTATGGTGAGGAATGTCACCTATCCGAGCACCAACTCTAATTTTCTGAAAGGCCCCAGAGATGTGCAACTCTTGGGCTGCTTCATTTGCCTTTGGGTGGCCAAACGCGACCTGCGCCAGGATCTCTGGGTAGACGAGGTACTCATCATGAGCCCACTTCACCGCGCCTTTCACATTCATCCAGCTCCAGGATGGGAATGGGATATCGTTGAGCCCGCCACGGCTAATGGCTGGAACCCATAGCAGCTGGGAATGGAGGTGCTCGCAATGTCCAAAATCAACAATGCCGTGATAGAATTTGTACCCGAAGCGCGTAGCCAGCCGCTCTTCAAACCCCATCAACGCATTGTGCTTATCCGAGTTGTACGTCAGCTTTGTGACGCTGTACTGCTGCACCGTGTTCTGCCACGTCTTCCTCAGGTTGTACTCGGCATCGTAAGACACGCCGCCGTATGCTGTCGTGCCGTCCATGGTATACTCGCCACGGGGACGTCGGCACTCGGGGATACCTGTCTGCTCCGTCTCCCAGTATCGGTTGCATCTCCAGCCGAGGTCGTACTCGGTGAAGAAGATACATCGACGGGAGAGTTCTCGTTCCTGGAATACCCAGCCGCGGGAGTGCCATGCCTTGAACTGGAGTCGGAGGGGGAAGGGATCGGCGGTATCAGAAGCTTCTTGCATAATGACTTCGCACAGTTCATCCACTTCTTGTTGTGATGAACTCTGACTCGGTTCCATGATGCTCTCTGCAAGTCCATCATTATTCGTCCCAGCAGTTTTCACTTGAAACTTGGCAGTCCTGGCAACCGCTGGCCCACTAACGAACAAGCCCGAGTCGACCATCTGAGACCCGTCTGGGCCTTTTGCATCCACCGCAGCTATAGTGCAGAAGGATTCCTCAAATATCACTCCCATGAGCCCTATCTGTGTCATGAGCTCAGTGGGATCGTCTTGGACGATGCAGATGGAATCAATCCAGAGAAATCGCTCGCCCAATTCCCTTGTGAGCCATATCGCATCTCGAAACGTCTTGGGTAAATCTGCTAATGGGAGTTCCACCTGCCAGGCATCGACAGTATCCTTGGTCATTCTTGGCGGGATAACCTTTCCCCAGCAGTGACTAAGAGTCATGTACCGCCCGGTTTCTTTTCCATCAGTCGTATAGACGTGTGGCTTCTTCTCTTCCCTCACTCTCCCATCACCAGCGAAACCAACGTCGATGACCCTGAACGGGAGGGTCGTGGGGGAAGAGCCATCGTGGTATTTGTTGCCAGAGTATGTACCTCGCCCGCACTCGTCGTGATGTAGCTGACATTCTGCAAGCCATTCACGAAGGAGACGCATGTTTCGCGGAGAGTTGGCAACTTGTAGCTCCCTGTGCGTGATGATTCGGTTCTTAAAGATACTCGAGTCTGCCAGCAATTAGTTTTCACACTGACTAGTTATGAGAGAAGAGGAATAATAGTACCCTCTGACACAGACAGCCGATGTAGGCCTCCATAATGCTGAGAGTCGATTTTGAACATGCCCCAACGCGCCCCAGGCTCCGATTGTTGTATCCTCCACAGGAGTCGACCATGATGATCCGCATTGCAGGCTTTTGCTTTGTCACCCCTGAAGACCTTTAACTTTTCATTCTTGACACAGGCTTGAGACTTGTAGGCGTTGCTGACGATTTCGCAAAGGCGGCAGTGTTCCTTGGACTGATGGACCTGGTAGTAGTCTAGAGGATGCTGGAAGCCATCTATTAGCATCGACAAGGTTACTTTACTGCAAGCTGAACATAGTTCCGACGCCATGGCTTCCGAGACTAGGCAGTACTGCACAGAATAGCTTTCATTGGCTTTGTTTTATCGTTTGAAAACTGTCTTTGCGGGGTATAACAAGGTAAGTGCTGCACTGGAGCTATTCACTGAGATCTTGGTCTGATTTGTGGAATAAAGATCCGCCGACTGCTCCAGTTCTTCTTGTCGGCGAGAAAGTCTCCATTCAAAGAGTGTCCATCTGTCCATCACGACTTTTACTGGGGCCAATTTTCGAGGACGGCTTCAGGCAATCTGCAATTTTCCCCAGCAGAAGCATCACCCGTTAGAACAGCTAGCTTACAGCTAGAACATCTTAGCTATCAATTATACTAAAACTTATTTATATTTATCTTACATTATCCTCATGGCGATTACTGCTCGTCCAAGACCAAAACCCACTCTTTCAAGTGTCCCCATTTCCAAGTTGCAAATCACCTTGCGAGAGTATCAAATCTCTAATCAACTGCCACCCAATACTCTGCTTGTAAAACTCGCTCTCTTCATCCCCGATAATCATGGTCCACTTCTTCAAAAACCATGGTGCAGCCTCCCAGCTCTTCATATCCCAAGGCTGATAAGTGGTATTAGAGCGCCTCTCTGTTCCAGATTGGTTCCGTCTCCAAATAGTCAAACCGCCTCTTCCATATATATCAAACTTGAGCTCCCAACTGTTAAAAGTGTTGGGCATTGCAGCTGACAGCATAATCGCCCTTTCACGGAGGAATGGAATCGGGATGAGATCCAGGCTGGCGTGGTGTGGGATGAGGACTTGTGCTAGTGTTGGGCGAAGATGGATTGGAATGCTCGTGTTTTTGAAAGAAGCCGTTGATGCAGCACCTTGTTGTAAAAGCGCTGTTGGATCGGTAGTTGAAGCGAGGCTGGGCTGGTAAAATGGTGAGATGCAATAAGCGCCACAGTTGGCGATGAATTGTAGGTCGAGGCCCATAGATAGGGCATTTTGGAAAACGGCGTGGGAAATTGTTACTTGCTCGAATCGAAGCATGTTGAGGTACATGTCTGGTAAGACCAATTCGTCTTCCTGGGTGTTTGTCGCTTGTTGCGAGGTTCTGGACCTGCCTGGCCGATACCGAGCCGGGATCAGTTGTAAGTCGTCATCTTGAAGCTCAGAGGGTGCGTTTCTGTTCTCTTCAATGACGCCCTTATCTTCTTGAATCAGTGCATCGGACGATGGGAGATTGCTCTCGCCCGTTTCATGAGGACTTGAGTGATGTGGTTGGACTGATGAGATGGGGCCATCACATGTGCTGATATCGCTATGCGGAGTGCCCTGCATCAATGAAATCTCCGCTTTCAATGGCTCTTCAACACTGCTTGGTGCATCATGAGAGCACTTCGTGGGCTTGGAAGTAATATCGCTTCGCTTCAGCAGCGGTCGTGGTCGTCGTGCTTGATAGCGGCGCGACTCTGCCTCTTTGAGCTGTTTACGATGCTCTTTTTGCCGCTGGCCTATGATGACATATTAGAGTACAATCCACTAATTTGCAGGGGTAACTCACGATACGCCCTCTGAGCGAGCCGGTTCTGTTCTCGCCGAGCCTCCGTCAAGACCCGGCGCTTGGAAGGCGGTTCGGCCCCGGGAGTTCGCCCGACCGACTCCGTTGGCTTATCTCTTGTTGCCCAACCACTACCGTCTCTATCTTCCATATTGAGCTGCTTGTCATTAAAGTCGCACCTTCGCTAGCGGGCGGTCAAGGGGATGAAGGTCGAGGTCATTGAAGACGAGGATCATCTCCACACCATCTCTAAAGTCCGAAGTCCGTCTCGTATCGCCACCTGGCTTACTCCTTTTTGTCCAATCAGGAGCAAGAAAATGGGTAAGCCGCCAAGATGCGGAATCACGCTGTGTCACTGGCTCTGGCTTACTACCACCGAGTCCAGTCAATTCTGAGTATCACGACATGGAATATGAAGGAATTAGTAAATGTTTTGGAAAGATGGAAAAAAGAAGTTTAAGGCCGAGACAGAACGAAACATAAATATTCATCAAGACTCCATCTCCATTTCCCAAGTAGCAACATCATCTTCACCATCATTCCTCTACAGCAATCATTTCACAACACCAACACACTTTCACGTGATCATCATGTCTACTTCAAAGACCATCGCCGTCGTCGGAGCTACTGGAAATCAGGGCTCCTCAGTCGCAAAGACCTTCCTCAACCTCCCTGGCTGGAATGTCCGATGCCTTACCCGTCGACCAACCTCTGAGAAAGCTGAAGCCCTCAAGGCTCTCGGTGCCGAGGTAGTCGAGGCGGATCTCGATAACCTCGATTCTCTGATCGCTGCTTTCAAGGGTGTTCAGGCCATCTTTGTCAACACAGATTTCTGGGCACCCTACCAAGCTGCCCTCACCGCTGGAAACGACCAGCCCACTAGCAGCGCTATGGGCTTTAAGACGGAATTGCAGCACGTCAAGAACGCCGCTATCGCCGCCACCAAGACTCCTACCCTTGAAAAGTTCATCTACTCGGCTCTGGGTCCCATGAAGGTCGCGTCTGGCGGCAAGTACCCTCACTGTTACCACTGGGACAGCAAGGCCGAGGCTGTCAACTACATCGAGAAAGAGGTCCCTGAGCTCGCCGACAAGGCATCTTACATCTACCTTGGTGCTTATAGCTCCAACCTCCTTCTCTTTCCCAAGCGCAACACCAAGACTGGAGAGTACACTGTGACTCTACCCGGCCCCAAGACCACAAGGTTCCCCATCATCGACCCTCTGAACTCCACTGGTTCTTTCGTCCGTGCTCTCATTGAAGACGAGCCTGCCGGAACCAAGCTCCTGGCTTATGACAGCAACATGACCATCAGTGAGGCCATAGATGCTTGGAGCGCTGTCACTGGCAAGAAGGCAGATTTTAAGCAGGTCACATTGGCGGAGATGCAGGAGTTGACTGGTCTGCCTCTCGAGGTCCTTGAGGGGCCTGCTTTCCTTGGAGAGTTCGAATTCTGTGCCGGACTTGAAGGAGTCATTGAGCCAAAGCACCTAAAGAACCCGGTCAAAACACCCACATATCAGGAGTTCCTAGCCTCCAAAGACATTGAGTATCTGACTGGATTTGACTATAGCCCAAATTGGTAAGGGTTATTCATCGGCGAGCTGGGTACACAAGATTGTCAAAAGGTTGAGGTATCAAGATGAATATTGGCGAAGATGAGGGTAAAGAAACGCGAGTTTATTGTCTTGATAGTATAAAATGAATAGATGAGATCTACCCAGTCCCTCTATGACACGAAGGAAATGTGGACGACAGTCTATGTAAATTGTAACCGAACCCAAAGTCTATAAGCCAATTAATATGCAATATGATCAATCTCGATCTAGGCCATTAGTGCATAATTGAATGTAAACCACTTCTCTCCTCCTGTTCACCTTCTCTTACTTTCGCTTGACTCCGGCGCCCTTGGGCACTCGGAAGTACCAGTAAAGACCGAGAGTAGCAGCAACGTTGAAGGCGATGTAGACCCAAAGAAGACCAAAGTGCCACCATCTGTCGCTATAGTTGATCTTGAAGTTTTGCAGATACTGTTCCGTCGAAGCGAGGGCGCAGTACTGGCAGGTATCGGAAGACAGAGGGTTGAGAAGATATCCACCTGCCTCCTGGACGAAGGGACCCATGAAGATTTCACAAGTCAAGTTGGCAGGGGCCGCCATGTGAAGAACCTCGTTGTCGGCGCATGTGACGTTGGAGCCATACACAGCGGTTGACATGATGCCGCTGATTAGGTATGTGCCAGGAGATGCGCGGTACATGAAGGTCCAGAATTTGGGGATGTCCTGATAAGGGACACCAACACTGCATAAACGTTACTAACTGTCGACAAAATAGGGGGTAGGGAGCAGCTTACCCGCAGAAAGAAATGCAAAGCATCCACAAAAGCGAGGCGAGAACACCAGCTTCCTCAGCAGTCTCAATCCACACAATGGCAAAGTGAGAAAAGGTGCTTGTGAAGAGCATAAACATGAGGAGGAAGAGGAAGACGAGGAATCCACGAATGCTGACGTCGTCTGATGTGGTGTTTTGCACAAAGCCCACGGGGTAGTACCAGCAGAAGTACATGATGACAGCCATGAAGCTGTTCCATACGACTTCGACAAGGATGTTGGCCAAGATGTAGGCTACAAGAGTCAGCTTGATGTTTCTGATCTGAGGATGGGGAATGACTCACTGTTCCATCGGTAGATCTTGGAGGGTCTCTCGCGGACTTCGTAGAGGGCGCGCTGGGGAACAAACATGGGCATGATTTGCTCGTTGATGTTTCCAAACAGGACGAGGTACATAAAGATGGCGAAGAGCTGGTTTTGGAGACCTTGGATACTGTTATTGGCGTTGAAACTGAAGCCGAGATACAGGGACTATTTCAACTGTCAGTGATGAAATCTCTCGTTGGTGTGAACAACTTACAGCAAGAACAATCAGGCTAGTCTTGGACCAGATGTAGGTAGGCGACCTCCAGAAGTGCTTCCAAGTGCGGATAAGAACCTCCCGGAATTGCGTCATGAAGGAAGCCACAAATTCATTGTGCTGAGACTGATCACCGTCGGCAAATGCAGAGGAACCTTCAGGCTGGGTAGATGCAAGAGAGTTGAGTCGCACAAGCTCCTTCTTGACGTCCTTGAACTCAGGGGAGTCTCTCCAGACCTGGTGCCAGTCGATGGTCTCCTCGTCATCGTGAGCAGGCTTGATGATTTGAAGCATGTACTCGGCGGGGTTGGCGTCAGGGGGGCAGGGAGGGGCACCGTTGCGTTCAAAGTACTCGAGGAGGGTCTTGGATTCGATTCCGAGGTCTGGAGTTGTTAGTAAATTTGCGTGAAACTCGTTTGAGAGTAGACTTACCTCCAAAGTAGACAGTCTTTCCTCCAGGTGCGAGCAAAAGCAGCCTATCAAATCGCTGGAACAGGATAGCCGAAGGTTGATGAATAGTGCAGAGAACAGCTTGGCCACTAGCAGTCAACTTTTCAATAAGATCGCAAATAGCCCAAGAAGTCTGAGAGTCAAGACCCGAAGTAGGTTCATCAAGGAAGACAAGCAGTTGTGGACGAGCAGCCAATTCGACGCCGATAGTAAGACGCTTCCTTTGCTCGACGTTGAGACCCTCACCAGGCGTTCCAATGACAGCGTCGGAGAATTCCTGCATGTCGAGCATTTCGATGACCTGTTCGACGTACTTGATCTTCTCTTCACGGGAGATTTCTGCGGATTGACGGAGGAGGGCGCTGAACTCGAGAGCTTCGCGGACTGTCATGGTGTTCAAGTGGACATCCTGTTGCTGAACGTAGCCGACACGGTGTTGGAAGGAAGAGTCGGTTGGCTTGCCGTCAATGCGTGTGTCTCCGCTGACGACACCCATGGTGACACGGGTAGCGAGGACGTCAAGAAGAGTCGTTTTTCCAGCGCCAGAAACACCCTGAAACTGTTAGTTGAGTGTTCTTAATATCAAAGAGCTCACATACCATCAATGCTGTGGACATGCCAGGCTTGACCCAACCATCAACATGATCCAAAAGACGTCGCTCATTACCCTTGATCTGAATATCATAGCAGAGATCCTCCCAGTGAAAGACAGATGCACCAGCAGCGAGGCCGCTCGATCCATTGTTGGCAACCTTTTCAGCAACAACAGGACGCTCAGTCTTTTGAGCTTCGGAATCACCCTTGCTACTCTCCTTGAGAGAAGGAGGCATCTTGCCCTTGCGGAAGACGAGGACTTCACCCTTGCTCCGGGGAGGCTTGGCGTATTCGGCAGAGACGATGTAGGCGAGGAAGAAGGCGACGAGGAAACCGCAGAGAATACCGACGTTTCTATAGCGATATTAGTAATGTTGAGTATTATGTGAGAGGTTTTAAACTTACCGCCACTTGTGAGCGTTGCTGTAGTCAAACGACATGTTGATGTACCTATCGCCGCTGACAACGTTTGATCCAGGCTCAGCACCCACAACAGCGCAAATCCTCGACTCAGGAGGGAGATCATCGTAGCCAGGGCCACGAGGAACCATCTGGGCACAAGGGAACTCTCTGTTGTGAAACTCATTCGCCATGAGAGCCTCGAACGCATAAGCTAGAGGGTTGATGTAGTTCATCCAGCGAGACCATCCGAGCATATAGTCGGTGGGGATGGTGAAGCCGGTGTAGATCATCAACCCGAGACTCAGAAGCGCAGAGGGAACCATGGCTTGGTGCGAGGTGCGAGTGAGACAGGCTAGCGTGCGGTAGATGCTTGACATGACCAGCGTGGTGAGGTACGAGGCGAGGCAGAAGAAGAAGAAGTTGCCTGCTTCTCTTCGTAGGTGGGCCATGAAGTACACCGTGATGTTGAAAACAAACATGTTGAGCGTCTTGTAAGGAATGTCGATGAGGTAGCTGGCGATGGCCTGGGTTGACTGGTGGTAGAATGCGTAGCGGTTGTGCTTTTCAACCACAGGACGCTCGACGTACACAGTCAAAACCTGTTATTCAGTCATTATCAGCCATTCTTTGAATTATCTGGTTGCTTACCTCGAGCTGACTAGCAAAAGCGTTGAAAAGCAGCGAGAAAAAGATGAGTCCACCTCGATAGTAGAATGTCGAAGAATCATTTTTGAGGTTATAAAACATACTTCCCAAAACCAAAGCCATGATCAAGTTAAACAAGAGCGAAGCAATCGTGAATCCAGGATCAGCAAGCAACCTACGCCAGCCACGCCAAAGTGTGAGCCTAACCTGGTGCGCATATGAGATGGTGTAGGGAGACTTGGCGCGCTGGCTCTTGAACTGCTCCGCACGGCGAGAAGTTTGATATTCAGCCAGACGCTCCTCACGAGGATGGTTTTGCTCGTATTCTGAGAGTTCGCGGAGGAGGTGCTTGCGGGGTTCACTGGCTTGCCAGCGTTCGGCGAATTCATCGGGGGTTCGGGGGGCTGTGTGTTCATAGCCGGGCTTTACTCGTCGCTCTTGGGGGCTGGTCATTGAAGTGAGAAAGTCGGGAGTTGTTTGTCGATCAGGGCCTGTCTTGTCAGTCTTTTGTAAAGTAAAATGGTTTGGAGGCCAACTTACACTCGAAGCCGAGGCTTTCAAAGTATTGCTTTGCTTCGGTAATCTTGCCAAAGAAGATCTGCCTTCCCTCGTAAAGGACAGTGACGCGATCGAACAACTATTATTCGTTAGTCAACTCACCAATTTTTTCTTCGCGTAGACTTACATCGTAAGCTGACTGAGGTGCCTGGTAGATAGCAACAGCACCAGCAACTCCCACAAGATCAGCTTGAAGCCTCAAAGTCTTGCAAAAGTTGATAGCATTCCCACTGTCCAATCCACGCGTAGTGTTATCCCAACACTGCAACTTGGCACCCGTAAGAGCAGCCTCGGCAATACTAACACGCTTCCTCTCGCCACCACTAACACCTCGAACAAAATCGTCACCAACTCGTGTGTCGACAGTGTGGCTGATACCAAAGATGGCCATCATGACGTCGCGCATCATTGTATCCGCCTGCGCACGGGTCACACCGCCGGGGACGTGACGGCGGGAGTGGGCGCTTGCGGCGAAGGAGAGGGTCTCGCCGACTGTGAGGTGGGCGAGATGGGTGTCGACTTCTGCGTTGTAGAGGACATCGCCGCGGAACGAGGTTCGCATGTGGCTTTCTTCGATACCTTGGCAATTGTTAGAAAGATCATTGCGTAAAAACCAATTGCTTCTTACCTCGGAAGTTCATGTACGACTGGGGGTCAACTTCAAGACCAGCAGTTTCACCCGCAATGGTCTTGAGAAGAGTCGAACAACCAGATCCAGGAGGTCCAAGCACAAGAAGCAATTCACCCTCTTCCACAACACCCTCAAAGTTGCGAAGAATATCAACACGTCTCTTTCTTCGAGGACTCAAGAGATCAACCAAAGACTTGACAAGATCCAATGGGTAATCGACAACACTCTTTTGGTGTTCAGCACCGGTACCCCATCCAAAGACATTCAGGTCTCGAAAGGCGACACCGAGACTGCGAGGAGGCGCAGCGCCATCTTCGGACTCGTCGAGTTTGACAAAGGCCTTGACCCATGCTCGTGCATCAAAGTTGGGCGAACCGGGGTCAAGTCTCGTTCCGGGCTGAGGACAGAAAGCGTGAAGTTCGGCGCCGACTGTGGTAGAAGCTCTGGTGAGTTGTCGTGCAAGAGCCTCAATCTCGTGGTTCATAACCCTCGAAGGACCTTCATCTGAATGGGAGCTGCTAACTGCAGTGTCATCCTTGACGCTAGCGGCTGTTGATGTCGATGTACCATCTTCGTGGTGGTCGGCTTTTTCGTCTGGGGTCAGACCTCCGGGTGTTTTTTCGTCTTCAGGGGCCATGTTGAAGGCGCCAAGGATCAATCAATGGTCGAGACTTTTGTTCTAGATGATATGATGTCCAGAAGCTTGTCGAGTTCAGAATCAGATCAGATCAGGGAGCACAGGTCTTAAGTATAAGAACCATCAACAAGCCTCTACCCTCAAACCTGTAATCCAAAAGATCTGCAAAGTCAAGTCTGGCAAAGAAATAAGGTTCACAAGAAAGGACCGGGGCTCCGGACCCGAGAAAAGTTTCCTGTGCGGACAAGCGAAATCGTATAAAGCCAACGGGACCCGCGGGTGAATCAGCACGCGCCGCAAATCCGCAGAGGCAAATCCCTTGCAGAGTCACCTTTCTTGGCTCTCGAAGCTGAGTCGCCCCGAACCGACGGAGTCGGGGGATATGAATAAATGTGTGTGGACCGGGTCCCCACAAGGAGCCCGCGGAGGCCCGAGCCCGGGGGTCCACGGGGGCTATTTTCGCACTCGTTTCGCGATTGAGGGGGTTCGTTTTGGGCCAAGTCTCAAGCAGGCTGACGGGTTCGCTTAAGAAAGGGGATTCATTTCATTGGCATTGATTGGTGAGGTCGGGTTTGACTGTCGAGACTGCCTGCTTCACTGCCGTCGTCACCTGGCATCACTCTGCAACGAGTTCTACAAAACTCAGTGACGTATTTGCATAATGAGGGGTCTGAAGTGTTGCTGAATGACGTAGAGTATCGTCAAATGGTCTGTTTTCATCGACATTCAAGCTTCGTTGCTTGTTGCTGTGCCGTTGTCGGGGACCGACCAGTCACGCCACTCTCCCGTCAGCCGGAACCCGGTGTCAGGTCGCCTATCATATACCTTGCAGTTTATGAAGAATCTCATGCTTTATGTGCCTCAATTTTTTCGAAATATGCACAAGGCGCGACTTTGATCCCAATATGGCTGTTGTTGATGTTGCTCAACGCTTGCAGGCTTTCTTGCCCATCACCTCACAACCACATCACCTGGCCACCCAGAGTCACGGGCATAGTTTACAAGATCACGTTACTGTACAGCTCTTTATCAGTCATGGCTAAGGTCTCTTTGGCTTCGCGCAACTGGGTTCAACACCACCTTACGGCTGAAATGTGATAACATGTGGCGTGGTTCACAGCTGCAACCTCTTAGCAACAACCCTTGGCCCTTTATGAAGCCAACTCATCCCTTGATAGTTAAATTGGTTGCCTTGTTTAACTGAATCAACGGACGATTGCCTTTTGTTCAATTCTGAGTCAGTGAAAAATTGTGAAACATGGCCAGAGCTACAGGGTAAGTGAGTGGTTTAAGCTGGGAAGACTGCTCTGGCATAAAACATTAGCAAAAGCACCCGGGAACCAGTAGAATATCTCTCTAGGGCGTATTTAGACATGTCCATGTGATTGATTTACGCCAAAGGAGTTATTAATTCAAGCCCGTAAGGGGTGGTTTGAGTGGCATCACAAGGTCCCTTGCACTACACACAACTGGCCCGTGGGTTACATGGAGTTGTTGACTAGGACGGCAATTACCTAACCCATGGCATCCACCTGAGATCAAAGCTTAATACATCTCCGGCCAGTCAAATAGATACGCTGTAAGATCTCATCAGCCTTATCGACTTTTCTTGCATTTCTTGCATGTGTCCCACCGATATCCACCTCCAGATGCTGCACTTGTGTTTGGTCTCGGCGACCTGTTCTATATTGACCATTTAAGAGTAACTATTTAATAGTTCAGCTTCCTAACGAACCATTACACAATGGATAAGTCTCAACTGTCGTGGATCTCCCCTCCATCTCACACAGAACTTTGGCTGACATCGTCTTTCACGTGGAGACTGGAGATATTCTCCGTCGGAGTTTGCATTTCCGGAGATTGTCCAATAGAAATGGTGAATAGTGCTCCACCCCAACCGAGGCATCTCCACCTCGGCTGAGACGTCATCAAAACCAGGGTCTCCTTTGGATAAGGAGCCGAGGAATGTCACCTGCGATCTCATCTTTATCTTCATTGAACTGTCTCTTTCCATCATCTCATCTCATCATGGCTCCGACTCTTGCTGAACAAGTTGCCGTAGAGCAGCTGGAAAAGGGAGAATATGTCTCCAAGGCGCTCCCCATTCGAATGGGTAACTCCATGCCCATCGCGTACGGAGGTTGCACTGCAGGCGTTGCAGTGAGCGCTGCCTGTGCAACTGCACCTCCCACCATGGCGTTGTATTCCGTCCTCGGACACTTTCTCGGCCCTGCTTCAACCGATAGAAAGTTGCACTGCAGCGTTACACACACCAGAGACACCAGATCTTTCGCTACACGACGCGTCCAGGTTAAACAACAGCAGCCGGATGGCAAGTTTCGCGTCTGTTTGGAACTTATCGCCGACTTCCACGTGATAGAGCCATCTACTCTCACATACACGGAACCACCAAACCCCAACTGGCCCAAGCCGGGGAGTGACAAGTGCGAAAACATGGCTGAACACGTCAACAAGCTAATCGCCGACGGAGCTGTTGAAAAGGAGCAAGCCGACGCGTTTCTTGAATCCTTTTCGGCTTTCGAGACATTTTTCGATGCCCAGTACTGCCTTGACGGTGTAGCCGGCCAAAACATGGGCGGATCAATCAAGGACAAGATCACAAGTCAAGATGATCGTCATGTCACCGACAAGACCTCAGCAGAATGGCAACGCGCTAGAGATCCCCTCACAACACACGCCGACAACATGGCCGCCCTCGCCTTCCTCATGGATGGCGGCCTTTCATTCCTCCCGCTAACCCATAACCACCTCTGGTTCGACGACGTGACGGTTTGTTCCAGTCTGGACTTTGCTCTGCGGATATTTGTCCCCGACCTCAAGTTGAATGAATGGAGTCTCAAGGAGCGGAGGACTTATAGAGCTGGAAATGGGAGGACGTTTGCTGAGGGAAAGCTTTGGGATGAGCATGGCAACTTGATCGCGTCTGAGAGTCAGCAGTCTATTCTACGGCTCCAGAAGGGTGTTGAGCCGAAGCTTTAAGGGGTTTATATTATTATGAGGGATTGTAAGAATAGAGGAGCGATGTCGTGACCTGGCCACACAGAGGTTATTCTCGGGTTAGAGCTATCTCCGAAGAGGGAGATGCTGAGAGCGGTTCGGCTGGGGTTGACTACTGTGATACATGACTCTTTTTCTGTCACTTTCATATAGTTAAAAAAATTCAGCAAAATTTAGACGTCTGACCTGTTCTTTATAGTCTCGAGTGTCCGAACAATGTCCACTCAGATTATTGCGAGGGCTACCCCAGCCTTTAACTCGGTAGGGCAGACCAGGACCCTTGTGGAGACGCGACGATCGTTTTGGGCAACCTTTGCGACGGCCCCAACAGCGACATTGGAAGCATGTTCTGTGGAGACTCTTGAATGGGGTTCTTCACTGGTATTCGAGGGTCCAACGGTGCCTTGATCGGCTAGCTACCTTATTGTACACATAACACAGCGTAAGACAAGGCGGCAATGCCTATTCTCGTATTATCTTCCACTGAAGCTTGGCTGCCCAGTAAAACAAATGGCAGGTTTGGGCGTACAAGCGCCTGGAAACGAGACGAACCAGCAACTTCGGGCAATGAACGTTGGCGAGTTCGCAACCTCTTATCGTTATCAATTTACCCCTGCTCAACTCGTACAACCCCAACCTTATTCGAAACCAACCTTGCACCAACCAACCTCTCAGATGCCAGGGCCATTGGGGGCTGAAACTGCGCCTTGAATTTCACAGCCAAACGACAAGGTTCCCATGCACGTCGACATCCTCCTCATTCAAATCAGGACCCTGGAAATAAGAAAATGCGCCTGGCAGGATGATCCTCCAGGCAGTTTACCTCCTTGGCCTTGACAACGGGCGATCCCGTGATTACGCCAAGGGTACTGAGTGTCCAATACACATCCAGACATGGCGAGATGACTCCACAGCCTCCAAGGGATCATGCCATGAGCTAAAGATCCTTTGACCAACACGGAGGCTATGCAGGTAGAGACGCCAGCCCTAATAATCTGAAACGCGCCCGGTTCCATCCTCTCGATCCCTTCTTCTTTCCAAAAGCTTCATCTTTCCTCATCACCATCATCACCAGTGAAATAATGCGCTCCTCTTCAATATTTCTCGCCCTCATCGCAGCGACTTCACAATGTTTGGCGACGAGCTGCGATTTTGATGGCGGGTTTTCCGTTCGTCGGTCGAATCGGTGCGGAGACGACACGGTGAGCTGTAAAGCTGGCGCCAGCTCGAGATGTTGTCCTCAGGGATCTTGGTGTTTTTACACAAAACCTGACAAAGGGGGGAACGCGTATTGTTGCCCAGAGAACAGCGATTGTCTAAACGACATTTTGGATTATCCTCAGGTAGGTCTTTACCCTTGTAGATAGTTTCCGTACAATACACCAAGGTCCGGATCTCCCGTACTGACCTCGTTATCTAGTGCGCGTATGGCAATCGAACGATCTGGGTGGGAGGGGGCGGCGAGGTTAAACAATCCTTCTGTTGTGACTCTGGCTACCGAGGAGTAATACGAGCCGACGGCGTGGGCGCTGCTTGCTCCCAAGGTTCGTCAATGAGCAAGGGCGAGACAAGAGCGAGTCGGTTCGAGCCTGATGCGACATGCGTCGACACTTCGACCACGATTGCGAGTACGAATAGCGCCGACACAACGACGAGCGAAGCGGCGCAGATAACCTCGGCCGAGTCTGAAGCGGATACAGATACAGACGATGACTCTTCCATCAGTGGAGGGGCCATTGCTGGGATTGTAATAGGCAGCGTCGCAGGTGTCGCATTGATCGCTGCAGCTGCATTTTGGCTCTTCAGACGACGAGCAAAGGGCCAAAACGGAGAACAGAAAGCGCCCTATTCGAACGTTGAATACGGCGAGGAAAATGCCAACCGTTATGCTGCTGGAGGATATCCTCCGACAGAGTTGGACACCCCCCAGAGTCCACCGCAAGAGCTGGCTGGAAAGGAGATACGGCGGGAGGAGCTTCCCGAAGGTCCTCGGCCGACATAGCGTGTCGATTTATTGCGTTGGATGGTGGATTGATTATAGAATGCATTTCGGGCTTTTGCAAAGTATTGAAAATACCCATACAAAAAAAGAATAGTTAATGCTAAAACCGAGAATATTCTCTTGCAGCCGGATGTCTCTTAAATGCTCGCCCTTTGCAAGGCGTCTATTTCTGAGATGCCTAAAGGACAAGCTGCTCCAACAATGCTGATGCCACCAGGAATAATCCTACTTGCTTAGAGGAAGAAGAATCTACCAAGACTTGGCCAAGAAACACGTCAAATTGGATCTAGGTGACCTGAAAATGCGGCATCATACACCCATTGTCTCACAGGTTGCTGGAGATATTGGACAGGAGCACAAAAGAACACGGGTTTACTTTGGATTTTCAGCCAAAGCAGATATCGGGGGTAATGGGTCAGCATTGGGTTTTAATGCTGCCGTGTGTCTTTAAGTGTGTTTTTTGGTCATGTGGCTGACAGCGATGTCAATGGAAAAAATAGAGGTAATGTGTAGAGGGGTATGACAGCGCTTGTTGACGATGGGAACGAAGGGCGTACCCTCGAAGTCAACCGAACTGATCATATAAACACATGTGTCTCCGTCACTAGCGCCAGACTGGCCGGCCCTGTCAAGCAAACCTTTAGAAGCTTTAAGCATGGCAAGGGCATTGGAAGCTAAGAGGTTTCCACCAAATATCAAAAGTGACGATGGCTTCAAGAAGATTGGAACCAGCTAGTGAGACAGGGTGTCCTTGCGTAGAGGTGGCACCGCAAAAACTCATTACCAAATCAGCAGCGCAATTAACACAATAATGGAAGAACACCAATGTTCATTGTGGCATATTGGCTGGGCCCTTGGAGGAGATGGGCAATCTGAGGACTCGAAACCAGCGCGAGATGAATAACCGCGGCTTCTTCCGCAAAGTGCTGACTAGGCATGGAGAATCATCTGGTCGTGAGTGAACTTCAGACACTCTCGGTATTCAACTCACTATTAATCCCTTCCTCGACACCGGCTCTCTGACTTGGAGGATAGGACGCCACCACTCAAGTGGAGTAGCAAAGACTCCGAGTACCCGAAGTGTCAACCAACCATCCTGCCGGAAGGACGCCGTCGGGTTGTGTCAAGAGTCCGGAGCGGGGATAAACGGCGGAGTAGATAATCGGTGCGCCCCTGGGGGTGGCTCCCCTTGGACGAGAACTGATGCAACGATGCCAATGTTAGCAACCATCCACCAAGAAAGTGACGAAGAAGAAAGGGAAATGAATCTCGATATTTCAGGCGATGTCGGTTCTATAGGTCCTCAAAAACGCAATATGTGCAGTGATATTCAGATCGGCAAAATATTGTTGTGCATCATGATAGAGACTGGTGATTCTGGTGAAAGGGGGAATCTTACCTGGCTCAGAGGATGCCTCAGCAGAGAACTGGAGAGGCAAGCATTGATGACCGACTCATGTCTGGAGAATAAACTTTTAATGACAGAGAAGAGTTCTTGATATTTAATACAGGAGACTTTGTGATCAAGATGCCTTCAACGGACGGTCTCCTGTTCTGCTCCGTGGACATTACGGCTCACCGCAACGAGACTCAGGCCGTACAATTGAGCAAGAATGAGAAATGATGGATACTAGTTTGCTCATTATGAGTCACTCTGAGGGATATCGATGCCATCTGCGGCTGGCATCATAATGCTACCTTGACCTGACATGGATGGCTTCGGTTCCAACCTCCACAAAACCTGGTTATGACATGTCGGTGTCGAGGCCCCACGTGTCATGTCTGGTTACTCTCCGTAGCGTGGTCCATTGGGTAGCTCTTTCAAGCTTCATACCTTGCTCAGAGCTCGTTCTTGACGACTGTTTCTCTGATGGGACGCGTTACAAGTCATTGACCGGAAGATGGGCTTGCAATCTTCGGTTTCACTGGGAACAAGCTCATTGAGGCAAATTCTGCTTGCGAAACTAATCTAACTATTCATAGGGTCTTGGAGATGCTATAGGTGTGTGTTTAACGAGTTGACCCAGAGGAACCGTAGCCTCGGCGGCATTACAAAGCTCACCGTGCCTAAGCAACGACCGGCGGAAGAGCTAATAAACGGGGCAGCCACTACATAACTGTCACTCACAGGCTTCTGAAGAATCCTCTAGCTCTAATGTAGTGTGCGACAAGGGCCAACGTGTATATCCCATAGCTGGGCTTTGGCCCTGATACGGGGTTTGAATGTGGGCTTGTTTCAAGAGAATGCCGACTTGATGCGATGTAAGACGGCTCATGACCCTGGGACTGATGCAATGCGCCATTGACAGGTTGTTTTAGTGGTTGTAGCGACAAGGGTGTCGGCCAACTTGACCAACCCCAGTATCCCTCCTAACAGCAACGTCCGAGACCCCGAGAAGATCTGCCAATATCCAGATCTCATAGTGGGCCTTTAGAGTGATCTAGCCGATGTTTCCTTGGTGGAGAAGTTTCCGGGGTTGATTGAGTAGTTAGTGTGAGTGAGTGAGTATACAAGCTGAATCAGAATGACTCATAGCGAGTTTCCATTCTGGGCCGGTGTCAACGTTATCAGATAGCTAAATACCGACAATCGCCGGCCAATTTACTCAATGCCCCGATTCGCATTTCATTAAATATGAGACTGAAAACCACTACCAGAAATAATTCTCTAGTCGGGCTTATCGACCATGGTTGAGTGTTCCCGCAATGCGATGCGCTGGACCGTAGGTGCAGTCTCCCATCTCCCGCGCCACACGTCTTGTCCCCTCATGTGAAAAGGTTGGTGTGATTTTCGCTATTTTCCGTGATCTCTGGGCTCAGTTAAGTCATCGAGGGTCGGGGTGTAATCATAATAAAGAACGGATTTGCTGCTTTCCCTATTGCATATACTCAAGCCCGTAGCATGAGATGTTAAACATCTGAAGCGTTGTCAAGGTTTAGATATACTGGCTCAACGCCTGGAGGAAGAAATAAGCTAGATTCTGCGCAATCCTTTGTTTTCTGAACAATGTCTTGAATGAAATTCTATTATGGGCTACAATGTTTCAGATAGATGTCGTACGACAGACAGGACTGTTGGTTGCTTCATTGTTGCCTAACACACGTGTCACGCGTCCTGTCGACCTCCTCTAATTGACGCGACATTTTCATTGACACTCATCTCAAGACATGCAAACATGAAGGCTTCACTTCAGAATCTGCCCGTCGAGGTCTTGTCGGAAATCTTGGGCCACTTTTGCCCCCACTGCCGTGGTGAGTCCCAAGAACTCGTCGGCGTCGCGTTCAAACGCGAGAACCCAGGCCCCAGGCTGGACCGCGCCGAAAGGTCTTGGTTCGCGTTGGATAGGGTTGCACTCTCGTCTCTCAGCATCTCCTGCAAGGCCCTGCGTCCTTTAGCGCAGGGTATTTTGCACCACGAGTTTTTACTTGGATCCGTCGACGCAATTTGGTTGAGGGCCGATGACTTTGACAACCGGCTCGCGCCGTTTATGCGCACCGTTGTGCGGCGAAGAGACCTAGCAGCTAGAGTTCGCAAGGTTACCATTCATCCCTTGCCCGGGATGAGTATCAACGTCGATCAACTCCGGGACCTGCTGCTCGAGTCGGCAACAGTTCTCGGGATCGATCTGGTTCAGGCTTGGAAGCGTCGCGCAGAGGAGGCCTCGGCGGCTATCGGAACTGGGCGGCGGGATCGATCGTTTCAGACGCGCGATAAAATCCTCCGAAACTTTTTGAAACCCCGGGCCAACGCCCGCCTACGGGGTCGACTGGGTTCGGGGAGCCCTATTGACTTCAGGTTCCTCGGCGGCGAACTCATCTCCATGTTTATTGCTCTCCTCCCAAACATGGATCACCTCAGTCTCTGGCAACACCGACTGGCTCCACTATACTTACGTCCGGAGGCATTTCGGTCTCTGGGGATCACTGGCCTGCCCAAGTTGAAAACGTTCGAGACAGACGCCAATCCCCATACTCTATTGGCCTTGTCACCTGGCTTGGAGACGCTCAACATCCGCGAGTATCTGCCCTCCCCGAACCAAGACTTCGACCTACCCAATCTCAAAACCCTTCGCCTCGCTGGCATGGCCTGCAAAAAGTACAACCTCTTGGGAGTCCTACCCATCATATCCAGGTGCACCGGAGGCCTCAGTGCCTTTTTGTACGAAGAGAAACACTTGGCGGTGGATGGCCGTGACCTTTACAATTTCACCCCCTCGCAAGTGGTCGATGCGTTGAAGCCTCATCGTGAAACACTGGAAACACTTCACCTCCATAATCGGAAAATTGACTACAAAAATCCCCCAAACCCTACCTTTTTCGGTCTCAACGACTTTTCCTCGCTACAACGTCTACATGTTTCTACGCCGGCTATATTCTCCTCACCACCTGGCGACTTATATACTCGAACCCCCGAAAAGGACCGTGATCGTATCTGGTCTCGTATACCGTCTTCGATTGTCTCTCTCCATCTGCTCGACGCCGCAACCATACAACCTGAGCGCGTTCAAGAAGGACTCATAGGACTCGGCGATATGAAGAAAGCCCAACCCGAAATGTTTCCACGTCTTGTGCAGCTTCATCTTGTAGTTCTACACAAACTGGATGAAGCTGTCGATCATATAATGGATGCCGCTGGGATCGCATTGACGGCTGAATTGTTTCGGAAACCTGCTGGGCCGCCGAGTGATCCTAGATATCTTGGCCGTTATTATTGAAACCGATTCCGCCCAAAAATTCCGATGAGGCTCCCGTTTCCGCCTGTAGGAAGCGGCATTGGTCGGCCGGGGCGAGCTTAGCCGAGGCGGCTCCATTCCGCCCGGCCCCGCACTGGCTTCGGCCCTGCGTCATCGGCTTGCGGCGGCTTGATGATATAATACAAGTTCAATTGATGTCGTCTTCTTTGATGCAGTAATTTTTTGTGAGACTCTTGCTGTATTCTTCTTCATAACGCTGTTACGATGTCGTGGCTATCGATCCCTTCTGGCTCTCACTTCTCAATCGCCAACATCCCCTTTGGCGTCATCTCCACCTCTTCAAACGCATCCCCCAGACCAGCCATCGCAATCGGTGATCATGTGCTAGATCTTGATGCTTTTGCCCGCGGGGGAGGTTTCGAGGCAAGCTCGGACATTCAGAAGCACGTCGACGTCTTCTCGCAACCTGCCCTCAATGCCTTTGCCGCTCTAGGTCGCCCGTTTCATCGCGCTGTTCGCAGCTACCTCCAGGAAGTGTTTGCCAAGGATAGCAAGCATGCGGCAGCGTTGAAGGACAACCAGAAGCTTCAGGATGCGTCCCTTCTGAAGCGATCAGACGTGACGAATCATCTCCCGCTGACGATTGGCGACTACACCGATTTCTATGCTGGCAAGAACCACGCCTACAATGTCGGTGTTCTCTTCCGTGGACCTGCCAACGCTCTTCAGCCGAACTATACGCATCTTCCTGTCGCTTATCACGGCAGAGCCAGCAGTGTGGTCCCGTCCGGTACGCCGATCCGGCGTCCATGGGGCCAAATCCTTAAACCCGGGAACAAGACCCCCGATCTGGCCCCTTGCGAGAAGCTCGATCTTGAGCTGGAGATGGGAATGTTTATCTGCCGGGAAAACACGCTCGGAAGCCCTGTTCCAGTTGATGAGGCCGAAGAGCACATTTTTGGGTTCGTTCTCATGAACGACTGGAGTGCACGAGACATTCAGGCCTGGGAGTATGTGCCACTTGGACCCTTTACGGCCAAGAACCTAGGCACAAGCATCAGTCCTTGGGTTGTGCTGGCTGATGCTCTTGAGGGAGCCAAGGGACCTGGTATCAAGAACGACAATGAGCTTCTGCCTTATCTGAAGCAAAAGGTCCAGGATAATGTGCTGGGCATCGATCTTGAGGTGGATCTTATCAGTAAGTGGCCAATCCTATGACAATGCAAGATTACCGCCAACACTTCATTTAGCTGCCGCTGGAAACAAGACGACAATCAGCCGAACCAACTCCAAGAACCTTCTCTGGTCATGGCCACAAATGATTGCCCACCACACCATCACAGGCTGCAACCTCCGCCCGGGTGACTTGTTTGGCTCAGGCACAATCTCTGGAACCGAGTCTGGTACTGAAGGAAGCATCTTGGAGCAGACCCAGGGCGGCAAGGTTCCTATTCAACTCAGCGGTGGCGAGGAACGCAAGTTCTTGCAAGATGGCGATACCCTAGTCATTCGAGGTTCTTTCGGAAGTGGTGATTCCGTGGTAGGATTCGGTGAGGTTGCTGGCACTATTCAGCCTCCGTTGCCTTTGTTCAAGTGACGGTAGGCGAGTTTACTTTAGAAAAGAAAGGTCAATGATGACATGATACAATCAAAATTTCATTCTTAGCCAGACTCTGCTCTTCATTGCCTCTACTAGAACTATCTACGCCCTCAAATTCTCAGGAGTGTCTGGCTGGTTTTGCCAATGCGCCTTGACAACAGCCGGATGATCCTTCAAATTCTCCACAATCTTGGTGATTGTAGGGAAGGCATTCAAGTCAACACCAAACCTCTCCGCGTTCCAAATAGCCGGGATGAGACAAGCATCCGCCAGAGTCAGCTCGTCCCCAAAAGAATACTTGCCCGCTGTCCCCGCTGCCACATTCTCGTAAGCTGCCATTCCTTGCGTCATGAGCTGGAGATTCCAATCTTCGGCACTGCCTCCGAGTTCTCTAACTCGACGCATGATTCGAAGGTTTGTGGGTGGTTGAATGTCTACACAGACGATGTCGACGAGTGTGCGCACCATGGCTCGAGCCTCGGGGTCAGAAGTTGGTGGAAGCATTGGGACATCGGGATGCTTCTCTTCCAGATACTCTAGAGCAGCCACCGACTGGCCAAACTTGAATGGAGTGCCTTTTGACGCCTTGTTGATGAGAATGGGCACCGAGGCGGATGGGTTGAGAGCTTTGTGTTCATCTGAAAGTTGTTCGTTTTTGAGGAGATTGACATAGACCATGTCATATTTGATCGACTTGATATTCAGAGCGATTCGAAGACGCGCGGAACAAGAAGACCTGAAGTAAGAGTAGAGGGTGTAATCAGAGTCGGACATGATGAATGCTTGATCTTGTCGCTGTTTGATAGTCAATTGCTTTGATGAGAACAGATTATACACTAACTCTTCTCCTCATCGTCCTGACAGCCACGCCCTTCTTATGTCATCACAACGTCCTCAACTATCCCTGAGCCATGTTCCTTGATATCCGCTGCTAGCCTCCGACTGCCGAAGCCGGCACATGTTTTTCTCCAAGTGTAACACACACCGCGGGAACGTTCCGACGGGATGCGGGGGCGGGCCACGGAGCCGCAGACGCGGGGAAGCTGGACGGGATGCGGAATGGTTGGTTTTATACCGATTCCTCCCTTGGCAGGAGAGGATTCCGAAAAGACCATGTTGATTCACTGGAGCAGGTATTCGAACGGTCTAGAATTGGAGTGGGTGTGCCAAGTCAGCCCGATATGCGACCTAGGCACGGCTACACCCGGGCACATTATTTTTGAAGGCAGGCGGAGAGAAATGCTATTGTCGGTCTGATATCAGACAAGGCTTGGTGGAGAAAGATTTAAATTTGAGAAAAGCCCAGGAATTTTGGAGTAAGCAAGCAAAGCCCAGTGTTTAATGCGAACTGGAACTCCGGACGAGACACCAGGGGCCGTTGTCCCCCAGGATAGCCAAGGCTTGTTAACATATCCAGACGGGCGAGGGAGTATCTAATCGTAGCAGCCACGTTGGAGGTGCCAGGGACCCTGTGTTGTCCGGTTATCAGTATCACGAACTTTGTAGCCGGAAATTGCCTTGCTTCAGGGGGGCGTGTCTCGGACAGCTCCCACCCCATAGCAACACAGCTGCCCTGCCCTGCCCTGCCCTGCCACTTCTTGGCTGTCACTTCTTGGCCCTGTCCTTGGCCATTCACAGCGTGGCACGGTGGCAGTTCTGATACGGCCATGGCCTCTCAAGGCGGAACTCGGAGAATAGTCACCCAACCATTCCCTCGTATATCCCCAGAAACGACAGAGTTGGAGCTAATTCTAACCTTGATCAAGAATTCAATTCTTGAATCAATTCCAACATTCACATGCCGTGGTTCCAATCAGGGACATTGTGGCTCGATCCTGCCAAGCTGACATTCCAGTGCCACTTTTAACTCGCACAGCTACGTCATGGAAGACGACCCTTTCTCCCTCCCTACGTCACCTTTTCACTGTTTACTCTTGGACTCTTCTCTCCTTCATCTACATCTTCCACCACGATAATCTCATTCCACACACTCACAATGGCAGAAGTCGCAGCTGGAGCTATCGTCGCCGAGCAAATCATCTCGACGGGTGTCGAGGCTGGCGCCGCTGCTGTTGTTGCGCGACCGTCGCAGCCATTGACGGTCGTTTTGACCCAGATTGCGTCGACTCCAGCAGAAGATGACTCGTAGGATGCTCGAACTGGAGATTCAAAACAAAGCTGACAAATCGCAGACTCGCATTGGCTCGATCCCATCACACCGTCACCGTCATCAACAACAGAGCCTACATCTTTGGCGGTAACAGAGAAGACGGCCAACTATGCTCCAACGAAGTTCACGCTGTATCTCTTCCAGGCGAGCAACAGGGCAATGGAGAGTATGCATGCTACCCAGCCGTGGGTGAAGATGATGCTTGTCCAGCCCCCAGAGTAAACCATGCCGCCTGTGCTCGTGGTGACGCTCTCATCATTCATGGAGGACAGGAAGGTGATGGACAAGCACCCAACGAAGGATCTTGTTTGTGGCTTTGGGACGCCAATATGCTCAAGTGGGAAAAGATTGAGGCCGTGGGAAAAGCGCCAGAATCGAGATCGAAGCATCAGATCTTCTATGATCAGGCGCGGGATCTTTTGGTCCTCCACGGCGGCCTCGAGGATGGTGAGCCGACCAGGGATACTTGGGTTTTCAACTTTACAACACGCTTGTGGAACGAGCTGCCAGCTGCTCCCGCCGTGTCTCTCGCAGCGCAGTATGTTGACAGCACACTCTACTCCATCAGCGGCGATTCAGACGTGCATGGCTCAATCCACTACATCAAGCCAGGTACATCTGAAGATCAAACCGAAGCGCCAGAATGGTCCACCATTGACTTTCCCACTAACCCATTGGCTCCTGGACCTCGACCTCGTGTGGGAGGTGCAATGTCTCATGTGACGACAGGCTACGGACGACACTACCTTCTCTGCCTATTCGGAAGCCGAAAAGACGTCGATATATCTTCAGACGAAACCTTTACCGAAGATCACCCCTTCTACTCCGACATGTGGTCCCTGCAACTCCCCTCGGGTGGCTTCACCGGGTCCCGCGTCAAAGACGTCATCCGCGACGCCATCCCAGGTGTGGAGTCTGGGGAATTCAGCTGGCACGAGCTTGAGATTGCACCCACCGAGCTGACACAAACGACTGGAAAGGTGCATCCTGGTCCTCGTGGTTTCTTTGGTGCGGATACTTGTTTGGATGGTAAGGGAGTCATCATGTGGGGAGGCGTCAATGCCAAGGGAGAGACCGAGGCGGATGGCTGGTTGTTGAAGATTGGCTCCTAGAGAGTGTTGAGAGAGCTGTTTAGCCCAGTTGGCAGTGCTCTGCAACCAACAGAGGCCCACGACAAAGAGTTGTCAACTCTTCGCGAGGGCTGTGACAGGGAGTCATTTCGGGCGACTCCAACTCACAACTAAACACAGGGGGTCTCCTTTCTGCCACCGCATGCCCGCACAGCGGGGAATTCTATATATTGCCCAGGCGCGCTCTTTTCGGCCTCCTTTACCTGCACCGCATTTAAACCACATTTCCTTAATTGTATCATTGCTCGTACCTTTCAGACCTTTGCTCCCCTGCTCTTGTGGTGAATCTTTCAGTTCTTGCAGCGCTTTCCTTGTCTTGGTTGCTTCCTCTTCTACTTTGCTAGGAGAGCCATAACCCAACATATCTAAGGCAAGGTCGGCAGAGGAGAAGATAAGAAATGCAGAGCAGAATGGTTATACAGACGATATCAACGCCGTGAACGACGATCCCGTCTCCCGACGAGTGGAAGAATGCACTGATGAAAAAGGCCAGGTTCAATTGGACCTTTGGTATAAGTAAGCTGCTCCTAATGAACAATGACTTCTTTCGAAAAAATCACCGATACATGTCTACGTATAGTTTTACACAAACAAAAAAAGACAAAAGTCCCACTTCCGTTTGTTCAAGTCTATATGGAATCGACGGAATCCAAGGTGTCAGATCTCTCGCGACCTCAGCGATTCGATCACCAATGTAAGTTTCAGAACACATGTCCCTGCTAGAGTATGCCTTCCTAACATAATGCAAGGATATCAACACAAGAATAAAAGAGAAGTACGGTTTACATGAGGAGAAAAGACCGAAGAATTACCTGACTCTCGAGAACTATATGTATCTGGTGAGGCAACTCTGGGAGAACGATCCCTATGAGTATGTTCACGAAGCATACCGAGTATTCATCAGTGCGAAAATTGAAATGTCACCTTTTCACGCCGGCCAGGGCAGGCGAGCTGAGCAAGAGTTCGGCTCGAAGAAACACTGGCAAAGGTCTACGATACAAGGTAAGAATAGACTTGAGATTTTATTACGGACAGAAAACCTAAGAATTATGAGGAAAAGTATGGCGAGGGTAGGTAGACTTGAGGGATTGTCCTGCTCTGCTGAGGGACCCTCTTCCACAATCTCATCGGAAGGCATCCTTGCGATGGGCGGTTCGCAGGGACTATTCCCAGAAGATAGTGCAGGAGCGGTCCTAGCAGTCCTTCCTTGTCTCCCCAATCTCCACATGGACATGGTTGATCCGGCTCTTCAGACTGAACCAGTGGAAGGCGTAACGGAGACCTCTGTAAAGCCACAGGGGTAGGCGCAATACCGCGGCCGTATTGATGCTGAGACAGCTTTTCGGAGGTTATGGAGTTCCCGTGCAAAATTACCTAGGTAGCTCTCGGACCTCTGTAGAGCCACAGAGGGTAGGGACTCCTGACTTTGTGGTTTGCCGTGATTACGTGACCAACAGTGGTCACGTGCCTACTGGCTTGGCAGGTTGTAACAGGTTTCCCCTCCTTCATGGTCGATGTTCCAGAGACCATACTAATCACGCTCGTCTTCCTCGTCGTCAAGCCAGGAGACGGTACCATCCGAATGCTTGTGGTAATGACGTCCGCTCATGACGTCCTTCTTCCAGTAGCTCCTGAGCTTGCTCCTGTACCTGGAAGACACGCTCGACGATTCCTGCGAGATTTGGGCCTTTCGCTTCTGGTCGTGCTTGGGTCTGGACGATGTAGGAGGCGTGGGCTGGTAAACAGGCCGTGGTTTGACGACTTCATAGTCGTCCTCGTCCTCGAACACATGCGTCGTATCCAGAGGCTCCAGGTCGGGTACAGACAGAGGCGGAACTCCTTCGGCGATAGGATGGAGGCTGTCACGGGGTTGCCTCCAGTAATCCTTGAGCTCGTCCCTGAGTGCATAGGACTCTTCCCTTGCAAGGTCCTGGGCGTTTCTGAGTTGCTTTCGGCCCTCCTTGTATCCTTGGTGGGAGTCCACAAGGTTTAGCGACTTGATGGGGTACTGGTGGTATTCGGGCGTGCCGCCCTCCGTTTTGGCAGCGTAATGTGCGAAGAGGTTGAGGTTGCGGCCATCCGTGGTGAATGTTGTGACTTTTGCGTGACCAGCGAGGTACGGTTCCTTCGCGGCATCAAGGGCCTGGTTTCTGGCGTAGACCAGAGCCGCGCCGTCGTAGGCGGCTTGCATTCTCGCTACTTCCATATCCTTTCCGGATCCCTTCCATTCTCCGGCAATATGCGGCAGTATTAAGGAGTGAGGGTCATCCTTATATAGGACGGCCCCGCAGGTGCGCTTGTCGACCGGGAACGGAAGGTATTTCTCCATCTCAAGTCCCTCAACGAAGTCAGGCTGCGGAATAGACAGGCCATTGTTGAAACCGACGTCTTTTGGAAGACCCGTGAATGCCTGGTTGAAGGCTTGGTCGTAGCCTTTGGGATATTCTTGCAACAGCCTCCCGCTTGTCTTGACCACCATAGTCGCTTCGTTCTTGGCTCTTTCGACTTGATCAACATAGTCATCGTACGCTGACTCGGAGGGTGAAGCGGTTTCACGGGACCTGGCGAGTCGTGTGCGGAGATGCTCGAGGTTCCGGGGCGGCTTTGAGCTGCGAGGGTCGAGGATTCCATTCTGTCGGGCTTGGATAGCGAACCCAGACATTGTTGTCGATGTAGTCCTAGTCGACTTGGAGTCGTCTGTGGGGTCTGAAGTTTTCTTCTTGCCCATCTTGTCGAATAGGGCCAAGTTCTTCCGTGTCAATCGCGCTCGTTTTGTCAGAGGTTCGTCGTCACTGTCGCTGTCGATCTGTCTTTTGGGTGACGGTGGGATTACGGGAACTTGCTCTGCTTGTGGGTGAGTCTGCGTCTCGTCCATGATGAAGAAGGGAGACTGGGTGTTGAGACTGGGTGTTGAGGTGGTCGACAGAATGAATGGGTTTCGTGTTTTTGGTACGGTCTTTGTTGGGCGCGACGGAATTTTAGGCAGCTGATTCCGGTCGTGAGGGGTCGCTCACGTGACCGTCCAATGAGGTGGTAGGATTACCGCCGCATCGCATCTCGGAGCCTTTCAGGTAGGTAGTTACTCTGTGGTCTGTAATCGAGGCGCCTTCAAGCTCTGGTCGAGCTGTGCTCGTGGTGATGCTGGTTAAGGTATGCAGCAGTGTGCTAGTGGTCCCACAGTAACGGAGATGGTTGAATTAAACTAGGTACCTTATGGGCTGGGGTTCCCTGTGGCTCTCATAGGGCCGGCCAATTGCAAGGAGAGACGCTTCTCCGGGCCTAAAACAGGTACTGTAACACACCTCGCAGGGAACAGAAAACCTTAACCGGGGTCCCAAAATCAACCCATTGGTTGATTTAGGCTCGCTGGCTCAAGGGAGCCTGAAACAGGCCCCCAAGGCCGCAAACAAATCCCTGTCAGTCACCAGCTGAACGGCAGCCTAACAAAGCTGGCCGTCGTGCCTCCACGGTATTGTGACCACAAGACAATGGATCACGGAGCAATGGAGCCTAGACAAATGACACAAGACCTACGGGCAGGAGGACAATGGACTGCCAGGTGGTGATAGCACATGGGATGGCACCTATGATGCGGTGTCTCAAGCGAGTCACTGGACACAACTCCCCAACAGACTTAGCCTATTGCTTGAGAATTATTCAGGAGCAGCGAGTCTCCCCTCGCTACTCACACCAGTCTGTACCTAGACAGCTTTCAATCCAAGTCGTTATCTGATTCTCAGAGAAAGGGGCAACACGCCTTACGCCACCCTTATTGCCCAGTGCACCTGACTTTCTGCCAACATAAACCCTTCACCAACAGACCCTTGCCCTAACCTACTAGAGTAAGAGTCTGGGCGTAATACAACCCTTTCCTGGCCCGGCCCTTCGTAGTAAACGCATATCCAGAACAGCACCTAGAAGAATGATTCAAGGTCATGTATGAAAGAATGTTGCTCGCCGAGAAGCGCCCCGATTGCCATGAAAGCCCTAGTTACCGTCTTTCCTTTCGCTCCTGAAACACCTTCTCGCTGTTCTTAGATGGCAAGGTCTAGATCGATTAAGATTGAGAGCTAGGATGCATTCTTGTTGTCTTTATGTTGACTAAGATATCCCTGTGAAGGAAACCGGCCTTATGCAGAGACTCGTGTCCCTCTATGTAGCCCTCTAGTCCACGGAGCAGAGCCACCTGAGAGCTCGCCTTGAAGATAGGCTCCCCAAAATCACGGAGCACGACTCGGCGGTGCACTCGATTCGGCACAGGACTTCCAGCTGCCTTCGTCGTAGAAGCGGAACAGCACCGCTTGCTCGGAGATAGAGAAGCACCGGTCATGATGCATATAGATGGATTCCGAAGGCTGTGAGCGCTTACTCCTGGGCGACCTACAAGGCGAATCATAGTCCTAACACCACGTCTCGCGGTATCCGGACCTCGTGCTCATCCTCCTAGTTTTGCTAGTTTCTTGATCGCGCCACAGCCGGATCTCCTACCCGTTGGTGGCTCCTGTCATGCTGGTGGATCTGATCGAGCCATACCTCCGAAGAACATGATGCCGTCCGGCTCCTGAGGCAGATGTAGATGCCGGACTTCCGATTCGCCGGCGCTCAGGCACGCCTCTCTGGGCATCACTAATGCACATTCATTACTTCACAGCAAATCTCGACGCAGTCCCTGAATCCTCCCTGCCATCACCCTTGAGGTGGCAGCTATGTGCGGCAAGACAGCAGAGATCTGCCACACCAACAGACTACCCTGACTTTCTGTTGGTCCGTTGAGTATAATCGACCGCCGTACTCGCAGATAATCCTGCCTTGTGACCACGAGATTCTGATGCAAGGCAGTTCGTCTTGGCTTATGAGTTTCATGGTGTCATCAAAGGCTGAGTCGTGTCAATCTCATGAAATACGGGGTCTGAGATCAGACCCCTTTATCGCCCCCGGCACCTTCACCCTGAGTTGGCCCAGAGTCATGACAACGCGTTCAAAGCCTCCTTTATGCCGGTGGGTCAACTCTAGGGTGTGTTTGCCATCTCTGTAGGCATCCTGAAGCCTTCTATAGATTAGGCAGACCAAGGCGTCCGTGTGTCGACCACAATCAACACACCAAGCGCACCCACCGCACACCCACTGCACACCCACTACACAGGTTAAAGCAGCAGCAGCACCGGCCCACTCATGAAGGAGAAAATGGGCGAGGGCAAGATTCGGGCAGTATTTACAGCTGTACTAGGTATTTGGCGCATACTTGAAAGAATAGGTGGTGCGAGGAGTTTCTGAGAATACATCTTATTGGACAAGCAATTTTTCACTACCAAGTATGGGTACCACTGCAAAGTTGAGTGTGTTGTTGAACGAACTAAAGAAACAACGTGATTGTTGCAACGGATCGGCTCACAATGGATCCTGACGTGTTGATGACGTACCTCGACTACCCCAAACAAAAGTCAGGATATCACAGCCTACTTCGCTTTTCTTCCCGTTTACCTTTTATTAAAAGATTTGCATAACCACCTACATTGTATGTCAACAATCAAGATGATGCAACGCACCATTCTACACTCGAGGCCGCGAATGGCCGCTTCCTCAAGACTCCTTCACGCCACAACCGTGCGAGCAGCTTCACAACCAGCTCTTTCAGAAACAACACCAACGGGATCAAGAACCACCGAAACAGTCAAGTCATCCATCACAACTACCCAGCATTCTCCATCCGAGTTGAAAGCGCCTAAAAAGACAAGTGCGCAGCTGGACCAGGAGCTTAGAGAGAAACTGGAGATGTTGTCCGGTGGAGGTGGCAGTGCCGGGGTTGAGTACGAGGATGGGAAGGCAGAGGGGTTGAAGAGGGGAGTCAAGTCGAACATGTTTCGAGTGATTTGAGGGCATTTTACTTGTTGATGGTTGGGGGAACGTCAGGTTCTGATAAAGTTGGTGATGCGTGGCTCGAATTTGAAATCTATGTAATTGTTGACCATTGCTTCATAAAAGCTCCTCACAAATCATTAGTGATTCAGCGCTCAACTCTAGAATGTACCAACTTTAAACCTTCATAGACAGTACCTCCTCTAGCTCATCTCGCATCGGCCAATACTTATGCTTCAGGCTTTCTACCCCAGATAAAGTACACGGGGAGATAGAGGTGGATGGCCGGGCTCGTGATATCCTTCTTGACCTTGGCCATAAAAACCTGAATCTCATCATCCTGCCAGCCTAGAACGCGTGAGAAGACGGCTGGAGTATATGAAGTGATGACTTGAGACTCTTGAGCAGCTTGATACTTGCCAATCTCCTTGAGTTTGGGGTCCTTTGGCCACTGTCCAATAGGGCACTTTGACACTGTCAGTATACCCGTTTAGACAGATCTCGTCGGGGCACAAACCTTGTAGACTTGTTGTTGAACGTCTTCAAAACCTGCATCTTCCATCGCCTTCTTCCATCCAATCGCGCAATCTAGGGGTTTTCCAAACTTGGCTGTGCCGTCAACCATGTGCTTCATCCATACAACTGCGTTCTCGGCCTTGTCTTTGGTTCCATCGTCAGACTTGAAGTCTGTATAGACGGCTTGCATTTCCAAATAACCGCCGGGTTTCAGGTGCTTGAAAGCTTGGTCAAAGAAGTGCTTATCGCTACTTACACAACCTCCTAGTTCTCGGGCGTGGATGTAGTCGAATGGTTGCTTGTAGAGCCAGGGTGATTCAAAGTCGTCGACTTCAAAGACGCAGTTTGGTGGGGTCCTATGTGTAAAACGATAAGAGGGGCTGTTCTCGGTTTGGAAGGATGAGTGGTTCCTACCATGTGGGTTGGATAGGGCTAAGATCAGTGCCCAGGACTTGAGCCGAGGGGAACTCGCTAGTAGAAACAATCAGGAAAGGAACCAGATATTGTAGCTTTGAGGCCTTACTCTGCAAACTCCATGGCCCAAATACCAGTTCCGGTACCAAGGTCAAGTACCCGCTGAGGCTCCTTGATAGGGGCGAGGTAAAGCTTTCCACCAAGAAGAAGACGATAGATGTGATGACCTAAATCCATGCGATCTTGTTCATCGTCATCGTTGGGCTAAAACTATGTGAGATGGGTAGTTACACGCCATGTAATGATACGTACCACAAGATAGGCACCCTCACGGAATGCATGATAACGGCGTCCATTCTAGAATAGTGTTGGTGAGACGTGACACATGGGATCAACACCACTAACCTCATATCTAGAGGGGAATTATTAGTGGAGCACCAAGGTAAAAGAAGCTTTGATCACATACTTGTAGTTGCGAATACTAGAGTTGATGGACGTATAGTAACTAGAAGAGTCTCTAAGGGGGGACGTCAGACGGGGACTAATCCAGATTGGTCAGAAGACTCACGAGCCACCAAAGCTTGAATCGGCGATAGAGGCAGTATCCTGTGGGTGTCAGCATCAGAACAGTACCAGTCACACATGCTGCCTACGTCGGCCTGCAGAGGGTTCTCAGCCAGTGTCTCTTGCAACTGTCGACTATCCTCCTGAGTGGGTTCCGCCATGTTTGCAGATCAGATCCTTTTCGATCAAAATAAAAAGCCAAACCAACAGAGATGCAGAAAAGAGAAAAGGGCGGGCCGTTGCCGGAGCCACGTTCTTTTTGTGGTCTTTTTAATTCCTTTGTCCATGTCCCCACCCCCACCATCCATCAGGCCATGAGCAATCCCAGAGCGCAAGCCACTGCTCACTCGAACATTATGCCCAGACTCTTTACCCTCCACTTAAAACAAGACTGACAGAGTGGGTAAACCAATGGGGGATGCAGACTCCCGAGGGCTTGGTTTAGCCTGAGGGTCGAGCATCCAGTCGGGGAGCATCCCGGAAACAGGGGAGACAAAGCGCAGGAGAGGCACATGCGCGGGGGGGCTCGGGCGTTGCTTACGGTTGTGAAAGTTGGTCGGAAGTGTCGGAGCTGAAGATTGACGTTGCATTTGATACAGAATGTTAATATTGAGAGATGTTCTCTCTGAGAGATAAACTCAAGCCGGCGCTATTTCTCGTCCCTGAGACGGGATGTTCCCGCTTTGTGGGGGATTTCCCGGAGAATATCGTCACTAATCCAATTGCAATTTTAGCTGGCCCACTAGGGCTAGAGAGTAAAGAAACGGTCTATTAAACGCTCAAACCTCGTAATCAAAACCATTAAAGTTACCCTTGGACTCTAACGGGATCTCCCGCTGATGGAGGGTTCCCTCCCCTTTTCCCTTCTCCCATTCTTTGTTCTTCTCTCTTTCCCTTTTCCCGGCATCTGCGGAAGGAGGGTCAGCCGCATCTGGGCTAAATCACACCTTCCCAACATTGCCCCATGTCTCCGATCATGATTGGACAAAGTCTAACCGAGACACCGGATAACAATGGGGCGCCTGCCTTTGATTGGACCTCGGGATGAACCCCTCTTTTCGGGAGTCGTTGAAGGCCCGCAGCCGTTCCTGGGCAAAGGTTCAGGGTAGCAACCACCACGTTTGCAGATGCTGCTCTCTGCAACACGTTTAGCGGCTGTTATCCAACGATACAAGGATAGACATTTGATAAAAATGGGCTGTGAACAGCGGCGAGTTATATCTCTCTACCAGGAAAGTCTTGTGTGAGACTTGACTCCCTGCAATCCGTCGTGATCTTCACCTTGTCTCTGGATCAAACAAAACTCTCCCCCATGTCACCATAGGGAGAGAGAAACGGAGATGCCCCGTGCTGCTTTGCAACAGATAACAAAACGATCTAGACCCTATTCTACCAGTTCTTTTCACACATCAATTGTACTTTCAGAACTTTAGCTATTGTTAGTAGATTCAAGGTAATCACACCGTGGACTGATGATTCGCATGTCTCGCGCAACGCCATCGCCTTACGATCGATCGATGTGCAGATAGGATGGTAGTATTTTGCATTTTATTCGAATCAAGGCTTGAGTGATTAAAATCTCCTTCGGCGTGGTCAATGAACCAGACGTAGGTAGTCGCTTGTGTGGGCTATGACGGACATTTGTGCTTGATAACTAGCCTTTGAAGCCCATGCAAAAAATCCCAAACTGCCCCAAAAGCGATTGATAACATTGAGTAACATGAAATCGAGTCGATGTTTGGCGTCGGAAAGACAATCTTGCACAGTCGTCATCGACAGGGAGAATGACGCGATGCTCTGGTTTGACGATCAATACCCCTGCGCAACTTAGAGTGAGAACAAAAACGCGTCCAACATTGCTAAGCGGAATGAGTGCCCTTATTGAATCAAGTGTTAGACTCTAAACGTGTCTTGTACGTCAAGTATTTATGTTGACAGCGCATTATCGATGTGATTGAAACCGCATTTCTCCTACTGACGGATTTGAGTAACAGTACATCCTCTCTACGTTCAGTTATCAGCCATTGAACGCACCTCGAAAACTCTCTACCCGCTGCCTGGGCGCGACAATCTATTTACACTTTTACAATGACTCACACAACTAAAATCCGGACATATCAATGTAATAGAGGCTGTTACGAAAGTCTGTTCTGCTGTTGCAGAAGTTTAAAAAAGGCCACTGTGTTAACATCGGGTCATGATGTTATGATGTGTTGAAAATCTGTCCTTTATTATAGTTGCAGCCCAAGGCCCTCGATGGGTTAACTGAGCCTAAAGATCGTTACGAAAGTCTGAGTGTGCATGTATAATTCGCACCAGCCTGGACCCAAGGTTTTGGCGTGACTCACCACTAGATCAGCGTGCCAGTCGCTGATAACTCTCTTATCCCCTCTCGAAAGGTAAATACAGATTCACTCTTAGCACTGCTGGGAATTATCACGGCCATGACATAGTCGAGGGCGGTAACGCCGGGCAGAAAACCAACCCCACCACATTAGCTAATTATAGGGCAGGAAGATATATGTTAAATGTGATCGTGTGTATTGTTGTTCTGTATATATAGCCTCGGGGAAGACTCGCCGAAGCCAATAGGGCAGAATTCTGCGGTTTCTTAATTAGGATTAGTATAATTACGTAATACCCTTTATAGGCAATTAGTAGGCTATTATATTCGATATATCCCCTTAGGTCTACCGTATAAGGCCGACCTAACCTTATAATAACTTCGATAGTCCCTCTGATATATAAATAAATTAATCTTATAGATCTTCTTTACTTAATATCCTTTTTAATTACTACTTATTATTAATAAGCTCTCAGCGATAATTCGCCTCTAATAACTCTTTCTTATTTACTATATTTAATTACTTCCTAAAGGCTCTAAATAGCTCCTTTATTAGGCTCTTTATTAATCTATTAGCTATTATTTTAGTAATTAGGGCATAGTTAATTATAACTATGCTATTAGCGATTATTTACCGAAGCTAATAATTATAAATATCGATATAATAAAGCTTTATCTATAGCTATATAAGCTCTATAGTAATAAGCTAAGTAGTTTATATATTATTATATTAGATTTAGATTATAGGAATTACTTAGCGAGGAGTTATATAGCTTACGGCGGAATTATGCTCGTCGGGTAAGGTAATTTAGAGAGAAGAGATTAGTTAGCTTATAAATATAGCTTTTTTTATTATATTTAAGAGGGTAAGAAGCTTTATTTTTATTATTAATATTATAACTATTACTTACTTATTTACTTTTTATCTAATTATACCTCTAAAGAGCTTTATTATATAGGCTTAAAAGCTCTAATAGTCTAGTGAGTTATTAGTGAAGCTAGAGTCTAATATAACTTCGAGGGTATCTTATAGGCTTCTAGGCTCTACGGTGAACTCTAGGCAAAGGTTCTTTGAGCTATTAAGGTATCGTAATATATAATTTATAGCTTTTTAATACATAGGTCCTAGGTTTTAGTTAAATCTAGCTAGGCGACTTATAGTAAAGGTAATATTTAGCCAAGTTATCACCGCGGTATAGAGGATCTTATTAATCTTAACTTAATAGATATAGACTTTATATATTAATGCGATCCCTTTATATAAGAGTAACTCTTCTTTATTATTAGGGTTAGTAGCCCTTTGCTAGGCTCTTAGCTTAATTATTTAATTCCTCGGGCTATTTTCTTATAGTATATTACTTATAATAGCTAAATCTTATATTACTTTTAGTCTTAAATAACTTTAATACCTAAGAATTATTATAGGTCTTATTTACCTTCGAGGTAATATTATTACTATAATACTTTAATAGCCTTTATTATAGTCTCGTAGAGCTCTTAGTGAAATATTAATATATAATTATTAATATAGAAAAAAAAGGTAATACCCTTTAGTTATTAATAATAATTCTCGCTAGTAACCCTTTAGAATTTAATTGCTATAAGGCTAATCTTAAGGTAATATTACTATAATAGAGGAAATCTTCTTAGGCTATAAAGTACTTTTTATAAGTATAAGACTATGCTAGGCTCTTAGTAATTAGGTAGTATTTATATATAGATAACTTTATTAATCTTAGTATATATAAATATATTAATTATATTATAACGTACATATATAGCGAGCCGGATAGTAAGCGAACCGGATAAAAAATCCCTCAACCTATACCTTCTCTATTTAATCTATTAATTCTTAACCACCCAGCATATCATAGTCTAATAAAGAGGCTAGAATCCTTCTTGCACTTCAAGCCCATCAAAATACACTAAAATTAAGTCTTAGAGGTGCCGCAAAGCTTTACTAAGTTAAGCATTTAACACTCTTTAACCGATATAATAGCATCCAAGCCCGAGTTAATACTATTCCTAATTCACGCCGACTATCTAATCTAGAGGAATAGATCCTTATTCACTTTATTCTCGACCTAGATTCGCGAGGATTTCCCCCCTAGCTTCGTGGTATAAAGGAAATAGCTAATTAATTGCTTGCCGACCGCGACGCGCCACTAGTCGGCACGCGTTAGGCTTTAAACTTCGTTAAGCGATACCTAGACCTTAAGATATATTTTTTTCGGAAATATAACTACCAGAGAGCTAAGTGCGAAGATCTAACTATTATCTATAATTAGTTTACGCTTATGGCGAATATAATCGCGAAGTATAGCATCCAATTAGATAATATCTATAACGTTAATAAGACTAGCTTTATAATAGGTATAATACAGAGCGGAATAGTTATTATAGGCATAGATAAGCATAGAAAGCTAAAATCGGTATAGCCTAGAAACCGAGAATAGATTATAGTTATTTAGGTAATCAATACGGATAGCTAAGCGATCTCGCTATTTATTATCGGTGTAGGCTAATATTACCTCGCTAATTAGTACCGGGATAGTAACCTCCCGGGCGATTAGGCTATTATAATGACCTAAAATGGCTAGACCGATAACGAGACTAGTCTCGAGTGGCTAAAGCACTTTGACCGGTGCATAGCCAAGCGATTAAATAGTCGCTATCGTCTTCTAATCCTTAATAGCCACGAAAGTCACTACTCTATCGAATTCGAGAGATATTATAAGGAGAATAAGATTATTAGGCTTTATATGCTACCTCATTTATCTTATATACTTTAGCCCCTTAACGTCGGGTACTTTAGCGTGCTTAAGAACGCTTACGGCTAAGAAATAAAGCATCTAATCAGATGCTCTATAACTCACGTTTCAAAGACTGAGTTCTTTCTGGCCTTCTACGCCGCATTTTAGGCCATTATAACGGAAAAGAATATTAAGGCAGCCTTTAGAGGAGCCGGGCTTATTCCTCTTGACCCAGAAAGTATGGTCTCGAAGCTTAATATGTAGTTATGGACTCTAATGCCGCCTAAGGAGGAGGCTAAACCGTCGACCCCTTGGGTCTCAAAGACCCCAAAGACCATACTTAAGGCTTAATCTTAGTTAGATTACCTCAAGAGGCGAGTTATAAGGCATAAAAGTAGCTCCCCAGAGTTAATTCTAGAAGCTATATGGTCTTCTTCTAAGGGAATAAAGATAGTTATGCATAAGGTTGCCTTACTCGAGGCTAGGGTTAAAGAACTTAAATAGGCAAATGAGATACTAAGCCGGCGCCAGAGGGCAAAAAGAACCCGACTATAGAAAAGAGGGGTAATGATGGTAGAGGAAGGAAGGCAAGCAATTAATTAGATGGATATTGATGCGTAGGTAGTGGCTAAATCGTCGCGGAGTAGTAGTTAAGGGAGGTCGGCGCGACCGGGAGTTTAGCATTATAGTATCTACGGCAAGTCCGGCCATAATGCAAGGACATATTAGGTAGTGATTGAGATATCTAGGGAAGAGGATAATAAGTAGTTTTAATTAATTAAATAGTGTATGGTATTTTTATAGTGATTTCTATCTTAGAGGTTAAGAAAAGTGTCTAGTTCGCTTGCTATCCGGCTCGCTATATATATACGTTATTATAATAGCTCGAGGTTAAAGTATACTATTATAGCTATTAGGATCTTAAATAATATTCCTATAAGTATTGCTATATAGGTCTCTTAGGGATCTCTCGCTTATTAGTCGCTGTAAATAACTAATTATACCTTAAACTTTATTAACCTTTTATATTTATTAAGCTTATAGGTATATACCTAGTAGTAGCCTAGGACTTAATACCCTTTAGCATATACTCAGGGGATTTTCTCCTAAGAGCTAGCTAGCTTATAGCCTTATAAATAGCTTCTTTCTACCTCTTTAAATTCTTCCCTATATAGGTATTATATTAGCTAATTATTAAATAGGAGTAGATAGAGGTTCTTCTAATAAGTGCCTATTAGGCTAGCTTTTATTATGGATCCCTTAGCTCTGGTAAGGGATAGAGGTACCGCTAAAAGCGGCAATAAGATAGCTAACTTTAGTAGCTATCTAATTAAAGTTATATAATTTATAAAGTATAGAGAGTAAAGAAGGCATAATATAAGTAATTTAATCTAAGTTGATTCTTCCTAATTAATAGCTATTAAATTTAATTATTATAGCGCTAGATCTATTATATAGGGAACCTATATAACTAGGGCATATAATAAGTGCCGGGGTCCCTGAAAGCTCTATTATCCTAGTAGAGTCCGAATCTATGCTCTCCTATCCTTCCTTTATTAAGTCTAGTAATAAAATAAAAATCTATTTTCTCCCTATTTATATTCTAATTATTCTTTAAATTCTATACTTCTATTTATCTTTCTATCGAAATTATCTTTTCGCCTAATCTTTCTATTCTTTCCCTTAGCCCTTATTAAAAATAATCTATCTCTATTTTACTTATTATTAAAAAAGTTCTAGTCTTAGCTAATCTTATCCCTATTAGATATATTAGTCTTATTAATAGACTTAGCGGGTCTAAGAGCGTGCTTTTTAGTGGGTTTAGCGACCTATTAGAGAAAAGTATTAGCCTTTAAGATACCTCTATAGGCGGCGATGCTACTGCGGGCGGCCGGGTTTTATATTACCGGATTAGCCTACTTCTTAATAATTAGATCGACTAAGACGGGGGTTACCTTCGGCTTATAGATAGCTAGAGCTAGCTATAAGACCGCTAATTACTTTTTTATCTCTACTACTATAATCTTCTCTATCTAGGTATTAAATTCCTTAAGGTTCTTATTATATTTATCGATTATATCCTTTATAGCCTTATAGGCAGTAATTTAAATCGCCTAATTACTGATTTTATTATAATAATAATTAGATTCTTATTATAATTTTAAGACCTTCTTTATAATTTACTTTTATTTACTATTTATCTATTATACCTTATTAATTAGCTAATCGCAGAGTTTATTTATATTTGCCTTAATTTTATTAATCTCTTTTAATATAGCGATTAAGGTAGTAGCGGTATTTGCGGCGACTATAGATATATTATTATTAACTCTAGCCTATTTGCCGCTAACTTTAATAGCGGGGTATCCCCCGATCTAAATTATCTAGCTATATTATATAGTTATAAAGTATTTAGTAATAATTCTATTAATAGTACTATAGGGATTAATAAAATATAAGAGTATAAGTTCGGCCTAATCGGGTAGATAATTAATTTATTACTTCTTATTACCCTGACTCTCGCTATATCTACTATTTATATAGGCCTTTATAGTATCTTAAATACGGTTCTTAGTCTTATATATTATATTAGATTTACCCTTAGTCTTATCGCGCTTAGTTCTAATAGTCTTTTTCCCCTTTCTAATTATAGGGGTTATAATCTTATTATTATTAGTAATAAGAGTATTATTATTAGTTATTTCCTCGTTGAGTTCGCTGCTTTTTATATTATTATAATACTTATTAATTAATTATTTAATATAGAGGAAAAGATCTTACTCTAGATAATTACTATTAGGCCAGGGGTAATTAAAATTAGGCTATTCTCTTACGGTATACTCTAAGCTATATAACTAGAATTTAACGTAGAGGCACTAAAGGGTATCTATTTAGGTCTAGACCTTCTTTATAGCGGATCCTCTAATTAGCCTATTAAATCTATAATTAGTATAGGTATTACTAAAATTATTATCCTTATTATTATTACTAATAATATAACTATTTATTAGCTTATTAATATATTCTTAGTATTAGCGGTAAGTTATTTTTCTAAAATTACTTAGGGCGCTACTAAGAAGTAGGTATTTATTGCTAAATTTATGCGGGTAAATTAGCTTAATCTCCTCGAGGTCTAACTTATAGTTAGAATTATTATCGCTCGAGCTAATATTTATATCCTTCCGGCTAAGATTAGTATTATTATTATTAAAGAGGTTATTAAAAGTAGGTATATTATTATTAGTAATATTACTATTATCGCCTTTAATATTACTCTATATAGTCTTATCCTATTCGGGGCAGACTTTGCCTATATTAGTAATAAGAGTATTAATTCTCTCCTTAATATAAGTATTATCATCATTAATAGCTAGAGTCGCTATTATAAATTAATAAATTTAGCGGCGGCCTATCGTTTTTACTAGGTATAATTTATTAATTTAGTTAGTTTTAGCGGTGGGCATATAGGTTCGCCGGCGGCTAGTTGGTTTTAACCTTGCTTATACTATGGGGTCTATATTAATATAATATAAGGTAGAAGATTAAGTGAAATTTTAGCGGGGTTATAGGGGTTTATATATTTTAATCCCTACGGTAAATTCGACTATATTTATATATAAATTTCGGCTTATTTTTGCTTATTTTTAGTATTAGGTTTTATCCTCGTTTTATGCTATATATTTATAGTTTATTCTATCGTATTAAGGCTAAATTTGCGTGCCTATTTATTAGAAAGGAGTCTAATAAACTCCGGGCTTTTACTATAATATCCCTTAATTCTAGGATTTATCCTAAATATTAATATTTTTAGAAAGGGAGGTATTAATATCGCTAGAAAAAGGTATTCCCTAATAAATATAAGATATATAAAAAGTAATTAATAAATAAAATAGTATTTTAGGTCTTTAGTTATATATTCCTCCTAGTTTATCGCTATTTTAAGCGGTACTTATTCCTTATTTATCCTTTAGTTTAAAGGATTTAGGTATATTTTTCTTTTTCTTTTTAAATTTAAGGCCCTAGTTTATTAAATTTACTCTCTTTTATACTTTTATTATATTCCTCGCTATATTTTAGAGTTCGGGTTTAGCTATTTAATTATTATTTTTAGCTATAAAGCCGACCTATCTTATTAATAAGTCTTTATATAATATCTTATTTTTCTAGCGGATTTATTACTATATAATTCTTTTTATTTCCTAGTAGTTTATAACCTCCTTATTATTAATTATAATAGGAGCTAGTAGTGGAATTATTCGTTAGTATAGGTCCTCTCCCTATATTAGCTTCTATAAATAGGCGACCGAAATAACTAAGTAGATTTTCTAATATTCTAGGAAGTTAAGCTTAAATACCTATTATCTAATCTTATAGATAACCTTATAGGGTCTAGCCCTTATAGGTAATTATTTCCTCTTAGGTTTCCCTAGTAGGTAATAGCCCTTATAGAGTCATAGGTAGATTATATTACCTTTATTAATATTAATTTCCTTATGCTTTATATTATACCTAATCTTAGCTAGTAATACTAAGGTATTAATAAGAAATTCTACCTCCTTATAGTAAATCTTATATAGCGCCTTTAATACTTATATATTTACTTTTTTATCCTTAATTCTAGATATAGCTATAAGGTCAAGGATTCTATATAGGTAGAACCTATAAATTAATTTATTTAGTGCTCTCTCAATAATATTTAATATTATATTATTAAGATTATATTATAGCAATAGGAGTAGAGCTAGCTATAATATATCTAGATCTATTGCGGTATAGTACCGAATTATAGTTTTAATTATTTAGTTTTTTTTTTCTAAGATCCTATTAGTCTAGGGGTAATATATGGCTAATATAAGGAAATTAACTCTAAGGAAGCTAAAGATAGCTCTCTAGATCTAGGATATAAACTTTAGGTCCTTATCGCTAATAATCTATATAGGGACTCCCTAATCTAATAGGAATAATATCCGGATAAGTACCTTCGCCTAGTCTTTTACTATATATAATATATACCCTGCTAGGAGTATTATCCTTTTTAAGAATATATAATTAATAGGGGCTAAGTAATTAAGTTTATTATACCCTTTAATAAACTATATTATCCCTACTATGGTTACCTCTAGTAGGTCTATAATAAAGTTAAGGGTAATTATATAGAAAGGTTATAGTATTACCGTAATCGATTATAATTCCCCCTAAGTTAGCTTCTAACTTATTAAATTCTTATAATATACTAGGCAATAGGCTATATAATTATATATTATTTTTAATATTTAATAGAAGTAAATTAAGTTTAACTCTTAAGTTATATAATTAATTTCGAAGTAGTGCTTATTATTATAGATAATTTTAAGGATACTTTTAACTAAGAGTCATAAGATATAAAGTCTTTATTTTCCTTTATATCCGATATAATATAGGAGTTTATTAGAGAGTTCTTATAGCTAGAAGGGTATTATCTTTAATTATTAGTTCTAGCGGTCTATATTCTAGATTTCCTTAATATAATCTTATATCTGACCTAGCTTTAAGTCCTTATTATAGCCCTTAATTACTTATTAATAAAACTCTAATATAATCCTAATTTATATTATTTCTACTTCTATTAAAGCTACTATAAAGTTTAGCTTATCGAAGTTACTTTTAATAGCTTATCTTATTAGTTAGTCTTTAATAGGTAAGCGGGAGAGTATATCTAGGATTATATTAAGTATGCCTAGTATATAAAATATCCTTAGCTTAAATTAAGAGAGGTAATTAGCTACCTTAACTAACTTCGGGTTAGCTTTATTAAAATTAATAGTCTTTAGAGAGGTATAGGTAATAATACCTTTAGTTATAGTATAATTAATAATAATATTTATTAGGTGCCTACTTAATTATATTAGCTTTCTTATCTTTTATATTACCTATATTAATGCTATGACTTTAGCTTTTATTAATCTATATCTAGCCTCTACCGCGGAGGTTAGGCGTAAGAAAAACCTAATAGGTTTTAGCTTCTCGCTTAGAATATCCTTTCTAGGAATTAAGCTTTTATTTTATTCCCTATTAATCTAAAAGATAAATAAGCTAAAGCTATTCTTATATATATTAATTTTAAAGAAAAGCGGTTTTATTAGATTATAGTGCTATAGGGTAAATTATTCTATTAGGAATTACTATATTTTATTAAAAGTATTTTATTTTTTCTCTATAGACGTAAATATGATAGCTAATACTTTTAACCTATAGACTAGTTTTAATACTCTAGTCGGTAATTTCGAGGTAGCTTTAGCTTCGCGTAGTAGCTATAACTTCTGATTAAGTAAGGGGTATATTCGCATATTATACTATAGAATTCCTTTTTGGAGGTATCTAGCTATCCTAATATAGGTTTTAAGAGCGGCTAAGTTAATTAAGTATACTATTTTTACGAAAGTATTAAGTTAGTCTTAAGTTTAATATAGCCTATCGCTATTAATTATATATCCGAGTAGCTTAACTATATTATATCCTATAAAGGATTTATTAGCGGTAATCTTTAATCGATTCTTATTAAGTAGCTTTAATATTATTTCTAGATACTTGAGGTATTCCTCGAAAGTATTAAAAAAGACTATTATATTATTAATATAGACGCGCATAAAGGCGTAATATTAAAGGAATATCCTATCTATAAATTATTAGCTAAAAGCTAATAAGTTCTTAAATCCTATTAAGGCTATATTAGAAACTTCTAACCTATAGTTAGATATAATTACTATTTAATTACGGTGCGTATTATAGATAGGTAACTAATAGAAAAATCCAGTCTTATTAAATATTAAAAAGTATTTCTTCCCTCTTATATCCGCTATGATATCCTCCTAATCTAGTAATAGGTATATATTAGGCACTATAATATTATTTAGGGGTCATAGGTTAATTATAACTTTGCCCTTCTTTTTATTATCTATGGTTCTCTAAATAATAAAAGTAAGGTAGGCGATAGGTATTAGTTCGTCTAGGTAATATATTTTTCCCGCTACGTATAGCTTCCCGTGGACTTTATCTAAAAACCAATAATCTTTAATCCCTATTAAGTAAGCTCTAATAATCCTCTTCTAGTTCTACTATCTATTAACGAGGTTAATTCTTATTTTTTTTTCCTTAGGCATAGAGATAATACCTTTATCCCTATAGATATTATATTTATTTATTAACTCTATAAACTTCGCGGCCTTTTTTTTATTAAGGTTAGCTATCTTAATTCTAAATCTATTCTATACTAAGGGAATGCCTTTAGGGTAGCTAATCCTATAATTAGGTAGTCCGGTATCGATATAGATTAGGTTATCTTTATTAATTATCTCTTTTAATTTAGTTATTATTATCGGTAGCATACTAGTTATAAGTATATTCTTAATTTCCTCCCCTAGTCTAAAATCTTTATTAATTATACCTAGGAAATTTACTATTTTAGACCCACTAGTAATAAAGTTTATAGTTTTATTACCTTTATAGTTACTAATATAACCTATAAGTTACCTCTAATAGATCTAAATATCTTTTCTATTAGTATTATAGAAGATAATTATCCTTAGGGTATTTTTATTAATTATGCTATTAAAAAAGTATTTATCTTTCCCTTAGAAATAAAAAGCCTCCTTAGTCTTATCTAATCTATATATTGCCGGTAAGTTCTTATAAGTAACCGGGATAAAAGTAGTTTTACCTTCCTTTACTATAACTATATAGGCGCTCTTTATTACTTAATTAAGCAGCGAGATTCTCTTCTTAAAGATTTCCCCTTAGATAATTATATTATATGCCGATCTAAAAGAGACACTAAGGTAAATAAAATCGACTTTAGCTCTATGCTTATATAAGAAGCCTATCCCTAGTAGTAAATAAAGTATAAGTTAGTCGATAATATTAGCGGTAATAATAAAGTAGGCCTTAACCTCTTTTCCTTATATAATTCTAGGAAGGTAAAAGTTAAAAGTAGTAGATTTAGTAATATTTATAATTCTCCCTATGCCACTAAGGGTTTTTAGCTCTTAGTTCTTCTAGGTTACCTTTTTGCTATGCTCTATAAGTTATACCTCGTCAACTATAGTAGCTAAGGCTCTAGTATTATAGTATATTTAGTAGGTCTTAGCTTTTTTTATTTCTTTAAAGGTAAGGAGGATCTAGAGATATATTAAAGCTTTTCCGCCTAATTAGTTATTAAAGTTAGGTCTTCTTATTACTTTAATAACTTAGCCGTTATTAATAGCGAAATTAATATAATGCTTTTCTTTTGCCTCTATTATAAGGTAAGAATCCTCCTCTCTTTCTATAATTTTAGTATAATAAGCGGTATTTTTATTACTTTTGCTAGCTCTTTCCTTACTTAGGGAGTCTTTATTAGTATAATATACTCTTTTAGGCTTATCCTAATTCTAGCCTCTACGGTTCTAATATTATCCTTCCCGGCCCTTATTTTATAGCCTTTATTAGTTATATTTAGGCTCTCTTTTACTAAGGTCTTTATTCCCTTAGTATTATCCTTCCTATAGCGGTATCTCTTTTTATTATTTTAATTTCGTCTCTAGGGTTTTTCCCCTTTATTCGCTAAGGTAGCCTTAGTTATCTCCTTATTCCTAGTTTCTATTTTGGTTTTACTCTCCTCCTTATTAGTTTAGGTTATCTAGCCTTTAGGGTTAGAGTCGATTATTATAAGTATTATCGCTGATTTCTCTCGGTCTCTAGCTATAAGGAGGGCAATTTTAGTCCCTATAGCCTCTATTTCATAGGTAGTTATTGCCCTATAGTGCTAAATCCTTAGGTTTAGATCCTTTATTATCCCTTTTATTAGTAATATATATATATTTTTCGCTATATTAGAGCTTCTTTACTTTATTTCTAGTCTTCCTATTATATGCCGCTTTTAACTTTTCGCGTAAGGTCTTCCTCTTATTATTTATTATATTAATATATTTAAATTATTCGTCGGATTCTATTAATGCCCTATAGAGTTATTATAGCTTTAGGTATAATTTAGTATAAAAGTAGGTAAGTAGCTTAAGGTCTATGGCCTTTCTTATTATTTTAGATATATTAAAGATTCTTATAGAGAAATCTTATAGTAGTTAGTCGCTTTTTATATCCTTAAGGGTAAAATAGGCTTAATCTAATTATTCTAAAGCTTCTTAAAGTTTTATGCTAAATTTGGTTTTTATTATATTAAGGAAGGCACTAATTAATATAATATAGGTTTATCTCTCTTAGTCGTTAAGTAATCTTCGCTATTAGACTAATATACTACCTCTAATAAGTCTCTATGCGTTTTCCTTAATAAAAGTGACTTACTAAGGGCTATTTCCTTTAAGGTAAGATTTAATTAAGTCTACCTATAAATAAGCGTCTATAAAGATTACTATAATCTTATTATAAAAGATTTCCGCTAAGGGCTCTTTAGATTTACCTCTTAATAGTATATCTAGCTAGAAGAGGCTAATATTAGTAAGTTTAAATCTAATATTAGTATTTTTCCCTCCTTTTATACTCCCCTATTCCTAATATCCTAGGCTTACTAGGTTTAACCTTATAGTAGATAATATAAATAGCTCTATTAGTAGTTCTATTATCTATAGCTATCTTGCCCTACTTGGTTATAGGGGGAATTAATTTCCTCGGTAAGGCTCTTAATATAATAGAGTTAAGGCTATAGCGGGATAAGGGGCATATAGCGGCTAGGTTAGATATATCGCGTAGAGGGTTAGATATTACGCCTAAGAGTATATTCTATTCTATCCTTAGAATTACCCTAATAAGTTCTATTATAGTAATATCGATAATATTAGTACTAAATATTAAATTCTACTTATTAATTCTAGTATCTAGTACTATAGGACTAGGTACTAAGCTAGTTACTAGACCAGATACTAGGCTAGTTATAGAGGATAGGCTTAGGGTTATATTCTATTAGGACCTACTTATATACTAATAAGTCCTATATCTTCTAGCTTTAATCTATAGTTTCGCTCGAGGAGGTTAATTATCTATCTTACTATTAGGGATTATTAATAAAAGTCTTTTATTTCTAATCTTATTTCTTTTAGAACTAATATTCGCCTTACTATACTATAAGATCCTTGCGATCCTATTCTAACTAGGTTTAGGGCTCTTATCTAGAATTAAGGTATATAGCCTCCCGCGGTTAAGTTTAACTAGTTTATATTAAGAACTAAGGGTTAAGCTATTAGATCTATAATTTCTAGTATTTCTATTTATGCGCTTAGTTAATAGACGCGAGGATAATTCTAATATCCTCGCATTAGATTTAGCGAAAGATAGAAGGTCAAAGCGGTAAAGTAGTTAGCATTAGGGGTATTAAGACCGAGGCTTTATATCGGGTCTAATAATACTAGTTGATTTAGGGTCTTTTGCTTCCTTAGTGCTATTAATGCTATTAGTTCTAGTTCTTTTCCTTTTTTTTATAAAAGATCTATATTTAATGCCTTAGTTATTAGTCTTAATAGCTTAAGTATTATATCTATCGATAAAGCATAAACTAAGAGTTTATTATTAGGTAATAGCGCTCCTTTACATCTAGCTCTCTTAATAATCTTTTTAGTAATCTCCTAGGCTTATCCGATAGCATATAGATCTATAGTATTCTAGTAATATAGTAGTTATTCTATATTTAGTGCTATATCTCTATAGAAGGCATTAAATTTATTTATTTCCTAGTAGGAGAGCTTAGTTAGGTCTTTAAGTATACTTAGTTTAGCGAGGAATTATTTCTTATATTTAAAGGTTAGGTTCTATAATAGAAAGACTCAGAATTATTATAGGTAATTAAAATTATTCTTAGTGAATTTCGCTTTTATTAAAGCCCTTATAACTATCTAGTAAGAGGCTTATTTAAATAGGTCTTATTTTAATAAACTTAGGGTTAATATAGAGGTTATTAGTTTCGTCTAGCCTATTAATAGGGATAAAGGTATTAATCCGTTATATTTATGAATAAAAAGAGTTAAAATTTCCTTCTGGTACTTTACTTAGTTTCGATATAGAATATATTAAATAAAGCATAGGTTAAGTTAAAAAAAGCATTAATTACTATTATATATTATAAATCCCTTAGCTCTAGTAAGGGATAAAGGTACCGCTAAAAGCGGTAATAAGATAGCTAATTTTAGTAGCTATTTAATTAAAGTTATATAATTTATAAAGTATAGAGAGTAAAGAAGGCATAATATAAGTAATCTAATCTAAGTTAATTCTTCCTAACTAATAGCTACTGGATTTGATTATTATAGCGCTAGATCCGTCACGTGGGGAACCCGTATGACTGGGGCATATAATAGCTTTCTTCCTTTTTATAGCTACTCTTAGTAAAATATTAGAGGCGCTTAAAGCTATATTCTTTATAGAGGCGCTTAGTACCCTTATCTAGAGTCTTATCTTATCTTAGCTTTTATTTTTACTAGTATACCTTTGCTATTAAAGTAGCGGTATATTGCCCTTATAGGCTAATATACTCTTATTAAAGTTTCTAAGGTACCTAACCTTTATAGCTATAACTAAGTAATTAGGCTAATTTAATTAATAATAGCTATCCTTAAGTCTCTTATATAGTTTTATGCCTACTAGGAAAGCGGCTTTCTATAATATTTAATATATTATATGCTCTTTCGGCGATTCTTCCCCGAAAGGTATACTTTTCTCTTTATTATTATCCCCTATGCTAATAGCTATAAAGAAAGCTACTAGAGGGGACTATAGTAAAGTTAATATTAATTTAAATTTTACTTTTATATAAGAAGAATCTTTAATTTATCGCGGTATATTCATAGAGGTATTAATATATTTTTTT